>NC_092415.1:160016974-160322936 GCF_040894005.1 Engystomops pustulosus | reverse complement strand
TGTAAATACTGTACTTCTAGTTAACTTTTTACATGCCACTACTAAAAATTTCACTGTCACTTTGATACCAAATGAATTTCTTCCTTTAACCATTTGTCTTGTTTACAAACAGTAGAGTTTTTTGTTCTGGAGAACCTCTACGTGCCTATGTGTAATGCTTCATTTTCCCTGTGGTGAACATTGCAGTCAGGATCAATCACAACTTGCAATTAGGGATTGTCTAATGCAGATATGAAGAATGGTTACAAAAAATGTTGATTACCGTATATACTCAAGTATAAGCCAACCCAGGTATAAGCCGAGGCCCCTAATTTTACCACAAAGACCTGGTAAAACCTATATTTTTTTACTCGCGTATAAGCCGAGTTTGGGTTTTCAGCAAATTTTTTTGTGCTGAAAAAACTAGGCTTATACTCGAGTATATATGGTCAATAATTTTTACGGTCAATATGGTTTTATGTATTTTTATGGTCAATAATATTTTTTTTTCCATGTAATGATCACCTAAAATTATTAGCACTATGGGGCAAATGTATATATTCTGTCTAAAATCAGATTGTTTAAACTTACATTACCCACTGTTTGTCAGATGAGTAGAGATTAATTAATGGAAAGATAAACGGGTACTTGTACAAATCCACCATTTAACATGCTCATAGTGTTTTTAATGTAATGCATGTTAAAATACTGTATTAATCAAGTGCAGAAAGATATAATACAAAAAGCCCACATAGAATAGTTATTTGACAGTACAAATACACAATATGAAAAGATGCTCATGCTACTGTGGATGTCTGTCTGTCGTATATTGCGGTTTCATACATACATACATTTAGGCCACACCTCTTTTCTAGCAGTTTAAAAATGTAGATTTAAAACGACAAATAGTACCTAAAACTAAATGCCCAACTACACTTGATAGCTCAGTCTGTAGTGTTAGGCACTACCAAAACAAAAATAATAACTAGTATCAATGTACAAATATGCGCATATTAGTGCAAAAGGTTGCTCTAAATGTACAGTGGCTTCCTAGATATGATACACAACTACCAAAATAGGAGACTTGCCACATCTACTATAAAACATATACATTTATTAGTAAAATAGATAAAATTAACCAAATGAACACCACTTTTTCTATGCCTTCATCTCTATTGTTAATTTTCTCTATTTAAATGAGATACTAATAAATGTATATGTTTTATAGTAGATGTGGCAAACCTAATGTTCTTTGTGTTCTATTTTGGTAGTTGTATTGTTAGGGGATAGACTATTTGTTGTATTAACATAATTATTTAATAATAATCCATAAAACAAGAGATTTAATGGATTATCAACATAAGATCCTGCATCATTGTGCAGGCAGCTACACAGAGGTATGCTCGGTTTAACTACTCTGTTTCCCCTAAAACAAGACAGTGGGGCATATTTTCAGGGCCTCTGCGCCATGTTGCTAGCACTTGCTTATTTAGCCCACTCTGCCACTTTCACTAGTGGGGAGTGCAGGGGCGTGAAGGGGCGGCAAGGCTGGCTGTGTGGAGGGCACGGCCAGCCGAAATTGGGCCAGTGCAGGGCGTTACTTTCGCCATGACAGCCTCGGGTCTTCCAAAGGCTTGTATCGTCAAAATATAATAACGTTATTTCACTGCGTTTAACCACGCAACAGAAAATAGCGCCCAAAGACAAAAATGGCACTTTTTTTGCCATTTTGAAAAATATAAAAAAATCAATAAAAAGTGATCTAAAGGTCACACAGTCCTAAAAATTATAGCAATGAAAACGCCATCAAAAGTTGCAAAAAATTACACCACTCACAGCTCCATGCACCAAAGTAGGAAAAAGGTATTGGTGCCAGAAGATGGTTTAATTTTTGTAAATATATGAAAACATTATAAAACCTATACAAATTTGGTATCCCCGTAATCATACTGACCCAAAGAATAAAGTAGACATGTCATTTGTGGTGCATAGTGAAAGGTGTAAAATCCAAGCCACAACAAAACGGCCCAAATGCGTTTTTTCAACATTTTCACTGCATTTGGAGTTTTTTTTTCCTGCTTCCCAGTACACGGCATGAAATATTAAATACGATCACCATGGAGTGCAATTTGTTACGCAGAAAATAAGCCATCACAGAGCTCTTTATGTGGAAAAATAAAAAAGTTATAGATTTTTGAAGGTGGTAAGTGAAAAATGAATTTGAAAAAACTAAAAAGGGCCAGGTCGTTAAGGGCTTAAAGGGGTATTCTCGTCTGGGCATTCAAATTCAGTTTCGCTAATCTTCCATATATAAACATTTCTTCAATTGGATGCTATTAAAAAAAATGTTCCCGTGTGAAGATAATTTCCCGTAAATGTAGCCATGTTGTCCCTTAGAAACAAGATGGCTTCCTCGGTTACGACTACCTCACACCCTGGCAGCGGTGGCCAGACATGCGCTAATGACCCCTGTCTGACCACCTGGCTTCAGCGTTCATTACCGCAGGACGGCTGTGGGACCTGCATATACAAAAACTTTTTGTTTCTTTGTGCAATCCCTCCAGCAGAGGTGGTCGCATCTGGGGAAAGCCATCTCGTTTCTAAGGGACACAATGACTACATTTATGAGAAATTATGTTCACACAGGAACATTTTTTTTAATAACATCTAATTGAAGAAATGTTTATATATAGCAGATTCATCAAACTGAATGTGAATGCCCAGACGAGAATACCCCTTTAAACTTTAAAAATTTCCCCTTGAGATCAATCAGACTGCTAAATATTTGCTCCTTATCACTAAGCATGTTACTGTTCATATCTGTCATAGCAACATCATTTTCACTTCACCTTACAAAGCATAGTAAGATGACCAGGGGTGTTGCTAGGGTCGCAGAAGATCCGGGGCACGGGCCCCAATGCATATGTACCAAATTTTCAGTAGTATTCACTCATGTACATAACCTACTTCACATGTGGTTGTGCCAATAACAACTGTACCTAACATATACAGCTACAGAAAACACAGAAGAAATCCCTACCTTTTACATCTACCACAAGGTGACGTGTCCTGTGGCATGAAGTTTCTCTCTATCTTCTCCATTAGGCCCGGCATCACCAGGTGTCCTCTTCAGCCACATGTCCTCCCTGTGGAGTTCACCGCACAGACATCTTATGTTCTTTATTGTCCTTACATCCCCAAACAGTGTTATCCTGCTACTACCCCTAACACTTTCTCTCCTTTACTATAACGGCCCTTTTGCATACACATGTATGCTTTGCCTGGGCCAGGACTGCTGGTGGGGGACGAGTGCTCCTCACTCCTTCCCTGTCCATAAGAAGCCGTGCAGCCAGGCCTTTGTTACTGGAAAGATTTGATTTCCAGCGGCGGCATGGTGACATAAAAGTGTCCTCACCATGCTGGACAATGCTATTGCCACCAGTAATGTCCTCCTCAGCCCCCTGTAAGGTCCCCCACAGACCCAACTAAACAGTTCCCCTCAGCCACAAGTAAAGCCCCCGGCCACAAATGAGGTCCCCCACAGCTCCCATGTCCTAATAGCCCCCTGTAATGTCCCCCACAGCCCACTGTAATGCCCCATGAAACGTCCCTAAAGCCCCCTGTAATAACCCTCACAGCCCCCTGTAAGGTTGCCTGAAGCCACCTGAAAGGTTCTCTGCAGACTACTGTAAGGTCCCCCACAGCCCCCTCTAAAAAGTTCCCCCCAGCCATAAGTAATGTCCTCCTAAGTCCCCCATGTCCTCATAGCCCTCCTTTAATGACCCCAGCTTCAAGTAATGTACCCCACAGCCTCCCTCCCAAAAAAAATCCCTGTAATGACATCTGCAGCCCCCATGTCCTCATAGGCTCCAGTAATTCCTCCGGCTGCAAGTAATGTCTCCCAAAGCCCCCCCTTCCTAGGTCCTCTTAGCCTCCTGTAATGGTCGCCACAGTCTCCTCAATGTGCCCTCTCCCCCTCCACTGTATCAGCTGTATCCGCTTTCTTCTCGCAGCACTGAGGTGCGGTGACGTCATCACCCGGCGTCTCCTGCTCCCGGCAGCTGTAGTGAGCTGCTTGAAGCAGGAGACGCTGTGAGATCGCGTCTCCTGCTCCCTGTAGTGGAGAACGGAGCCGGCAGCTCTGTTCTCCACTACAGTGCTGAGGAAATGCGCCTGGACACCGGGACATTTGGGGCACGGGCCCCGGATCTTTTGACCTAGCGACGCCCCTGAAGATGACCATCTTCTTATTGAGTGTAATGAGTAATAATCTGTGTGATAATATTGCATCGCTATACATTTGTTTGTGTTTCATTTTTCCACTTTCATTGTGTCTCCTTAAATTTATCACTGGTTAGAGGAGCGAATGTTAATTACCTTTACAGCTGGACTAGCTGGAGCCAACACCACAGGATATTCCTCCCTGATCACAGAGCAAGTGCAAAAATTCATACCTCTGCAAGCTCATCTCTGGAGACAAAGAGATCAAAGGAATAGGGGACATGTGTGTGTGGTTTTGCCGCCAAAAAAAAACAACAGACAAAGGGAAATATGATAGCTGTCCATAACTGGGGCATAATTCATAATTATGGGTCCCTAGTTACAGGGGACAGTTTTCGGATCTAGATACACTCCTGGACCAATTGCAGAACACCCCTAATATTAGGCTTAGACACCCCGAGTTTGGTATGGGGTGAAAAGTAATAAGATACCCGGTTGATTGGAAGCAATGGCACGGTTTTGCCATCTTCCAATCAAAAGTTATGGGGTTTTACTAAAGCCCCAGACCCAGAGAGTACCTTTCTCATGGAAGGGCCATAGAAAAAACACCCCCACACGGTGACACCACAGCCAGGTGTAGGGGTCGAAAACCTTGTGGATTTATATTAGTGAAGCAGCCACATGACTTTGTTCAGTTCTTAGGACTCTAAACATTAGAAGACGAGATCGCTCTCCATGCCCTCTTCTCGAGCCAAGGAACTTCTACCTATTTCCATAGCAAGAGTTTTTTGTTTCCGTTTTCCCTTTTTGGAAGTATCATATGTGTATTGTTTTTAACTTTTTTATTTTTATTTGACATTTTTATTTTTGAGTGTACTGTATTTTTTATGTATATTAAAGTCTTAACTTTAATAAGCCTCTGCTTGTAGTCTTAAAGGATCTCACTTTCCATAGCGATTATGTTACCAGGTCATTTTAATATAGTATAAGTAGTAAATGTAGTGAGTGCATGTTCTGTGTAAATCATCAGTGTGCATTGTCTGTGTGGTTGAGGCGTCTACGGCCTTCTTTGCGTAAGTAACTTGTGAGTGGTGGCAGTGACTGGATCTGGGTGCCGAGATTGTGTTTAGGATGCCATTTTGTATATTTGGGCGGAGCTTGAGGGCTAATTCTGGGACTTCATAGAGTAGGTGCATCCCGTGTTCGGACTCCGGTGTGAGGGTTCGTGACAATCAGTATTAATGAGAAAACAAAATCTGAACAGGAATGCCAATAAAGACAACTCCTAATCTGAGATTGTGTAAAGTGCTTAACCCCTTAATGACTGCTGTACAAATATTCTAACCCTGTTGTTAACAGTTTATCTTGCCTCATTCTATCACCAACTAATTGGTGACTTAACTTAGAATAGACATTTTAGGTCCGGAATTGCTTTGGGACCTCCAACCTATATGACCTTTGTCCTGCTGGAAGTGCAGACATATAAGGGAAGGGACATCATGTGATCTATAGAAGCCACTGATTGGCTAAAGTGGGTTATGTGCCCTCCCCCCCCCCATTTTTGGATGGGCAGTTGTGCCGAAGAGTGGAAGTGCTGCATAAAAGAAACACGCGCTTGATTAGATCCTCATTATCTATTTGTTAATTTAATAATTTAATACTTTAAAGAATGAATGGACCGTTGTCCAATCCCCTCCTTCTGTGTAACCCATTCTTCCTTATAGACTGTAAGCTCTTGTGATTGTAAGATGATTATGTTATTTCTCTGTAAAGTCTTATTATGTTTGTATATGTACCCCATGATCTGTACAGTACAGTGGAATATTATAGTGCTATGTAAATATTTATTATTATTAGAACATTGTAACTGTGGATCTCTATATCTAAAAATCACTTTACTGTTCATGGAAATGGCTCTTCCCTTTGGTGGAGTTTGTTTTAAGAAGGAATTATGACATGTCCAAGCCCTGAAACCCTTATATTCTTGAAACTTCCATTTAGGACGGTAGCCATGAGGTAGCATTTGCACTTGACCTGGGGGGATAAAGTTCACTACAACTCCATATAAAAATACATTCCTATAATATCTGGCACTTGCCTGGTGGGGGCTTTGATAAAGATTCGGAATTGTTTCAAGAAACTCTATTTATATACATGGCTTAAAAACACCTACGTAACCAGGAACATCTATTGACAAACACAGTTGGAAAACTCAAAGGTGTTGCATACAATTTTTTAATTGGATTTTAGTAATCTATCTTGGGTATAAGCTCATCAGTAGTCATGTTTGCATGCACCTACATATTTGAGTTATTTATTTACCAAAAATGTAACCAAATAACACAATAATGTAAGGAACTGATCTGTTACATAATCCATCATAATTGGGTCCATCAGATTACTGTCATGGTGTTTTTCATGTTACAGGACACAGCAGTGCAGCATGCTGTGGTATTTTGCCTTCCTGTTTCCACAGAATCTTCAATAACTAGGAAAACCCAAATAGTTTCTATTTTTGGAACCTTATGTTAATTCGCATTGCTTACACATGATATACAGCATGTTTATTAGTAGCAGGAGGATAACATTGTGGAGAAACAGAAGCACTCTGTACCATGTACTGCTATAAGACTGCCTGGAGGTATAGCAGAACTGTACTGAATGTACAACTTTAGAAACTCATTAGCTGACATTGCTCTAATAACTTTACCCCTACATGTAAAGAAGAACTAACCCGGAAATATTGAAACAAAGTGCACTACACAAGCAATGACAAAGTGCTACTTTACTGTACAAATACTTATATAACACAACTGCAAAAGAACCAAACCAGACATTCATCTTCAGATATATGTTTCAGAGTTTTTGCTCCTCATCGTAACAGAGTAGGATTACTGGTTGGTTAAATATTTATTTGTTTCATAATAGCTCCATATGCAGTTATGTCTCTTCAGTTAGAAGCAATAGACCCAGAACTGTATTTTATAATAAGGTACAAGAATTACTTGAGTATAAGCTGAGACCCCTAATTTTAATACAAAAAACTGGAAAAACCTATTGACCAGAGTATAAGCCGAGGCTGGGAAATGCATCGGTCACAGCCCCCCCAGTATATAGTCTGCCAGCCAGCCCGCCCCCCCCCCCCAGTATAGACCCTGCCAGCCCCCAGTATATAGCCTGCCAGCCATTGTAATATATAGCCTCTCAGCCCCTGTAGTATATAGCCTGCCAGCCCCCTGTAGTATATAGCCTGCTAGCCCCTTGTGGTATATAGCCTGCCAGCCCCTGTAGTATATAGCCTGTCAGCCCCTGTAGTATATAGCCTGCCACTCCCTTGTAGTATATAGCCTGCCAGCCCCTGTAGTATATAGCCTGCCTGTCCCTGTAGTATATAGCCTGCCAAGCCCTTTAGTATAAAGCCTGCCAGCCCCCTGTAGTATATAGCCTGCAGCACCTGCCCCAAATATAATGACTGAAGGAAAAAATAAATTGTACTAACCTTACGACGCCCCCCCCCAGGCAGGTGCTCTTCCATCCAGCCCGGCTCTGGCTTTAGGTACGTGTCCCCTGCGGTCTGCGGAGGCATCGTGACTTCAGCCACTCGCTGACATCATAGTGTGTGCCAATGCCGGCGCACACATTAGAATGTCAGCATATGGCTGGCGTTACAATGCCTACGAAGGACCGCATGGACAGAAAGTCGATACCGAAGCCGCAATGGATAGAAGAGGACCTGCCGGGGAGGCGTCGGGAGGTAAGTACACATTTTGTTTTTTTCTTGACTCAAGTATAAGCCGAGTTAGGGTTTTTCAGCACATTTTTTGTGCTGAAAAATGGAACTCATACTTAAGTATACACTGTAGTCCTGCCCCAAATTTAAAGGGGTTTCTGAGTTATAGGTACTGATGACCACCAACCATGAACATGGTTTTGAACTTGTCCTTGGACTCATTTTGAAGTTTCTGGGATATGTGGGACTTTTGCTCCATTTGCACATATTATGCAAATCAAGACAATCAGGGAGGACACACCCATAATCCTCTACTTCCCCACACTTCGCTTTTTGTCTGTCTGTCTTTTCAATAAAGCTTCAGTCCTGTGACTCTTTCACTTTAGCATTGAAGCTTCAGTTACGCATCCGTTCCATTTTGTCTCTGTTGTGTCTTTTTCTTCCGTTTTGTCACTGTGATGCATCTGTTTTGTCTCCACAAAAAAATGAAGGTTTCATATGTTTTTGAAAACATCACACCTCAGCCTCTGTAAAAAAAAATGGATGTTGCATCAATTTTTTTGCAGACCCATAGACTTCTATTGCCTTTTGTGATCCGCATTGTGATAAAAATAGGACAATTTTTATAATTTTTTCCATGGACGACGGATCAGTGAAAATACAAGAAATGTGAAAACACGCTTAGAAATTAATAGCTTTGTGAGACAGCAGTAGAAATCACTGAACCACGGACGTGAAACACCAATGTGGAAGATCCTATAGGCAGCACTCCAAGGTTTTGTGAAAAACATAGGTGGATTTATTTCAGTGCTAAGTTTTGGCCACCATCAATGAAGCCTTTGTCAATCCGACAAATTTGGTGTGCTGCCTATCTTTGTATTCTTATGTAATCTATGTTCACATTTATCTATGTATTTCTATATCTCTGTACATGGACTTTGACCTACTGTGACAGTACTTTACTATAAGAAAAACTATTGTTACTCAAAAGCAATATTTTAATCAGAGAGGAGACAAAGGGCCAGGTCCTGAAATACAGCATGCAAAAAGGAAGATCTATTTCTCACTTCTCGAGTCAGACTAATGAATGCTGGCATGAAAATTACAAAGTTAGCGTCTTCATTAGGACTTCAATTTCAGCTAATGATCAGGATAGCAGAAGGGAAGGTTCATCTTCCAAGATAACAATGCTATAATTTTACTCACAACATCACTATATAATGTGTTATATTAGACCACAGATCCAGCTCTATCACAATTTATTTTAAAATAAAACTTGGTGAGTACTTTTATGCTTACTGCAAACTTTACAGTTTTCTAACAAAAGTTGGAGGGTTTTATAACTTATACTTAAAGAATAATCAAAGCAAACTATAGGAAATCTTGCAAATTGCTTCTTGTTAAGGTTACGGTTCATTACTACAGAAAAATGTTTAGAAAGATAGATATTGCCTTTAGCTAAACATGGAAATGAGAAAATCATCTAGTGTATATATAGAAAATAAATAATTGACAATGCATCATAATATTAAATGATTTCTACCATGTTTTGCACTGCTTTATGTTTTAATGTATCCACCTTTGGGCAAACAGAAGTTGCGCTACCAGTTCTCCAAAATAAAGTAGTGGCAAATAAGGTTTTACAAAATCTTTATTGTTTGTTCATTTATGGCAAATTAAAGTATTAATGGGGTCCGGAGTATTTCCATATCAGTTATAAATTGGCATGGTAATATATTCCCATTATTCCCTGGACAAAAGTAGCAAGGACTACATAATAAAACAGCTATTTAAAATAAAAATAATAATCAAACAATAATGATAAGAAGATTTTATTATATTTTATTAAAATTTTATTTATTATATTGACAATGTTCCCTAAACCCTCTTTAACAACAAGCAACTTACTGGAAATCCATTCAATGTAAAATTTCCCTACAATAGTATCCCCTTTAAAAAGCTAGACACATCTAACCTTAGACGTTCTTTATAGCCCAATCCCAACTCCCCCACTCACAGATAATGGCCTCCTAGTAGAGGTGCCAGCACAGCAAACAGAGATACTATAGTTATTTCTCTCTTGGGCTGAGATAGGAACGACAACATAGTCAGACCTGACCCCTATATCAACTTACTGAAAGCCAAACATCTTGCAGGTTCCAAACTGCTAAACATAAGTCTCTTTTCTAAGTGATCCTAGCGTGTCAAGCTTAGTGAAGAACACCATTGGGATCAAGATGAAGAGGAATGAAGGTGAGTATGTATAAGCGTTTTTAGTTTTTTGAAATGGTAGATTTACTTTAATATACACTGAAGCACAGTGCATTCCTTAGAAGGAAAACTAAAATTATTTTGCTATTCTGATTGCCTGTTTGCCTGTATTACAAAGTTCTTTTCTGCTACCACTTTTTTGTGTTTTATACACATCCTCACTGGAATACTAAATCTCTTTAGAGCAAATAACCAGAAAGTCAGGGAGGCCTATGGGAACGCTCTGCTACCAAAAGGAACATAAAATAACAATAAATTAAAAATAATAATATATTGCCATGGTAACCTTGCTAGCCCTGAGTATTATGTAACCAGAGATGCCTCAAGGACAAATCTCTTTCAGTCTTTTGAGCTTTATCAATAAAGAGCATTGACTGATAACTCTCTCAAAGCTGATTTTACATGTTTTTTTTGCAATGTGGTTATATGAAAGGCACCTGTTCTGTACTGATTATGCCCAAAATACTGATACAGATTTGTCTACACATTGATATCTCTAGCTTTCTAACACAGAAAGTCAAGTCAGACATTGTAGGAAATTTAACAAGACAAGTGTGACTTATGCCAGTCTTGATCTCCCCTGTGCCAGTGTTGAATTTGTTTAACTTTAAAGTTAAATCTAACCCATTCACCTACAAAACGCCCCTCTAAAGATGCATGCAGACTGTTACTTTAGATATTGTCACTTGAGAGGCCCCTATCTTAGGCTCTATAGTCCAAAGAAATATTTTTGTGATTTCATATTCAATATAGGAATTCAGAATTTCAAAATTGCAGTACCATGGGCAATTTTATGCATGGATATTTGTTTCTGGTTTTCTTTTAATTTATCTTTATATGTAATTTACAGAAGGGGGTAGATAACATTTTCTTTTTAAAAAACATTTTTTTTTTCTTTTGTATTAACTGACTTAGATGTCCTGGGCATATGATAAGTGGATCGCTTGTGCAATAACATGCCAATAATACTATTCTGTATTATATCACTTTCTAATTTTATATATATATATATATATATATATATATATATATATATATATATATATACACATATATATGTAGTATTAAATTAATGTTTTAGCGTAATGTTTTAATAATAATATAATTGTCATATAATATATTTCAAAATGAAAGTAATGAGTTGCAATGTACCCTAAAATATATTAAAAAAATGTTACTATCAAGCAAATAACAAGAAAATAAAATTTGGATGTCAATGTCTACAAAGACATATGTAAATTATGTTATGGTTACTCTTGTATACCAAGATGCATTAGTAAATTTCTCGTAATAATCCTAAACGAAAACAAAATAGAGATTAATTTAATTATTGCTTCGCACCATTGGTAGGTTCTCTAGACTCTAAATTACATGCAATATCTTGGATTGATAAATAGAATACAGCACCCCAAAAAAATTACAATAAAAAATTTATCAAATTACGGGCAGGTAATGATGCTTTTAGGCTTTTAATATAAGCTCTCAAAATGTGTAAGCCTTGTTGCCTACAAACAATTATGTATTTAAGTGTCTGCACCATATATGTGTCGCAATCGACCCTTTTGTGGCGCGGCTGCACTATTCTTCATGCAACACAAATTAGGGGGCGTTCCGGTGCTCATTCGGACCGTGCTCCAGATTTATCAAGCAAAGTCTGACAGAGGTGTGTTGTTGTACGCCCCATGTTAAAGGTTCACCAAAAATAAAAAGTGGTGCGCTCTCTGGGGTCAGTGCTGTTGGGCCATATTCATGAAGATTGGGTGCTACAAATCATGAATCTGGCGCTGTCTACACTATACTACTATGCTTAGTAAATGTGTCCCATTTTTTTAACATGCATTTAAACAACATTTAGAATCGTTCATTCTGTAGATTCAATCTAAGAAATAATGAACCCAATGGCTTCCACTTATATATAATGCAGTATATTGTGGAAATATCCAGTCATTGATAAATCAGTGTTAAGGTCTTGAATATTCTCAGTATTTGCCACAATCTCTTATGACAATGATTACTGTAGTAGAATATAACATAAAGTGTGAAAATGAAGTGATAGGAAACAACAATTATATAATTTGAAATGAGTTTATTTTCATTTTAAGTCATTAACATGTTAATGGGGTCATTAAAAACAGATTCTGCTTTTGTATACTGAAACAATAACTCTCTTCTCACTGGTTTGAGTCTGGTTTGAAACGTTACACCCATTCATAAACAAGTGACTCCACTGAAAAAAAGAATCCTGACAAATCCCTTTAGGTGGTTTCATACAGTAATCCATATTTATCAAAGGGTTTGCGCCAGTTTTCTGCCTGACTTTGCACTGGAAAGAGCGTGCAAACTGCTCGTACATGTATTTACGAGCGTGCAAACTGCTCGTACATGCACCAATTTTGTGTCGTGGCTGTGCTGTGTCTGACAGAAAAAATGTGCATCTAAAGGATCATGTTAGCACTTTGTCTGAGTTTGCACAACATTTACTGACCTGCACCACAATTTTGTTTGCACCACAATTCTGCAGCGTGAACAAAGAGCACCAAAAAAAAAAAATGGTGCACAATTCCCAAACAGTGCAGGGGGCGCCAGATTCATGAATACCTTGCGCCAGTATTCAATAAACTGCACACTCCACAGGAAAACAGCACTTGTTTTGATAAATGTGAGCCATTATATGGAAAACAGAACTGCATATTTTGCAGTTTAGTCAGAAATGGATCCAAATAAAAGGAGAAATAAAAGGGCTTCCTATATTTTGTTAATAATTTAGAATTTATTTGAAACTTGCCTTTAGCTGAATGGTACTTTAGTTATAAACATTCACATATTCCTTACAGATGCTAAATTGCTAATACACATGTTCACGGCAATATTTTAAGGTGCTTCTGCCAGTTTTCTGTCTAATTGTACACTAAAAAGGTCTTCAGAGCTTGTACATGTATTAATATTATTTTTATTGTTTTATATTTTTTTTATTTATTATATACGTGTTTTATATTAACTTACTTTTGTGTTGCGCCTGCACTTTGCCCTACACTTTAGTCAACTGTGCACCTAAAGGGGCGTGTTAGTGCTTAGTCAGAGTCTGCAACACATATTGAATTATCTGGCGCACCCTGGACATTTGTTAGGCAAGCTACACTTTGCAGTTTGCATCAGTTTTTTTTAAATTTGGGCCACGGATGCTTCATTTTATTTTTTCAAATTTTTCATTTTATTTCAAACTGGATAACACTTACTGTAATCTTGTTCTACAATACTGAATATTAAATCTCCAAGTCTTCTTATATTTTTAGCAATCATTTATTCTTTCCTCAGGACAAAGAAATAAAAAAATCAATTATGTGTAGAGCCAATGTGAATATCAATTGCACTGGAACATTCAGTAAGAAATCAATAACATTGAAGTGAAGGTTTGTATAACATGTTACATGATATGGAGCTCATGTACTTTACTTAGTACATATGAGTTTTAATACCTCTTTATGGTAAATTGTAAGTAAATAAACAATTAATCACTTTCCCCAAAAATTATGAATTTTGCCACTAAACTGGCATAGTGATAATTGTCCCAGAATAGTTGAGTTTAGCACAGTTACAGGTTCTTATTAATAACTCTCATTAATAATAAACAAACAACTGAATCTAATAGCATTTAGTCCATTAAGATATATTGCAATTCACTTTTAGTTTTTTTTAATTTGACATATTAATGAAGTTAATAAAGGTATATTAAAGTCTTTAGAAATCCAATACTCCATAGACATCCAATGCATTCATTTATACATAAACATATACATATAACTTTCGCAGATGTAAATGAATAAACGGCAACTAATACACTGCAAATGTCAAAATCCACAATAAAAATGTGTAGCATAGATTGACTATTCATTTGGATGGGATTTATGTAATTCTATCCACGATACAGCTGTCAGGATCAGTGGATCCTCTGGACCACCGCGGGAGGTGGAACTAGCCAACACCTGGGACCGGAGTCTAGCGGCACCTGGTATTCACCAGAGCCTGCCGCAAAGCGGGTTGGACTTGCTGCGGCAGGATACCACCAGGTCGTTCCCAAGTGCGACTAGCCCGCGGTGGCAGCCGAGGTCGAGGTACCTTAGCGGATGACAATCACGTAGTCAGGTCCAGGCACAGGGTCAGGGCAGGCAGCAGAGATGCAACGTCAAGTCCAAGCCCGGGGTCAGCAACAGGAGGTCCGGGCAGGTGGGAACGGGAACACAGGCACACGGAACACAGCAACACGGAGGAACTTGGGTAACACGGCAACACAGGACTCAGGAGCAGGGACACACAGGAACGCAGGAATACACAGGAATACTCACTTGGAAGCTTTCTCTAAGGCTATGAGGCACAAAGATCCGGCAGGGAATGAAGGGAGTCATATGGTTAAGTACAAAACAGGAAATGACCAGCGCCAATCTGGAGACACTGCCGCGCGCCCTAGGGAGCGGGGCCGCGCGTGGGACCTAGTCCGGACGGGAGCGGGAGCCAGGAGAGGTTAGTGCATGAGAGCGGGTACCGGGGCAGCGGAGAGAGGCACGGGTGCACCCGCGATCCGTGGTATGGATCGCAGGGGTGCCCTTGACAACAGCTACTGTAACTACAACCAGCAAGATAGAGGGGCGGGACCTGCCTCCTGTCACCTCATCACAAGTGCTTGGTGCTGACCAATTACACCATATATATCTATCTATATCTATCTATCTATGTAAAACTTCTGCACAGCACATTAGGGGACAGCTAGAAGACTTGGAGAGTCTCTCCTGCCACTTCCTGCTGTGGAGTGTGAGGTGATGGGGAAGGGTGTGGCTGCAGTTTGTGTCTGTGTGGATTATTTGTTTAGATACAAGTGTAGGGAAAGCTGAGGGTGTTTGGTCACTACATTAGTTAGTGCTCAGCTGTGAGCAGGGAGAGGACAGGTGGGCGTGTCTCTAGCTCCATAGTCTGCTCCTCTGTGAAGACGAAATGTGCCTAGCAACAGCCGTATGAGAGATCCCTGACATCTGGGTCAAGTCTGCAGAATACAAGGAGCAGAGTAAGGAGCAAGATTCGGGTAACTAATCCAATTGCAAAAGGGCTTAAAATTACCTGCCCTGCAACATATCAAAAGTTTTTTGAAATGACGGTTACACTTTAACTATTATGTCAACTTAAAGACAATCTACCATTAAAATAAGCCATGATGAACCAGTGGCACACACTCATCAATACAGAAACCATGGGAGTGGTAATCTTCTTATATTTGTTATCCATGGCCTCATTCCTTCTAAAATCAACTTTTAATATTATGCTAATGCGCCAGAGAGGCTACGGCATGGTATGAGAACCCCTCCGTGCTGCAGATTAACAGACTGATACACTCTTCCTCCAGCCTGCTCCCATGGCACTTTTCCCTCCCTCTGCCTAATATAGCCTCATTGCTACAGAGGAAGTTTCAGCCCACAGTTTAAGGGAGAAGTGCACTCCTTGCACACTGTAGCGGCCTTGAAGCTGTAACAGACAGGGGCTGTGGTAACACCTCCCAGAGTTCTTCTGGCTTATTAGCACAATCTTTAAAGTATATTTTGGACAGAATAAAACCCCTCATAGCAAATAAAAGAAAATCAGTCATGGTGCCTGGATCTTTAAGTGCCCCTAGTTAATCATGCTGATTTTCTATGGTAGCTTTCCTTAAGTTATCATTGTGCCATTACTTAACTGAGCATTCTGGCGTCAATGAAGAGAAAAGAAAACTGTACATTTATTGCCTCCATGTATCCACCATATCATTAGCAAGCTATGTTCAATGAATACAGTTGTAAAGAGTTGACTTATCTTTATCTGCTGTTCCTAATAGCTTCTAAACGAAAGTGTTGCTGCTTGTATTATATGGCGGATATATATATATATTTCTTTGATGTGCAATGTATTAGCATTTAGTTTCTTGTAACATAATGCATAATTTTCATAGATTTTATGTAAGATGTTCTTTTCAAGGAAGACAGACTTTAAAACTAATAATAGAGAAGAAGGAATATTATAGATGTAACCATTATACATGGTAATTAAAGCTGGAAATGTATAGTCCTGTAACCCTGTACTGAGAGTATTAGTGAAACGGTGTCAGTGTTAAGGTTACCCGTATAAACAGAGGGATACAGAGTACTGCTGTTTATACTGAAAACTGATAACCGCTTGTAAAACTTTTTTTTACTAACGAAGCGCTGTATATTAATATTATTATTTATACTTAGCCTGATCGGACATTAATTTCCGCTGGACTGATATACTGCAGCATGGAATTGCTGTCCTTTTCCTGTTTACTCCTTTTGTGCTTTGTTTACCCTAATAGGGAATGGGAATGGAAACTGGGGATACTTGAGATATACTACTGTACTACTATTTACAAAAACTGAACTCTGAAGGAAAGGGATAAAAGAGGTAAAAGGAGTAGAAAGGTAAAAGACAAGGATAAGGAGAGAGGACAAAAGGGAAGGGGAAGAAGTTAAAGGGAAATAAAAATTGTGATATTAGACGGGCCCCTCAGTTGTTAAATATGCCTCCCAAAAATACTTCACGCTAATCCACTGGCCTGGATAAAATGTGGAAGGCTTCTCCAGCCAAAACTCGGAATATAAGCAAAGAACTGTCTAGGGAGCCTCGGGAGGGGGAATCAGGTCCAAGTGAAACTGGGCCTAGATACTCTGCCTCACAGGTAGAAGAGACAGAAGAGAATGTTATCGGAAATTTTAGCGACAGTCCAGGGGACAGTCCAGTGGATACACTGAACTCTAAAATGGAAGTGGCTCGCTCAGACTTTGCGTCGATTAGAGATGAAGTGAGCAAATTAAAAGACAGATAGAAAGACATAGAAAAGAAATATGAAACCTTGGAGAAAGAGGTTAAGCATATAAAAACTGAGTTAAGAAAAATTAAAAATGATAATTTTCAGCTAAAAGGAAAATCAAATGTTTTGAAATCGCTCTAGAAGAGCCAATATTAGTATTGTGGGCTTTCCAGAAAGAGAAATTGAAGCCCTCAGTTTTTCTATCAGTTTATGGCTTGGAGGCGGAACAGGGTTTAGATTCAAAATACACCCCCTTTTATTTAGCCTGTGTATGTATTGACAAAAATTGGGGAAGTGGCGACCTGCCTTCGGTAAATGAATAGCAAAATTTTATCAGAAGCGTGAGAAGGTTTGAAAGAATTAGAATGGCAGGAAGCAGCAGCTTTCCGAAGTGGATCAAGACATGGAGTTTATGGCAACAGACAGACTAGAACTGGAAAGGAGGCCTTGGGAAAGGTGGAAATTATTGTCCCTTCTTTTTCTTTTTTTTAGTTTAGTTTAGTTTTTTCTTTTTCTCCCAGTGGAGGGGTGGAGTAGGTGGTGGGAGGGAATATATAAATGGTTAATGTAAATGATGTGTTAAAAAAAAGAGGGTATGGGAGGTATAATATGTTAATACAATAGAATGCTGTGAATTTTTATTCTCTGTTTTACTTTAGCCATATTATATAGTAAAGGCATGTTAAGATAATGTGATGTTATCCTTTGTCTATAATACAGGTTATAAGTATGTCTGTTAACATTTTAATGATTGGATGGAATTTTTGATACAATTTAATAAAGAGACTTAAAGGAAAAAGAAAAAAAAGAAAAAAGGTTACCTATATAACTGACAGCCTCTGTCTCAAATAACTGTCTCATGAAATTATTGCAAAACATAGTTGTATCCAGTTGCAGCATAATAGTTACTGGCTGGGCACAAGAGTAGTGCCTAAAAGAAAAAGCACAACAGAGCCAAGAGCAATACAGGCAATCCCCGGGTTATATACAAGATAGGTTCTGTAGGTTTGTTCTCAAGTTGAATTTGTATGTAAGTAGGAACTGTTTTACAATATATTTTATCATTGTAACCCCAGCAAAAAAAATTTTGGTCTTTGTGACATTTGGAATTTAAAAATGTTGGATTGTCATAAGCACAAGCATTGACAATAAAGCTTCATTGTAGATACCTTTGATAACTGTTATAGTTGTTTAGTATAGAATGGGACAAAAGTAAATTAAATTGACAACATCCAGAGGTCCGTTTATAACTAAGGGTCGTCTGTAAGTCGGGTGTTCTTAAGTAGGGAACTGTCTGTATTAACCCCAAAAGTCCAGGGAAACAAGTAGTGTTAACAAACAAAACTGAGAAAATTTGTTGGGTCGGGGGATGGATAGCTAAGAGTCTTGGTTCTACAAAAGCAAAGAAAGTAGAATACCATCACTGAAAGCATATTAGACCTCAATTTAAGCAGACTTTGTGATCATCTAATAGAGCTGAGGATGCACATGTGAACATAGCCTTAATAATGATTGTATTAATCATACAGGTAATCATTAGGAACAGATGTAATAAATTATGTTCTTACCACTATACATTAACTATTCGTGTCCCGCTGCATGGAGAGGGCTTACGGGCTGAGCCCTCTCCATAGCCGGTAAGTCTTTGCTGCAAATTGCAGCAAAGGCTTACCAGTAACACCCGCGATCGGTGTTATTAAAGCGATCGCTGCTGGCAGCATCAAGCAGCCTAGGATCGTCGATCCCCGTGACGTCATTGGGGAGCGGCGATCCGTCTCCATGGTAGCCTCGGGTCTTCTGAAGACCTGAGGCTATTTCGTTTTAACCCCTTCATTACAATGTGCTGACAGCACCTTGTAATGAATGAGGAGGAAAATCCCCATATACTGCCATACTGTAGTATGGCAGTATATGATAGGATCGATCAGACAACCTAGGGTTAAAGTACCCTAGGGAGTCTGAAAAATAGTAAAAAGAAAAATAAAAAAAAGTAAAAAAAAAAAAATATATATATATATATAATAAAAAAAACCTAAAAATTCAAATCACCCCCCTTTCCCTAGAACTGACATAAATATAAATAAACAGTAAAAATCATAAACACATTAGGTATCGACGCGTCCGAAAATGACCGATCTATCAAAATATATTAACGTTTTTTTTCAATGCGTTTAACCCCTTAACAGAAAATAGCGCCCAAACTCAAAAATGTAAAAAATATTACAAAAAATCTATAAAAAAGTGATCAAAAGGTCGTATAGTCCTAAAAATGATATCATTGAAAATGTTCAAATTTCACAAAAAATTGACACCACCCACAGCTTCGTAGAATAAAGTATAAAAAAGTTATTAGAGCCAGAAGATGACAAAAAAAATAAAAATTTGTACAGGAGGTTTTAATTTTTGTAAATGTATGAAAACATTATTTAACCTATACAAATTTGGTATCCCCATAATCCTACCAACCCAAAGAATAAAGTAGACATGTCATTTGGGGCGCTCAGTGAAAGCCGTAATATCCAAGCTCACAAAAAAATGGCGCAAGTGCGTTTTTTCACCATTTTCACTGCATTTGGAATTTTTTTCCTGCTTCCCAGTACATGGCATGGAATATTTAATACCATCACTATGAAGTGCAATTTGTTACGCAG
Organism: Engystomops pustulosus; assembly: GCF_040894005.1. NCBI lineage: Eukaryota > Metazoa > Chordata > Amphibia > Anura > Leptodactylidae > Engystomops > Engystomops pustulosus. The sequence continues at coordinate 160,303,237 of NC_092415.1, read as the reverse complement.
AACACAAGCCATCACACAGCTCTTTACGTGTAAAAATAAAAAAGTTATAGATTTTTGAAGGTGGGGAGTGAAAAATGGAAATGAAAAAACAGGAAAGGGCCCAGTCCTTAACCGGTTAAATACCTTGTACCAATATCATTTATTATTAAGTCTAATGGAAATTAGTTTTTCTATAAACTGTGGTTTTTAATTTACTATTCATCAAACCTCTTGTTCTCCAGTGTTATATTTCTGTTTATAAAGATTATAACCAGATAATGAGAAGGTAATTTTAGATATATATGTTCTCTGTATTGATAAAACAGCTTGCCGAAGACATCATTCTACTTATACACACCACGGTAGGTTCACAATGACAGGTCCTTGGATCATTAATCCTGTTATTTTGCCACCCTCTTTATTAATCTATGCAGATTTGTTATTTTATATTTGAAATAGCAGATGGTTTTAAAGGTAATGTATTATTTTTAGATTTGTGTACTCTAGGAAAAGGGAAAAAAATTATTTTCATAAAAAGACATAGGAGGTCCAGACTAGTAGTACGTACCAGTATGTAATTACATATAGCAGAAATTATTTGGCGCACATTTTTATATTCACCTGGATGTTGCCATAAAGAGGTTAACACTCACTCTCATCATACAATACACAGCAACATTATGAAATAGTAAAAGACAAATTAATCAGAGCATTCTGCTCACCTTTAACTCTCTGTAATATATGAGTTATGAAGAGAGAGACGTAGAAATGTTAATGTGTTGTTAAGGGATGATTCAGACAGAGAAGATTCAGATTACAATAGATAGTAAATGTGCTACAGCATTTGCCATGTAAATTTGACATTTGGAGGCACTAACTGTTCTATTTTTTTCTGTGTCCTCCAAATGTAACTATTGTACAGTAAGTCTAAAACACAACATGCTTCAGTTTTTTGGAAAGTGCCAGTAAACCTCTGCATAACCTTTAGAATCAATTTCTGCAATATGTAGACTGTTTTTGCAGACATCTCATAACTAACGTGTTTTATAGTAGAAGAACAACAATAAAATAATGTTTTATTCTTACATTGTAAGTAAACTGTGGCCCAGATGATCCTCTTACTGGGCAACATACATATATCTAATATATAAAGAGATTACAGAGCTAATGTGGCAAAAATATGTAAATATGCAAACTATAGATAGCGTTCATAATGAAAGAATCTTTACCACTTCTTGCAAATGAATGTACAGTAATAGTACTTTGCTGCGGAAGTGACTTTCTGTTTAACATGGTACTATTACGCTCAGCAACTGGCACCGAGATTTTTCAGATTGTGGGTCTTAATCCCTTCTATGTATAACGGGGGCATGCAAGAAGATTGTTATAATTTCCCTTGAAATCCGCCCCCCCCCCCCATGCTGCTTACTGGAGGTCTGATCCTTCCCTTGGTAGCCTTGTGGTCTGAAGGGTACCCCTGGGGTTGCCCGATGGCTTCGCAGATCAAACCCTGCTTCCATCCAAATTTTAGTTTTTTTCATAACTAAACACAAAACATATCACCCACATTTTTCAAGTAACGAGAAAACACCTGCAAATGTTAAAGTGTTTCAAAGTTGTAACCAATTATAGTATTGTCTTTGGCACACTCCCTGCAGACTACAGCTTTTACAGGGTAAGAACAATATGGTAATGCTTCTTAATGTCCACTACAGGAATTCTGCCACAGACTTCATACTTGGTCCCTGACCTTACACATCTATGTAAGAAACACAATTTCAGAATTCCTATATATGTGTATCAACACAACAACACAATTTACACATAGCCTTCACAGATACATACACAGTATTCACACTTTTATGAATCTCTGAGCTTGGTAAAGTAAAAGAGGAGGCCTTGGGACACATAGCAGAGAATGTTCAACAATCTGACATTAAGTGCAAGGCAGATAGGCTCAGCATGGCTGCAGACATCCTCCCAAAGCCTTGACTGACAGTCAAAACAGAAAGTACCTATATGGGAGGGTTTGTTGAGGGAGCACACACAGTTCATAGCAGCACAGTCAAACTCAGGCACTTGTTATGTTTGTCAGAGCACAGTGGTAAATGCTGTAGGCTATACCTGTGCATCTTGCAGGTAGAGCTCACCTTTGCAGGGACTGTCGTACAGCTGCACATGGGATGATCTATAACAGGGACTGAGCAGGTCATTAAGCAGGAGCTGATTGCTTATGCCTTGAGTTGAAATAGTAAGGGGGTGGTGCTGTGCGTCTTTGCTCAATGATTACAGGAAGCAGCTCCATCATTTCTGCTCTGTCCTGTCTAAAGCTTCTCTTAAGTTCCCACACACATGGTACAACTTCCCCCTGGAACTGCTCAGTTTAATTATCTAGTGTGCACAGAACATCATCAATAACCACCTTCATCCATCTATGACTTTTTACTTCTGTGTACTACTGGTATGTCTCCTCCGTTCCTCCCCACTGTCCTGGGAAGAGGGGAGAATGATTGCATCTACCAAATATCTTGGCTGACACATTCATCTTAGCAGGTGGTGTGTATAGTAGTTATAAGACTGTAATAGATCATAAGTCTATCTGTGTAACTATGCATAGATGTCTATTTAAGTGTGTGTAATACTCTATGTGTATAAATTACTGTAACTGTAGCAGCTCACCTGTTATTCACACAGCCTCAACCCAGTTTTGTGGCATACAAAGTATGAAAATGTGGAAATTTGCCATTGCCATTCAATCCCCCAATACCACCCTCATGCCAAGTGGGCATGATGGGGCAAATTCATCCAACATACTCTATGATGTTTATATAACCTAAAACACTATATTGACATGTTTGTCCTGATAGGATAGTTATGACATTGCAGATACTATTTAAGTTGATTTTCTGTATTCTGTCATTCTTTCTAAATAATATTTACAGGAGTAATCATTTTTGCACATGTTCATAGAACTGCTAATGTGCATTTCACTGAACTCTACTTATCATTGGACAGATTATTTTTGATGTGTGAATCCAAAGGCACCTGCTTATTTCAGAATTATTGTCTCTGTTATGATGATAAACTTTTCCTCCTGGGAAGAATTCAGCCAGAGGAGAAACTCCAGCAAAACTTGATGATGCGATGAACCCTTGTGATTCAAAATACAGCGTCTCCAGAGATTTTGCAGACTTGAAACATGGAAGATATTACAACATCGATAATGCTACAGAAATAAGTGAGGTCAAAGAATTATACTGGAGGGAAAGAAAATGTATGAGAGGAATCGAAAGAAATCATAATGTTAATGATTACCTCCCGTTCCTCGACCGGCACTGCTGTAGTCACATAGTTTAAGCTTCAAAAAGAAGGCCAAATGCAGGGTCAGGAATTAGAGCTTTTAAATCCATTTTAATGATAAAATAATCAAATTGCTTTATCCTGATTATACTTTAATCCCTTATTAATGTCAGTTCTTGTTATATAATATGCCCCAAGGTTACAAATATCTAGACTTCTTAGATTACCTTGTATTTTTTTTCTTTATAACATTGTACTGCCCTTCAGGCACCTGCGTTATCTGGCCGACAGTCACATCATTTCTATTAGCTCTTATGGAGAACATCTGAGATTGGCTTTAGGAAGTACAATACTGGCACTGATGCACATTACAAAATACTGATCAATAAAACAGCACAGCACTTGTGTTCATTTGATCAATTAAAATATAGCAGTTTTAATTAGAATAATTTACTCATTAAATTGTATTTGCTTTGTTTTTACATAAAAGCATTGTCATGATATTGTACAACAGAATCATTTTTAGCAAGGTAAAATAATTAATTCGAATTTGAACTTTGAGTAAATGGAAATTTTGGTAATTATACATTAATATCTGTAAAACAGGCAGAAACTCCAAGTCAGATTTAATTTTTGTCATCTATACACAGATCACATAAGTCTGCAGGCACTTTCTAAGCTTTCTGATGTTTAGAAAGTATGTCCAGGGTTGCAATTGTCATAAGATGAGTTGAGCAACTCACCTCAGGTGGCAGTCTGCAAGTCCCTGGGTGTTATGGGCATGGACAGCAACACAAGCTGCCTCTGAAAGAATCTATGTCTGTCTTCATGATACTTGCACTGTTTCTATAACACAGGTGGTGCCTAAAAGCCCAGGTAGGATGGGAAGCCCTGGGATTGCCTACAACTGGCCAGTAAGTAATAAGTGTTCTTGTGACACATAGGAATTAATAGGAGTGATGTGATACATTAAATATTAGGTAAGGTTGGTGCTGTAAACAAATTAAATAGGGGATGTCAGTGCTGCATAAAAATGAGTAAGTATTATATTTAAATAAGTGGGTATAGTTTGGTGGGTAAATATATATATATATATATGGGGATATTATATTTCACAGCATGGTCAATTGGAAAAATTATATAATATTTAGAAGTACAGTGTGAGATATAGTTGTTATCCAGGAGACATTATACAGTGAGTGGCATATTTTATAATATTTAGGTGTACAGTGTGAGATATAGTGGTTATCCAGGAGACACTATACCGTGTCATATTTTCAGAGATGAAGCATAGAGTTGTGCTCTGAAATACGAAGTCTCCAGGACAGCTTCAGCAATTATTCAGCAATAAGTCATAGCCAGAAGACGTCATCATGACCTTCTTAACCCCTTAACGACGTGTGACATCGGCCGATGTCTAATGTACATCTGTACATTACACGTTGGCTGCAGGTGTTTGGAGAGGGCTTACCGGCTCAGCCCTTCCCATTAAAGGTGGGCTTTTGCTGCATATCGCAGAGATCGGTGCCATCAACCCTGTAAATGCCTCTTGGTTTGGAAATCTTGGATACGATCGCGCAGCAGCGATCAGTTACTATTACAACCTCGGGTCATACAAAAGCTGTCTGATTTTAACTCATTCATTACGTACAATGTGTCATTTACACATTGTAATATATGATATGTAAAATCCCCATATACAATAGTATGGCCATATATGGTAGGATCAATCAGACAACCTACGGTTAAAGTACCATAGGGGCTATTAAAAATAGTAAAAAAAAATTAAATGAAAAAAAAAACAAAAAAATTCAAATCATACACCAAACACAGCTCTGTACACCAAAGTATGAAAAAGTTATTAGCTCCAGAAGATGGCAAATTTAAATGTTTTTAATGTTTGTAAATGTTTGAAAACATTATAAAACCTATATAAATTTGGTATCCTCATGATTGTGCCGACCCAAAGAATAAAGTAGACATGTAATTCGGGGCACACAGTGAAAGCCGTAAAATCCGAGCCCACAAGAAAATAGTGCACCTGCATTTTTTCACCAATTTCACTGCATTTTGAATTTTTTTTTCCCCACTTCCCAGTACATGACATGGAATATAAAATACTGTCACTATGAAGTGCAATTTATTACACTGAAAACAAGCCCTCACACAGCTCTCTACGTGCAAAATTTTAAAAAATTTGGATTTTTAAAGATCCGGAGTAAAATATGTAACCGCGGGGATAAGCTTAAGAAAAAGTTATTTATAAAGTTAAAATTTTTATTTGTACGGATATCGACATGGCAAGAATTTGGTTGATCCTGGCCAATAAAGGGAGAAGGAAACAGTTGCAACTGTTCTTAGTACTAAGCGATGTCTATGCCTGCCTTATGGCAGCATAAGGGTGCAGTACATGTTTTGTTATACATTGTTATATTAACTGCTGGTAATCATTTATGTGTGAAGCATATTCACTGCTGGCATACATTTATGTGTGCAGTCTGGTTTTATGTTTGCTGGATATAAGAGGCAAAAAGTAAATAATCCCTTATTCAACATGTGAGAGTTAAGAATCATATTAATACACCAAAATCTCCACAAAATGTCTATATGTCACTAAAGGTACATATTCATGTGTTTGACAAATTTACTGAAGAATTCCAAATGTATCCTTAAGTAAAGATGCATGTCTATTTTGTGAAATTTTACTGTGTTTTAGAGGCCAAAAAGGCATGTTCATTCTGCACATCATACTGTATGTATACACTCCATTTTTTATTTTCTATTTTTAGACACACAAATGGGTATAACTTTTTTAAGTTTTTTTAATCTCAGTCTGGATACACAAGAAAGCTACTTTCACAAACAGGTGATACAGTATTTTGAGCATAATAATAGATTGCAAATCTAAATTATTTGTTGTGCAAAAACATTTGCAGATGTAATACATTCATGATTTGAATTTACATTCTAATGAAGTCTGGCTGCTATATAAAGAAATAAATATGATTTGCTTTAACGCTCAGTACTCTGGATAGAGAACAAATCATAATATTAGTCAATCATACTAATCTTTGGTATTAAAGAAAATACAATTTCCTTGGAAATCTTAATCTTCAAAAAGTATCTCAAACACCAGACGATAAAACTGTTAACTGTAGGTCCTTGTAAAGCAATGGGTCTTCAAGGATTGCAGGAATTAATTGACACACATAATTATTTTTGATATATATTAATATATACATATTAATATAACAATAATTAGAGATGGATGAATCGATTCTAACAATTTTAAATTCATTTGGAATTTCAGGAAAACTTGGATTCATCATGAATCTGAAGTTTATGGTGATTTGTGGAAACGAACTTCAAATTTTTGTTTTCCCCTTTATTAGCAAAATGACCGCAAGCACAACGTGTTACATGGGGCAGAGAACTCTTGAAAGAAGAAAGGAACATGGTGACACTGTTCCTCACTGGATGGGGGCAGTGTTCCTCACTGTATGGCGTTAGTGTTCCTCACTGTATTTGGAAGACTCGAGGCTTTCATGGTGATGGATCACAACTCCCTGATGACGTCACGGGGAGCGACGATCCATGCGCGGCCATTTCTCTGAAGCCGCCGGCAGCTTTGCTGGCGGTGGCCTGTGGGTTAACACCCAAGATCAGTGCTAGCACCCACAGCGGGTGTTACCGGTAAGCCCTTGCTGCAATATGCAGCAAAGACTTATCAGCTATGGAGAGGAATCAGCCCGTGAGCCCTTTCCATGCATCCACACCCCGCATGTGACATACAATTGCATCACATACCGTGATACCCTTCGTTATTAATAGATTCGGTTCAAATTGAATTTTCAGAGAAAATTTACATAAATCCGCCCATATCTAATAATAATAATATAATATAATAATATTTACATACATACATAAAAAATAAAAATAAAATAAAAATGGCATCCTATCATGTTTCACTAGCAAACCCTGGAAATAAGATCTGTATTAATAGCTGTATGTAGTTGAGGTTTGGAGCAGTATATGTGGGGAATCCTTTACGTGCAAGTGTTCCAGAGGTTCACAATGCCATACCAAAATCTCAACAAAAGATTGGGATGAAGCAGCACATAAAAAAAAATTGTAAGCATTTTACTGTATTAACCCCTTATCACCGACACTAGTTTTCAGCTCAATGACCAGACTCGATTTTTCAAATCTGACAAGTCTCACGATAATTGGTTATAAATTCGGAACGCTTTAACATATCCCGGTGATTTTGAGAATGTTTTCTCGTGACACATTGTACTTCATGTTAGTTATAAAATTTAAGTGATAAGTTTTGCATTTCGTTCTGAAAAAAAGTGAAAATTTGGCAAAAGTTAGTAAAAATTCTTCATTTTCCAAGTTTGAAATGTTCTGGTTTCCAGACAAGATGTAAAACTACCCAAAAAGTTTGATAATTAACATTTACAGAATATCTGCTTTATGTTGGGATGATAATTTATGCTTCCGGTCATTTTTCTAGGATGTTATGAGGTGCAGAACTTTAGGTGCGATTTTTCTTATTTTCATGAAAATTGCCAAAACTCACATTTTGAGGGACAACTCAGCTTTCAAGTGACTTTGAGAGGCCTAAATAATAGTAACACCCCATAAATTACCCCACTATAGAAACTTCATTTATATAGTTTTTCTTATTTTTGCTTAATTTTCCTGAGCAAAACCAATATTGGAGAAAATCGCATTGTTTTTACTATTGACAACTTTTCATGGCCATAACTTCTTTATTTTTCTGTTGTCAGATCTGGTTGAGGGCTTATTTTTTGCGAAAACAGTTGTTCTTTTCAGTCGTATCATATTAGGGAACGTAACTTTTTTTGATCACTTTTTAGAACATTTTTTGTGATGGTGTTTCATGAAACTGCGCATGCTCAGTTACTTACAGCCGGGTCCTGCCAGGAAGGCAGGACCCGGCGAGAAGAGGAGCCGACAGCCTCGGGTCACTCGTCGGGACCCGGGGCAGCGGCAGGAGGGATCGGATCCCCGGGTAAGCACATGCTTGACCGCGGCGTGTAAGGGGTTAAACACCCGGGATCGGAGTTTATATATTTTCATAAACTGCCATTAGAAAGAATTGTCCCTATCCCTTTATTGTCCCTCTACATGCCAGTAAACTTAAACAATTAGGTACTAAAGCTGTGTGCAAATGACCTGAAATGGGTCCAATGAAGCATTATCATATTTAGCTGTCCAGCTTATTCATGAGTGGGAGGCACAGCAACACCCCCAGTGATTGACTGACAGCCTGTTTAATGATGTGACACTTGGCTGCCTCTCTATACTTCCTGGTACTACAGGCCACTCCCCCTGCAGCTTGTGTGTATGTGGATTCAACTGCTCCAGGATGCAGCTATGTGTATGGGAGAGCATGTAAGGCACTTGTGTAGCTGATGTCTGTGTCTCACACATGTGTATAGTAGAACACAGCATGGGATGTATCAAGAGAGGAATAGATTCTCATGATAGAGACATAGTTCTGCCCTTATACAAATCCCTGGTCAGACCACACATGGAATATTGTGTACAGTTTTGGGCACCAGTATATAAAAAGGATATAGTAGAGCTGGAACGGGTGCAGAGGAGAGCAACCAGGATTATTAGGGGAATGGGGGGACTAGAATACAATGACAGATTACAAAATTTGGGATTATTCAGTTTAGAAAAAAGACGACTGAGGGGAGACCTCATTACAATGTACAAATACCTGAACGGACAGTACAAGGATCTCTCCAAAGATCTTTTTATACCTAGGCCTGTGACCAGAACAAGGGGGCATCCTCTACGCCTAGAGGAGAGGCGATTCTACCATCACCATAGACAAAGGTTCTTTACTGTAAGAGCAGTGAGACTATGGAACTCTCTGCCGCAGGAGGTTGTTATGGCGGACTCTATGTACATGTTCAAGAGAGGCCTGGATGACTTTCTGGAGAGAAAAAATATCACAGGTTATGTGGATAAAACATTTATTTAATTCTTGAAGGTTGGACTTGATGGACTTGCGTCTCCTTCCAGCCTTATATACTATGATACTATGATACTATGATACTATGTTAGCAGATACATATACATATATACATTATACACAGACATGAACAGGGAGGTGAGGGGAGAGGGAACAAGGGTGACATCACTTTCTCCATGTGACCAGACACATTTACATAATAAAGAAAAGATGATCTTAGAATGATTAATGTATAAATTGACTAGATAAAACCTGGGATGGATCCTTGTGAGCTGCTCCAACAGGTAGTAGTTACAGCATTAATTACAGAGACCTGATGACAGGTGTCCTTTAAGAGGATTCTTAAAGGGGTATTCCCACAACGATAAGATTCTTCAATATACTAAGGATAATAAAATAACACATTTGTCACGGGTGGTCCCGCGACCCACATCGCGGGTCGCGGGCTCACCCGTGCCGCCCTGCCCCCGCCAGCGCGCCGCCAGCGCATCTCACCCGTCCCGGCTCCTGGCTCGCTCCCCTCCGCTGTGCGCGCGCGTCCCCTACTGCTAGGGCGCGCGCGCGGCACCTTCTCCAAATTTAAAGGGCCAGCGCGCCATTAATTGGCGCTAGCCATATTGCCCAATTCTTCATAAGCCTGCCTCTTCCTGTTACCCTTGCCGGATCTTTGTGCCTCATAGCCTTAGAGAAAGCTTACTAGCGATTATTCCTGCGTTCCCGTGTATTCCTGTGTTCCCGTGTATTCCTGTGTGTTCCCGCTCCTGTGTTACCCGAGTTCCTCCGTGTTGCTGTGTTCCGTGTGCCTGTGTTCCCGTTCCCACCTGCCTGGACCTCCTGTTGCTGACCCCGGACTTGGACCTGACGTTGCATCTCTGCTGCCTGCCCTGACCCTGTGCCTGGACCTGTCTACGAGATTGTCATCCGCTAAGGTACCTCGACCTCGGCTGCCACCGTGGGCTAGTCACACCTGAGAACGACCTAGTGGTATCCTGCCGCAGCAAGTCCAACCCGCTTTGCGGCGGGATCTGGTGAATACCAGGTGCCGCTAGGCTCCGGTTCCGGGTGTTGGCTAGTTACATCTCCCGCGGTGGTCCAGAGGATCCACTGATCCTAACAGTAAGATCCGGCCATGGATCCCGCCGAGGCTCCTTCTCCCAGTCAGCCTGATCTCGCCACCATCGTGATCCACCAGTCCCGGCAGATTGCTGCACAACGGAATCAACTGGAGCAAGTCACCGCCATGCTGCAACAGCTGCTAGCTACCCAGCATCAGCAACAGTCTCCTGAGGTGGCCGCTGCGACTCCTGCTACCCCGGCTTATCTCCCTGCTGCTGAACCCAGGCTATGTCTCTCTTTGCCCGGCAAGTATGACGGGGATCCCAAGATGTGCAGGGGCTTCATCACCCAGTGCTCCCTGCACATAGAACTTATGCCGTCGCAATTTTCCACAGAGCGGTCCAAGGTGGCATTTGTCCTCAGCCTCCTTTCCGGGAAGGCCCTGGCCTGGGCTACTCCTCTTTGGGACAGGGATGACCCGGTTGTCGCTACCCTCTCGGAATTTCTGGCAGAGTTCCGGTCAGTCTTCGAGGAACCGGCCCGAGCTTCCTCTGCGGAGTCTGCATTATTGAACCTGCGCCAGGGTAACTCATCTGTGGGAGAGTACGCAGTTCAGTTCCGCACCCTGGCTTCTGAACTTGCCTGGAACGATGCGGCCCTCATTGCTACCTTCAAGAAAGGACTTTCTGCGCAGGTCAAGGACGCGCTGGCAGAACGGGACCTGCCGTCAACTCTGAGTGGTCTGATCACCCTGGCCACTCGAATTGATGTGCGGTTTAAGGAGCGCGCTGAGGAACTACGCTCCGAGTACCCCCAAGGCCGTGTTAGACGTCTTCCTCGCCTGGCACCTGTATTCCAAAAGCCGCTTCAGCCCCTGGCTGAATCTTCTGCTGATGAACCTATGCAGGTGGACCGAGTCCGGCTTTCTCTACAAGAGCGTTCCAGGCGACGTCAGGAGAACCTGTGCATGTATTGTGCCAGCCCAGGGCACTTCGTCGGGGCTTGTCCTGTCCGCCCCCAACGTCCGGGAAACGCCAGCACCTAGGCTTCTCAGGAGAAGCGTCCCTAGGTGAGAATAAAGCTTCTCCACGCTTGACTCTCCCCGTACTCCTCAGCGTTGGCACTGGCACCCAGATCCAAGTTTCCGCCTTCCTGGATTCGGGCTCTACAGCGAACTTTATGGATGCTGCCCTGGTCTCCCAGCATCACTTCCCGGTGGTTCGTCTCAGGAAGCCATTGTCCATTGCCTCGGTCAGTGGCCAAATTCTCTCCGTGCCCATCCGGTTTCGCACAGAACCCCTGCTCCTGCAAGTTGGAGCATTACATAGAGAAAGACTGTCCTTTTTTGTGCTGCCCCAGTGCACTTCCACTCTCCTGCTGGGCCTCCCCTGGTTGCAACATCATGCCCCTGTTCTGGACTGGTCTTCTGGGGAGATTCCCCGCTGGGGTCCGGATTGTTCATCACACTGTATGAAGGTTCTACATCCGCTCCCTGTCGGGACTTCTACCTTGTCTCCTAAGCCTTTGGGGGGGCTTCCCGCTCCATACCAGGACTTCGCGGATGTGTTCTCCAAGAAACAAGCTGAAACCCTTCCTCCACATCGTCCCTACGATTGCCCCATCGACCTGCTGCCTGGATCTTCTCCTCCTCGGGGTCGGGTGTACCCGCTCTCGGTACCTGAAACAGCCGCCATGTCCGAGTATGTCCAGGAGAATCTACAAAGAGGCTTCATTCGTAAATCCACCTCTCCGGCAGGCGCCGGCTTCTTTTTTGTCACCAAGAAAGATGGCTCTCTCCGCCCCTGTTTTGACTATCGCGGTCTTAACAAAGTCACCGTTAAGAATCGCTATCCTCTGCCGCTGATCACGGAGCTGTTTGATCGCCTACGGGGTGCGAGAGTCTTTACCAAGCTGGATCTTCGTGGGGCCTACAATCTTATCTGCATCAGGAGGGGCGACGAGTGGAAGACCGCCTTTAACACCCGTGATGGGCATTTTGAATATTTAGTTATGCCTTTCGGACTCTGTAATGCGCCAGCCGTTTTCCAAGAGTTTGTCAACGATATCTTCAGGGACTTATTGTACCGCTGTGTTGTGGTTTACCTGGATGACATCCTTGTGTATTCTGCTGACCTCGAGTCCCACCATTCCCATGTACGGCAAGTGCTCAGCCGCCTCAGGGCCAACCAGCTCTACGCCAAACTGGAGAAGTGCCTGTTTCATCAAAAAAGCCTTCCATTCCTCGGCTACATTATTTCCGATAAAGGCTTGCAAATGGATCCTGATAAGTTATCTGCGGTTCTTCAGTGGCCACGCCCAGTGGGACTACGGGCTATTCAAAGATTCCTGGGCTTCGCAAATTATTATAGACAATTCATTCCTCACTTCTCGACTCTGGTAGCTCCTATGGTGGCGCTAACGAAGAAAGGTGTCAATTCTCGTGCCTGGCCCCCAGCGGCTGACCAGGCCTTCACGAGACTAAAGTCTGCTTTTTCTTCTGCATCTGTCCTTACCAGACCAGATACCGAGAAGCCATTTTTTGTGGAGGTTGATGCCTCCTCCGTAGGAGCTGGAGCGGTCCTTACTCAGAAGGGGCCTAGGGGCCGTACTCTATCTTGCGGCTTCTTCTCCAAAATTTTCTCCCCTGCAGAAAGGAATTATTCTATTGGAGATCGTGAGCTTCTGGCCATCAAGCTTGCCTTGGAGGAGTGGCGTCATCTGTTGGAGGGAGCCAGATTTCCAGTCAGCATCTACACTGACCACAAGAACCTCCAATACCTACAGTCGGCTCAGCGGTTGAACCCGCGTCAAGCCCGGTGGTCTCTCTTCTTTTCCAGTTTTGACTTCCAAATCCATTTTCGCCCTGCCGAGAAAAACATCAAGGCTGACGCCTTGTCCCGTGCTTCGGATGTTATGGGGGAGGACTGTGCCCCGAGATACATCGTTCCTCCTGAGAGACTTGTGCTGGCAGTGCCGGTGGACCTCCGGCAATTACCTCCCGGCAAGACTTATGTGCGACCTGGTCTTCGAAAGAGGATTCTGACCTGGGGACATTCCTCTCGTGTGGCTGGGCACCCTGGGGTGCAGCGCTCTGTGGCCCTAATTTCCCGATTCTATTGGTGGCCTGATTTGGTCAAGGACGTTCGGGATTTTGTGCGGTCCTGTACCTCTTGTGCTCGTAATAAGCCCTCACGACAAAAACCAGCTGGTCTTCTGTTGCCGTTACCCGTGCCTACCTGCCCGTGGTCTCACGTGGCTATGGACTTTATTACAGATCTGCCACCATCATCTGGCAATACCGTTATCTGGGTGGTAACCGACCGCTTTTCCAAAATGTCTCATTTTGTTCCTCTGCCAGGCCTGCCGTCTGCTCCACACCTTGCCAGCCAGTTCTTCACCCACATCTTTCGCCTACATGGACTTCCGTTGCACATCGTCTCGGACCGAGGGGTCCAGTTTGTCTCCCGCTTCTGGCGAGCCCTGTGTAATCAACTGCAGATAAAACTGGACTTCTCTTCTGCGTACCATCCTCAATCTAATGGACAGGTTGAAAGAGTTAACCAGACTTTGGGCTGTTACCTGCGTCACTTTGTCTCTGCCCGTCAGGATAACTGGTCCACTTTGCTACCTTGGGCAGAGTTCTCTTATAACTCCCTGGATTCGGAGTCTGCTGGTGCATCACCCTTCTTTGTTCTATATGGAAGACATCCACGTCCACCCCTACCTCTCTCCGTGTCTGCTGATGTTCCTGCTGTGGAAGAGTTGGTAACGGACCTTAAAGCTATTTGGGAACAGACTCGTCAGTCCCTGCTTCAGGCCTCTGCCCGCACCAAGTCTCAGGCCGATAAAAAACGCAGGTCTCCTCCCATCTTCTCTCCAGGGGATAAAGTGTGGCTGTCTTCAAAATATGTCCGGTTGAAGATTCCCAGCTACAAGCTTGGCCCTCGCTATCTGGATCCATTTGAGGTGCTGAAGCGTATTAACCCTGTGGCCTATAAGCTGCGCCTTCCTCCCACCATGCGCATCCCGAACTCCTTTCATGTCTCCCTGCTCAAGCCTGTCATCTTGAATCGCTTCTCCCAGCAAGATCCTCCTCCTACTCCAGTGGCGGACTCTACCAACACCTATGAGGTAAAAGAGATCTTGGACATGAAGACGGTGAGGGGGAAGCGGTTCTTCTTGGTTGACTGGAGGGGGTTCGGGCCTGAAGAAAGGTCATGGGAGCCAGAGGACAACATATTGGATCGTAGTCTTCTGCAGAGGTTCCTCCAGCCTAGGAGGAGGGGGAGGCCGAAGGGGGGGGTACTGTCACGGGTGGTCCCGCGACCCACATCGCGGGTCGCGGGCTCACCCGTGCCGCCCTGCCCCCGCCAGCGCGCCGCCAGCGCATCTCACCCGTCCCGGCTCCTGGCTCGCTCCCCTCCGCTGTGCGCGCGCGTCCCCGACTGCTAGGGCGCGCGCGCGGCACCTTCTCCAAATTTAAAGGGCCAGCGCGCCATTAATTGGCGCTGGCCATATTGCCCAATTCTTCATAAGCCTGCCTCTTCCTGTTACCCTTGCCGGATCTTTGTGCCTCATAGCCTTAGAGAAAGCTTACTAGCGATTATTCCTGCGTTCCCGTGTATTCCTGTGTTCCCGTGTATTCCTGTGTGTTCCCGCTACTGTGTTACCCGAGTTCCTCCGTGTTGCTGTGTTCCGTGTGCCTGTGTTCCCGTTCCCACCTGCCTGGACCTCCTGTTGCTGACCCCGGACTTGGACCTGACGTTGCATCTCTGCTGCCTGCCCTGACCCTGTGCCTGGACCTGTCTACGAGATTGTCATCCGCTAAGGTACCTCGACCTCGGCTGCCAACGTGGGCTAGTCACACCTGGGAACGACCTAGTGGTATCCTGCCGCAGCAAGTCCAACCCGCTTTGCGGCGGGCTCTGGTGAATACCAGGTGCCGCTAGGCTCCGGTTCCGGGTGTTGGCTAGTTACATCTCCCGCGGTGGTCCAGAGGATCCACTGATCCTAGCAACATTCTTGTGTAAACATCACTATAGGATTCAAATTTGAGAACGTTCTAGCATGGACAACCCTTTAACTCTCATGTGTTGAATAATGGAATATTTACTTTCTGACTCTTACATCCAGCAGTAGCCACAGCTGAGAGTCATGCTGCATAGCATCTGTAGCTCAGGAAGTAACCAATAATCATCCCCTGCCACATTGAAGAACATAGCAACTGGTGTCAGGTATTGTTTCAGTCTCAATCTCCTTATCATGCTTCCCTCTTTCCAGATTTCCAGCAGTACATTCTTTTGTTTCTTAGTCACCAATGTCTCATTAACCCACGCAAGCCCACCAGAATAAACACTGTTCACATTCCTAATTAAATTAATGATTATGGTTGCGTCCTTTGCTACTTACGTAAATACTTTAACTAGTTTGAATAAACAAGGTAAAGTACTAGAACAAAATAAGACAAAAAAATGTTGTTTTTTTTTTAAATTGTCTGCCTCCGGCTTCCTACAATGGATAAACAATTTACCTTGACTTTGGTGGAGTGGTGCATCACATTGGGGCACATTTACTTACCCGTCCCATTGCGAACCCTCAGATGCGTTGTCCGAATCCATCGGATCGTCTGATGGCCCGCCCCCTTATTTGTGTCACATGAAAGCCGATGCACCAAAGTCTGGCCGCATGCGACAAAAAGTCCTTCTAAACACGGCGCACATTGGAAATCGTCCGTGGACCCTTAGTAAATGAGCCCCATTGTTTGTAATTGTGGGTTGTTTGTACTCTGGTAATTTGTCTTGCTGCATGTTTTTGCGTTCTTGTAATATTCTAACACTGTTATTGTACCCTCTCTGACTCTACTTTTGTATTTCTGAATACAATTGATTTTGTCATGTGTGTATCCTCTTTAATATGTAGATAGGCCTTGGTAACTGATAAAGGGGGGTTGGAATTGTGTTTCTGTTCAGTTCCTCTAGGTTTCAGTGGTTCTGTCCAGCCCCTTAGTCTGTGCTATTTACCATAAGCACCTACTCCAGTCCTTCATATATCACAGGAATAACATACAACCCTCGCAGATACTTATATACAAAAAGACTTTACTAACAACATACATGTGACAAAGTAACTACATAAAATACAATACAAAATACATAGAGACAAACCTTCTCCTGACCTCTCCCGGACACAGTAATGTGTATGTATATACAATATATAGTTAACACTACAGAAACTCCTGGATGTACCCTGAAGCAGGAGTTACATCCAGTACCTGACCATATACATGTACATATACATATAGAGACTCATGCACAATAGCATCTATATATCAACTCCAATACACGTGCAGGGCACAGATCCACGTGTGAATGGGATACGGCTATAGGTTATACATGTAGTTACACTAATATATACACACTCACTGTAAACACTTAGCTATGTATATATATGGTAAAACACATAACACCTGGAATATCTATAGGTACACGTATAAAGTCTACTATATTATAATAAGTACTATGTTATAATTACTCTTATAAAGTTATATACATACACAGAAAGCACACACAATATATGACCTGTACCTTTGTTAAGTGCTGTACGTCCGAGGGGGGGTCAGGAGCAAGAGACAAAAGAGCCTGATTTCTGTTTTTACCATGCTTAAATATCCTTGTGTGTAATCCCTTCCCACCACCTATAACTCCACCCTAAGACCCTCTTAGGATAGACCCCAGTGTGTGCAGGGAATCTCACACCTGGTTCATGGTGGCTTCTTACTGTTCAAAGCCTTTTGATATGTTAATGACCCAATGGCTTCAGTACACACTGACATCTCACCACAGAGTATCAGTGACTGCTATCAGTATATACTGTATCCATTTACACTATATGTAATATATATAATAATAGAGCAGAGGGTCCAGTTATGAATAATATCCCCTGTAACAGTAACATACAGTAGGTATGTCCTTGTGTGAGATCTTTGGTTTAAATGTGTGAGGGTACTATTCTCATTGGAAAGACTGGCCAACCAATAATCCATCGGAAAAGGACATGCAGCTTACCATTATTCTTCTCTAGAAAGAAATTGAACTGTGTCTATAGCAAAGCATAGTCACAAACCAATAAAAAGGCAGCCTTTCTCACCTGTCAAAGACTTGTCAGCCAACCAAAAAGTGCTTTTCTCAGTAGTGGATTATAATATAGGCGGCTTGGATAGAAGCCCTGAGCCAAACATTTTCAGGGGCTACATGGCCACCCAGACCACCCACCAAATTTTATACTGAGTAGGTCTTCACCCTCCTTGTATATCTGTTTCTACTCATGTACACATGTACACAAGAGTCATTTTGGGAAATTTTAAGATTGAAAGCATGCAGAAAGGGTACATCCTCCAAGGGAAACCTGATTCTAGCACCATATATAGGAAGTGAATTTTATAATTTTAGGGGCTATAATATTCATACAGCCGAGGGCCATGGTAGTCTTAATCCACCCCTGATTGTGCTTTGTACAGAGTTAGAACATGAACTTCCAAAACGTGGGACCTGCAAACTTTCTTTCTATTGAAAAAATTTTAATCTGTCAAATTGTAACAGAGGATAACTGAAGTCAACAGAATCCAGCAATGTTGCAGGTTCAATGATTCCTTAATTTTTGTATTTCTAAACAGTATAAGTCAGGGATGTAACTACAGGGGCAGCAGCCATAGCAGAGTCCCGTAGAGTCCAGTGCCCCGTCATCTGACCTGACAAACTAAAGAGTGGAGGATGTGCACCACAGCATAATATGCACATGACATATGTAGTCATGGCCAAAAGTTTTGAGAATGACACAAATATTATATTTTTACATGATCTGTTGTCCTCTGGTTTTTATGTGTGTTTGTCAGATGTTTTTATCACATACAGAAATACAAGTGCAATCATATTATGAGTAACAAAAGCTTTTATTGACAGTTAGAATGAGTTAATGCACAAGTTCTCAATGGGATTAAGATCTGGGGAGTTTCCAGGCCATGGACCCAAAATCTCTATGTTTTGTTCCCTGAGCCATTTAGTTATCACTAGAGATGGGCAAATTTGTTAAAATTCTTTCGTCCCGATTCACCGAATTTTTCAAAAAAATTTGATTCGACCCGAATCAAATCAAAATGAATCACGTTAAAAAACAGGCATTTCCTGGCTGCAGAGAGCCTGTAGGGTGTTGTAGAACATTGTGTCATGCTTAAATATGCATAGGGAGCGTGGTTTGGTCTTCAAACAACAATGCTGTGTTTTAGTATGAAACGCACATGACAGCCGTGGCTCTTAGAATCGCTTCAGTCATCACTTCCATGTGCACTTACATAGGCCAACTTCACCAAATAAGCGAAGCGGGAATGCAGCCTGACAAGGTAACGTCTGTGCCAGCTCGAAAGGACCGAGCTGAGGGCCAAGATCGAACTATAACATCAAAGAGTGCACTCTTTTTACACTGACATCAGATGATCCCATAGATTACGACAGAACCTGTTCTGTTAAACGCGGATATATGTGGAAAGCCCCCCAAAAGAGTGCAGAGGATGTCGGCAGTAATTTTGCATTGACGTCACTAATCATTTTGCCCTTCTTTTCACGCATCAGTGTCCTCTTTCAAACGGTCAATAATCCATCAGTATTGCTAAAGCCAAAAACAAAGAGGAGTTGATCCAGAATAGAGATGAGCAGCAAATGGGATACTTGCATGTCCTCTGTATTCTGTATCCACTCCTGCTTTTGGCTATCAATCCTGAAGCTTTTCATACTTCTGACAGATGAAATGAAGGGGAAAACCAAACATAGTGGCAACGTCATAGAGTGATGGAGGGTGAAAACAGCATTATGGAAATCACAGGGTGTTCCAGGGAGACAGCGGTCAGTTGGCAGCAGAATGAGTAGGCTGCAGAGTGGCACAATGACAAATTATGGAGGTGGTGGAAACATGGTAGGCCACAAAGTGGCACAATGATAAGAGTGTGGAGGTGGCGGCAGCAGAAGCAGCAGCAGGAGCCCACAGGTGGCAGCAACATGGTGGCAGCAACAGGGATAGCCACAGAGTGGCACATTGATTTAGTGTGGAGGTGGCATCAGCAGTAGGATCCCACAGGTGGCAGCAACATGGTGGCAGTAACAGGGAAAACCACAGAGTGGCACAATTATATAGTGTGGAGGTGGCATCAGCAGCAGCAACAGGAGGCCACAGAGTGGCACAATGATATAGTGTGAAGGTGGCATCAGTAGCAGCAGCAGGAGTAGCACAATGATATAGTGTGAAGGTGGCATCAGAAGCAGCAAGAGCGGCAGAGTGGCACAATGATATAGTGTGTTGGTGGCATCAGAAGCAGCAGCAGGAGCCTGCTGAGTGGCACAATGATATAGTGTGCAGGCGGCATCAGAAGCAGCAGCAGCAGGAGCCCACAGAGTGGCACAATCATATAGTGTGAAGGTGGCATCAGAAGCAGCAGCAGCAGGAGCCCGCAGAGTGGCACAATGATATAGTGTGAAGGCGGCATCAGAACCATGATATAGTGTGGAGGTGGCGGACAATTCCAGTCCCTGGTAAAGGTGGTAGGAGGCAGATGGTGCAACTAGCAGCAGATGTGTGGCATCAGGCGGGTGGCAGCATCAGAATAGTAGCTGAGGCAGGTAGTTAGAACCCCGACTCATTTCACTGTATAAACTATATGGATTGACACGTGAATCTGGCTGTAAACTAGAGCCCCCAAAAAGGTATTGCAATGTGCGTTATACAGATACCCCACAACTGACAGTGTAATTTCAGCGAAAATCACTGTATAAACTATGTGGATTTGACACGTAAATCTGGCTGTAAACTAGAGCCCCAAAAGGTATTGCAATGTGCGTTATACAGATACCCCACAACTGACAGAGTAATTTCAGTGAAAATCACTGTATAAACTATGTGGATTTCACACTTAAATATGGCTGTAAACTAGAGCCACAATAA
Source organism: Engystomops pustulosus (assembly GCF_040894005.1). Classification (NCBI taxonomy): domain Eukaryota; kingdom Metazoa; phylum Chordata; class Amphibia; order Anura; family Leptodactylidae; genus Engystomops; species Engystomops pustulosus. The sequence continues at coordinate 160,282,902 of NC_092415.1, read as the reverse complement.
GGTATGGCAATGTGCGTTATACAGATACCCCACAACTGACAGTGTAATTTCAGCGAAAATCATTGTATTAACTATGTGGATTTGACACGTAAATATGGCTGTAAACTAGAGCCACAATAAGGTATGGCAATGTGCTTTATACAGATACCCCACAACTGACATTGTAATTTCAGCGAAAATCACTGTATAAACTATGTGGATTTCACACTTAAATATGGCTGTAAACTAGAGCCACAATAAGGTATGGCAATGTGCGTTATACAGATAACCCACAACTGACAGCTCACTACTGCAGATGCATGAATGTCAAACAGATTTCTTCCTATTCGATTTTGTCACTAAATAGAACTGCTATTTGGGGTATACAGATGCCCCTTAAAGAACAACCAGGGATTGGTCCACTAATCGCTACTGCAGATGCATGAAAGTCAAACAGATTTCTTCCTATTCGATTTTGTCGCTAAATAGAACTGCTATTTGGGGTATACAGATCCCCCTTAAAGAACAACCAGGGATTGGTCCACCAATCGCTACTGCAGATGCATGAAAGTCAAACAGATTTCTTCCTATTCCATTTTGTCACTAAATAGAACTGCTATTTGGGGTATATAAGATAAGATAAGATAATCCTTTATTAGTCCCACAGTGGGGAAATTCACAGCGTTACAGCAGCAGAGAGGGTACAGAGAGTGAAGTACAAACTATGACAACAATAATATTAGGGATAAATGAACAAAAAGGAAAGGGGGATAAAAAGACAAAAAAAAGGGACAAGCAATGATCGTCAGTTTCATGTTTAGTCTGTGGATGGACCTGCAGGGACTGGTTAGGTGGGGGGCGCAGGTTACTTCTGTTTGGGCCTTGTTTGTTGAACAGACTGATGGCAGCGGGGAGGAATGACTACGATAACGCTCCCTCTCACACTTGGGGTGAAGCAGTCGGTCACTGAATGTGCTCCCCAATGCCACCACAGTCTCATGCAAGGGATGGGAGCTATTCTCCAGAATAGACTTCAACTTACACAGTGTCCTCCTCTGCACCACCTGCACTGTGTCAAGAGGACCCCCCAGGACAGAGCTGGCTTTCCTAATCAGTTTGTCCAGTCTGCTCCTCTCCCTAGCTGAGATGCTGCTTCCCCAACAGACTATGCCAAAGAAGATGGCTGGTGCCACTACAGAGTTGAAGAAAGTCTTAAGAAGAGCCCCCCGCACTTATGAGATTGAATGCCCTCAGCCTCCTCAGCAGGTGTAGCTGGCTCTGACCCCTCCTGTGAAGTGCGTTTATGTTCTCTGTCCACTCCAGTTTATTGTTGAGGAGGACACCCAAGTACTTATAGGACTTCACTGCCTCAATGTCTGTCCCATGGATAACCACCGGTTGAGAAGGAGGACTGTGCTTACGAAAGTCCACCACCATCTCCTTGTTCTTCCCAGCATTAATCCTAAGGTGGTTTCGCTGGCACCAGTCCACAAATTTCCGTATCAGTTCTTTATAGAACCCCCTTAGAAAACAGCAAGGAATTGCAGCAAGAATCGCACAGTACAATAGCAGCAGCTGGACGCTACAACATGAAGTGTGAAGTGCTGAGATAGAAAATGGCTGGGTTTTATAGGGCTGTGTGACATCACATAAGTCTGCCAGTCGCTGATTGGCTTACATGTCTGCAGATGTCATCGGGGGTGTTCCTTTCTCCTTCCCAGAGTTCTCTGCCCCATGTAACACGTTGTTCTCTCGCCCATTTAGCAGAAACATGAGGTGAAAAAAAACAACTTCGTTCCCGCGAATCAGCATAAACTTCGGCTTCGTGACGAATCTAATTTTTCCTGAAATTCTAACCGAAGTTAGAATCATTAGAATCGATTCGCTCATCTCTAGTTATCACCTTTGCATTATGGCAAGTTGCTCCATCATGCTGGAAAAGGCATTGTTGATCACCAAACTGCTCTTGGACGGTTGGGAGAAGTTGCTCTTGGAGGACATTCTGGTACCATTCTTTATTCATGGATGTGTTTTTAGGCAAGACTGTGAGAGCCAATTCCCTTGGCTGAGAAGCAACCCCACACATGAATGGCTGCAGGATGCTTTACAGTTGGTATGAAACAAGACTGGTGGTATCGCTCACCTTGTCTTCTCCAATCAAGCTGTTTTCCAGATGTTCCAAACAATCGGAAAGGGGATTCATCAGAGAAAATGACTTTACGCCAGTCCTCAGCAGTCCACTCCCTGTGCAGAATATCAGTCTGTACCTGATGTTTTTTCTGGAGAGAAGTGGCTTCTTTGCTGCCCTCCTTGACACCAGGCTTTGCTCCAAGAGTCTCCGCCTCACAGTACTTGCAGAATCACTCACACCTGCCTGCTGCCATTCCTGAGCAAGCTCTGCACTGCTGGTAGCCCAATCCCAAAGCTGACACACTTTAAGAGATAGTCCCGGCACTTGCTGATCCTTCTTGGGCTTCCTGGAGCCTTTTTGGCAACAATGGAACCTCTCTCCTTGAATTCCTTGATGATGCAATAGATTGTTGACTAAGGTGCAATATTTCTAGCTGCGATACTCTTCCCTGTTAGGCCAGTTTTGTGCAGTGCAATGATGACTGCGCGTGTTTCTTTAGAGATAACCATAGTTAACAGAAGAGAAACAATGATGCCAAGCACCAGCCTCCTTTTAAAGTGTCCAGTGGTGTGATTCTTACTTAATCATGACAGATTGATCTCCAGCCCTGTCCTCATCAACACCCACACCTTTGTTAATGGAGCAATCACTGAAACGATGTTAGCTGCTCCTTTTAAGGCAGGCCTGCAATGAAGTTGAAATGTGTTTTGGGGGAAAAATTCATTTTCTAGGCAAATATCGACTTTGCAATTAATTGCTGTTAAGCTGATCACTGTTTATAACATTCTGGAGTATATGCAAATTGCCATTATAAAACCTGATGCAGTAGACTTTGTAAAGATTAACATTTGTATCATTCTCAAAACTTTTGGCCATGACTGTATGTGATGTATTTATGATGTATGTGTATGTGGTGTACATAGTGTATGTGTGTATACATATTGTACTTTGTATATGGCTCTATATGTGTGCACATGAGTGGATAAATGTGGGATTATAACTTGCAGGTGTAAGTATACAAATATGTATATTTTTTAAGTGGGAAGTGGCCTGCTATGGGGCCTTGCCTATCCTAGTTACACTGCTGGTGTAAGTGTTGTCTGGACCAAGGAACATAACTTTCAGAACAATATATATAAATAATTGTTTTGTATGAAGTCTATAACACAATAATTATTGTATTATTTACCCATGAAATTATTGTAATGATGGACTTTTAATTGACAACAAGTAATATTAGTATTCAACAAATCCAATATTGTTTGTTAGAGATGCTATCCTCGAGTATCTCACTGTGCACAACCTTATAACCCAGCGTCAGCATGGGTTTATGAGAGATCGGTCCTGTCAGACTAATCTGATTGGTTTCTACGAGGAGGTAAGTTCAAGACTGGATCTGGGGGACGCTGTGGATGTTGTATATCTGAACTTTTCAAAGGCATTTGACACCGTGCCACATAAAAGGTTGGTATATAAAATGAGACTGCTGGGAATAGGAGAAAATCTGTGTATTTGGGTAAGTAATTGGCTTAGTGATAGAAAACAGAGGGTCGTCATTAATGGCACATTCTCAGATTGGGTTGACGTTACCAGTGGAGTGCCACACGGGTCAGTATTGGGGCCACTTCTTTTTAATATTTTTATTAATGACCTTGTAGTGGGTTTACACAGTCAAGTTTCAATATTTGCAGATGATACTAAGCTGTGTAAAGTAATAAATACTGAGGTCAATAGTTTAGCATTACAGAGGGATTTGTGGAAGCTTGAGGAGTGGGCAGAGAAATGGTTGATGAGGTTTAATGTAGATAAATGTAATGCACTTGGGCAATGGAAACAAAAAGTATAATTATGTTCTAAATGGTCAATTACTTGGTAAAACTGGAGCTGAAAAGGACTTGGGGGTATTGGTGGATGGTAAACTTAATTTTAGTGACCAGAGCCAGGCGGCTGCTGCTAAAGCAAATAAAATTATGGGAGGTATCAAGAGAGGAATAGATTCTCATGATAAAGACATAGTTTTGCCCTTATACAAATCCCTGGTCAGACCACACATGGAATATTGGGGCAGATTTACTTACCTGGTCCGTTCGCGATCCAGCGGCGCGTTCTCTGCACTGGATTCGGGTCCGGCCGGGATTCATCAAAGCAGTTCCTCCGACGTCCACCAGGTGGCGCTGCTGCGCTGAAGTCCGCTGGAATGCCTCGAAATACACCGGCCTATCCAGGATGAAGGTGAGTGAAATTTTCGCAACACAATTTTTTTTTTAAATGTGGCGGTTTTTCCGAATACGTCGGGTTTTCGTTCGGCCACGCCCCCCCCCCCGATTTCCGTCGCGTGCATACCGGCGCCGATGCGCCAAATTCCGATCACGTGTGCCAAAAACCCGGGGCAATTCAGGTACAATCAGCGCAAATCGGAAATATTCGGGTAACACGTCGGAAAAACGCGAATCGGGCCCTTAGTAAATGACCCCCATTGTGTACAGTTTTGGGCACCAGTGTATAAAAAGGATATAGTAGAGCTGGAACGGGTGCAGAGGAGAGCATCCAGGATTATTAGGGGAATGGGGGGATTAGAATACAATGACAGATTACAAAATTTGGGATTATTCAGTTTAGAAAAAAGACGACTGAGGGGAGACCTCATTACAATGTACAAATACCTGACAGTATAAGGATCTCTCCAAAGATCTTTTTATACCTAGGCCTGTGACCAGGACAAGGGGGCATCCTCTATTCCTACAGGAGAGGCGATTCTACCATAGCCATAGACAAAGGTTCTTTACTGTAAGAGCAGTGAGACTATGGAACTCTCTGCCGCAGGAGGTTGTTATGGCGGACTCTATGTACATGTTCAAAAGAGGCCTGGATGACTTTCTGGAGAGAAAAAATATCACGGGTTATGGGGAAAAACATGTGTTTAATTCTTAAAGGTTGGACTTGATGGACTTGCGTCTTTTTCCAGCCTTATATACTATGATACTATGATACTATGAATATATAATCCATACCATATACAGTAATACTACTTTTCTCGAGGGGCAGATATTTTTAGTTGGTGCACACCTGTTATTGCTCTTCTTTACCTACATGCATTATAGAGTCATCCATGTAATTTCCTATTCCTTTCTGACCTTCATCCCACCTGAGAACCTGGCAAATTTGCAGCGATGTAATATTTTGTAGATGATTATACATCTATTAATACTTCACAAATGTAGAAAAAGACATTTATTGCATCTGAGCAAAATTTCTCATTTATTAACTGAACTAGTGACTATGAGGAGAACTAAGCATCATGTTCTCCTGTTCTAAAAATGTGATGTTGTACTTACTAAGGTTATTTAAAGCCGACTAGAACATGAGAAGACTATGGGGGTCATTTACTAAGGGCCCGATTCGCGTTTTCCCGACGTGTTACCCGAATATTTCCGATTTGCGCCGCTTGTACATGAATTGCCCCGGGTTTTTGGCGCACGCGATCGGATTGTGGCGCATCGGGGCCGGCATGCGCGCGACAGAAATCGGGGGGGCGTGGCCGAACGAAAACCCGACGTATTCGGAAAAACCGCCGCATTTAAAAACCGAAAATGTGTCGCTTGGGGAGCGCTCACCTTCATCTTCTATGGGATGGTGCATTCCGGGGCGTTAAGATTATTTTCGGCGCTGCAGCGCCACCTGGTGGACGGCGGAGGAACTACCATCTTAAATCCCAGCCGGACCCGAATCCTGTGCAGAGAACGCGCCGCTGGATCGCGAATGGGCCGGGTAAGTAAATGTGCCCCTATGTCTGATCCCCAGCACACTCAACATGGAATTAGAATTTGGGTACATGACACCTGAATAGATAGTCACAATGCGTTGGTCAGTCACTTTCTAGTTCAGCTGTCAAGATTGTCTAGCAACATAAAAGTTCATTAAAATGCAAATGAGAGTTGGCTATATTATTCATTTTGTACTCATCAGTGCTCAATCATCTTCAAGACTGAAGGCCTTTTTTAGCATATCATGGATTTTAAATATGTTCTTTATGTTGCAGAATATGCATGATTTACCCTTGAACTGGTTAAGTGAAAAATGCAGTACTACTATGCAAACTGAAGGAGACTAAATCATAGATTGATCAATAAGCAGAAATAAATATAAGGCATTGTTCTGTTTTTCTAGTACTTAATAGAAAAATATCTGAAGGTAGATTTTTTTTTTTTTTTAAATGCATCAAGGTACAAAAAGTAATTTATTTTTTAACAAAACCTATACTCTGACTAAAAAATGTTATATTGCGTTCATGCTCATGACAATTGAGCTTATCAATTGATCAGTTGCCATATCCACATGAACAATGTAAAGGGGTTTTCCCATGAATCAAAGTTAGATCAACGAGTGCGGCGCTCAGCAATTTCCATCAGCTCCATTGAGATGTATGGAGCAGAATGGTTTGTTTGTGGCTATCTGCTCCATTACTCTCTGGGTGCGACGAGGAGCCTGGCTGAGGTAACTGGGACTCCATCGGACCCCTTGTTTTCATGATCTGTGGGGTTCTCAGTGATGAGACCCCCACCGATCAGCAAGTTAGGCCCTCTCCTGTGGATAAGCCCCAATTCCCCTGAGGATGCCACGACATGTGGCAAAACATGTCAGGGGGGCTATTTTGTTTTGTTTGTTTTTAGCTCAGCAGTTGTGTTGACAGACAGGGTAGAAATGAATGTGGAAAGCAGTGAACCAGTGAATCTTGCATAGTTTTGACATCAGTGGCTGCGACATCAGCTGCGGCTGTGTAACGGAATGGGGGTGGAGCAGGGTGCAGACGGGCATGCATGACATCGTAGATTGCCAGCAAGGAGGGGTGCGGGCCCCTGAAACTGTAACGGCGGTAGTTACGCCACTGCATGGTCCATAAAGGAAATCTACCTATTTGATCTAAATCAAAACAATCAAGATAAACCAGGGACACACCGCTCATAGATCCAGCCACTGTGAATATGGTAATCTTCTGTTTGTTATCTATGGCTTCCTTGCTTCTAAAATTAACTTTTAAAATTATGCTAATGAGCCTTACAATAGGATAAAGCTTTATATGTCCTGGCAATCGACAACTACCCCTATAGGAATTGCAATGATTGTTATTTTTTAGGAGCATTGGTTTACCTTAGGATATGTTACCCACATCTTCAAAGTTGAGAATACACAATGGATAGAGCTAGAGGCAGAAGGCTTCTTGCACCCTACCGTAGAAATGTGGACGAGCTTTAATTACCGTCAATGGGACCTAATCCGCAGTAACCAGACATAATCACTACACTACATAGTGGATGGAGCTTTCTGAGTAGTGGGTGTGGTAGGTGTTGAATCCCAAACAATCTGATATTAATGAGTATTCTAAAATTTACCAAACACTAGTGTCAAAGTCCCGTAAAAAGCCCTTCAGGCAGAGTCTGCTGCTTAGCAATCCACTCATTCATGGCTCTCTATTCACCTTTCAAAACATTTTTCAGTTACTGCATGTTCATATAGTTGTTTGAGCAGGTACAGCGCAAACAAGCCTAAAAATAGCGCGCTATTGATCTATGAAGAGCACTTCATTCACAGTACGCTAGTGCCATTATGAGTTAAGAGAGAAAAGAGAACAAGTTGTATTCAAGTGTCATACTTCTAAAATATAGAAAAAGTTATTATAAATGTATACTATATTTCTCCTGAAAAATAAACTGTACTCCTTGTCACTGAATGTTATGCTGATTGGCACATAACCTCCTATGAGTAAATCACAATAAAAGTTCAGACTAATACAACACATAAACTACATAAGGTGTAATGTTAAAATTTATTTATCTTGTATGATCTACCAGTGAAAAACACAGAATATGTCTCCTTCTACTACCAGTGTTTTTGTGTCATCATGACTATCATTTTTAGCACTGTATTTTTCCTCCATTTGAATACGTTAAAAATTCCTCCTGGAAATCCTGCCACCAGTTAAGAAAAGGTTAATAGTGAGCCGGCCCACTCTCTGTACTCACCCATTAGGGCCTGGATGAGCTTCAAAGTCTCTGGAGGATCCTTTACCTCCAACCCCTATGCACTAATGGGCCGACACAATCTTGAGATTGGCGCATATAACCTGGTCTTCTACATATGGTAGCAATTGAGACCTCCGTGCATACCTTCCCTGGTGAAAGAAATACTGGTAAGTAAGGGTGAGGTACAGATTCCTGGAGCCATGATGGGGCACTACAGTAGCAGCGACACGGTACCAGGGGAGATTTATCAGAAGTGTCTCATCTAAAACCGTTCTAGTTGAGCATGGAAACCAATCAGAGCTCAGCTTTAGGGTACATTCACATGGCCACATGGCGCAAATTTGCATCCGCATATACGTCCCCATGGACAGCAAAGGCACCCCGACGGCGTACACAGGGAAAAGATGCATGCATGCTCTATCTTTCCCCGTGTGTGCGGCCGTGCACCGCTGTTCTCTTTGGAAGGGGGAGGGGGTCACCTCCTCTCTAGCGCACAGGTTATAAATGTACCCTTAATGTTTTAAACAGCTTTGGGAAAAGGAAAACTGAGCTATGATTCGTTGAAATGGTCAACTAGAACAGTTCTCTCTTCTGATAAATCTCCCTAACAGCATTTCTGTTTGCAGCTGCCACAGCTCTACAAAGCGTTGGCATGGCCTGTCTCTTCCCCAGGGTGGGGCTATGGCGGGAAGTCTGCACCAGATACTTATGCAGGACTTTCAGCTGGAATCCAATTAAACTTAATCAGATAGACCATGTGGCCATTTTATGGGCAGAAATCTCTGGTTGCTGAGGTAAAATAGGATTCACTTTACATACCAAGAAAGCAGAGCAGAACCTCTAATAGCTGGTAAATTACCTAGTATCCTGCCCCCGACACTTGCACATACATTAAAAAACATGAGGTAATGTTGCCAACCCATCATTCAATCTCAGACAGCAGAAGGGAGGTAAAGGTGTTTACTGATTGGGAATGTGGGGGGCAGCACAAAATTAGAGGCCAGGGACACACAAAAGGCACATGCCTTCTCTGTTTTTTCCAGTCCTTAATCTTCCAGCTCTTCTTCTCCTCAGACTACAGCACTAGGGGGAAGGATCACTGAAGAGAGTGAGCATGCGGCAGATAACACATGTTTGTAAGTGGCTGGCTGCATGCAGAGGCTCTGCTAGGCCCCAGTATTGACCCCTGCATGCAAACAGTTAGTGGCATATATTAGCTGCCCCACAATCAGTCTCTTCACCTTAAGCAATTTACCTCATCTGCGTCCAAAGGACACAAATAGAGTTGGCAGTAACGGAGCAGCCTGCCAGGTTCCTCCCTGTATGCGGGCCCTATAGCAGCCGCTACGGCTGTCATGGCAGTTGTTACTCCTCTGAATGTGCTGTTTGTGAGTATATCCAACAAAGCAGCATGGATTGAAGAGAAAAATAGGGGTGAGTACCATTCTTTTCCCTATTTTCTATGTTGTATTCTAACCATATATAGAATTGAGCACAACCCCCAAAAAATGTTTTCATAACATTAGCACACTCTGCTCAATAAATGAAAGAAGAGGTCCACTGTATCTTATTCTCCCACCAGCCTGGTTTTGGACAGTTAAGCAGTAGGAAGGGGAAACATTCCCAAACTGACAAACACAGACTAGGCTTGATCCAACCTCTAAGAGTGGATCCACAGTACAGGTTTAAGGGGTGTAGTTGATACCCCCCATTGTACTTCTATCACAGACTTCTTTTACTGTTTCATGGTGACACTTTTGCATTGGGTGTGGTTATGTTTGTTATGGGAGCACTGCTGTTCTTCCTGTAATGGCTTCCCTGCAATACTACTACAGTATACTAAATGTGCTTGGTTCTGGTCAGCAGGCACTATGATTTATTCTTTAATGGCAGCATTCTGAATGAATGTTATAAAGGCACTAGGACAGTTGAGTTTTTTACTGATTTGCAGTGTGTCAAACATTTATGGCCCTCTCTTTCATCTCTAGGATAGGGAATAACTGTCTCAATAGTTATTTGTGGGAATTCAATTACATAAACACCAATCACAAGAAAAGGGGTCTTATTACTTCTGTATAAATAAAGCGGATGACTCAAGTGCTTTTCAACACCATCTTTCTCCATGCACCAACAATAACCATAGTGTTTTGCTATCTCTGGTTGAGATGAAGAAAGTAGCAATGCCCCTGTCTGATGCTACGATCTATAAATAAATGGAGGAGACAAAGCCATGGTCAATGGAGGTCCCAGCAGTTGGGCTCCCATAGATCAGATCATATTTTCATGGGTAATAATATCCTTGTTGCCTAAATCATAAGCTCAGGGGGTTCATTTGAAACGGTGTTGTTAGAGAGGTTTTCCACTTGCCATTTATTTAGAAGATAACTGCTAAGGCCAGGGATCATATGAAGAAGGAAAACATCAGAACTTCCGGTCTGATTGGACAAAAAGCCACTTGTGGATCTTTGGGGAGCTACCTTGAGAGGTAATTTTATATTTCTATTTATTTTTTTATAAATCTTCTTTCAAACCTTACATAAAGCAGAAAACTACTTTATAGGGAACTTGTCACCAGGAGACCCATTTTTAGCACAGCTCCCAGTCCCCACAGAGCATAGACATACACTGCCAAAGAGTTTTTGTTTAAAAATAGATTTTACAGAAAAAAATGTATGCTATATAGTACATTTCAATGCCATGTGCTCTGTGACTAGGCACTCGTCCCCTGGGAGTGTCTAAAGGGGAGCAGGGGTGTCACTAAGCCGGCTGATGGGTGTTTTCATATATTTGGAAGGACACATGGAGGAGCGGTTTCCCAAGGGTGGGGGAGAAACTGCTCCTCTCTAGCCACTCCCAGGCCTAGTCACAGAACACATGGCATTGAAAGGTAATATATAACATATCTTTTTTCTGTAAAACCTATATTTTATACAAAAACTCTTTGGCAGTGTATGTACTAGGCTTTGTGGGGACTGGGGGTGCTAAAAATGGGTCCCCTAGTGACAGGTTCCCTTTAAAGGTTTTTCATAAAACGGAGTTGTATTGGAAGGAACAACATTCAGTTGATGTTGGTGTTGGTCTAGTTTATTATTTCATAGTTAAAACTGCTGAAAATGACTGGTGCTTGCAGAAGTTTTAGCCGAGATTTCTCTTCGGCGTGGGTGGTGATCACTATTCAATGCAGTTCTTTCTAATGTAACTTTACCTTCACAATTGTTATAAGTGAACCAAATAACAATTGCATAGAGGTTGCTTGGAATCTACACTTGCAAAATAGATAAATGCAACAGTCCGACTAAGCATTTGTTCAAAAATGTTTTTATTTTGCTCATGATAACTATGCAATTTCATCCTAATACACTGACAGGAATGCTTTTGAAATAGCCTGAGATGCCATCATCAGCGTCTTCATTGTTTCCCATAGCCAGGCATTTTTGCCAGCTTCCAAATGTTAACAGCCTCTGACACAGCAGTGCGCTTCTGTGTGTGCTAGTTGTAAAGGTCATTGCTCGACTGTCAATGAGAAAGGTCACCCCTAGCCCTGCTTGTTTCTGACATGCACTGCCTTACTGTGACAGGCAAAATATTTTGCAGTTAGAAAACCAGTTTTATGCCCATGAAGCCACTGTCATATGCACAAATTACATTTTTAATGTGTACTCATTGTCATGTGCGACCGTGAAATGAAATAGATAATTTATTGAGCATTTTAAGAGACATGGGGATGATGTATAAAAATGACAAAATTATTACGTTTTTTAAAAGCCCAAAGCTAGCAATTAAATGAAAATGTTAAAGTCATTAGTCAGAATTATGCCAGACTATGCAAACAAAATTAAGCAACACCATTCAAGCTAATTATCTCTTTCTTCTTTAATAGAAATTAATACTTAAATGATATAAAAGCTAAACTGAAATAGTCATTAAATCTTGTTGTGTCATAGAATCCACCCTGTAGTGTATGGTACAGGAATGTTGCTGGGTTCTGTAAGGATTCTGAGGACCCAAACAGCAATTAACATATATCACATAGGTAAATTGTGCCCCAATAATCATACCCCAGAAGTAATAATGGCCATGGCCCCAGTAGCAATGCAGGATAGTAATGCTCTAAGGTGACTTTACTTCACAAAGTCAAATATAAGCTATTGTGCCATCATAGTGCCCCCAATTTAAATGATGCTCCACAATGGGCCCAAATATGCATCCCCATCATGCCCCTTACTGAAGCAAATAAAACAATAAATATAAGCTGACTATGTCAACGATTGTACCCTAGGCCTGAAATTGGATGTTGCATATAAGGGAGTTAACAGTACTTACTGTTTCCACCCATTCTAGTAAAAGTTATGCATATGAAAAAATGGTGATGCTAAAATGAACAAGATTTTCTCCAAATTGGTTTTTATTCAGTACAATTGAATAAAATACACAAAACCCCCACATATTTTGTATCGCTGCGTACATACCAATCTGCATAACAAAACAGAATTGTTATTAGATTGGCAAAGTGAACCCCGTAAAAAAAAAAAAAAAAAAAGGTCCAAAAAAGATAATTTTTAATTAATACCCTATAAAAATGCTTTAAAAAGTGATTTAAAAAAATGTTATGCACTCTAAAATAAGACCACTAAAAAGAACAATCCTTCTTGCAAAAAATAAGCCCTTAAACAGATTTGTGAGGTGAAAAATAAAAAAGTTATGCATATGAAAAGAAGGCGAGGGTAAAATGAACAAGATTTTCTCCAAATTGGTTTTTATTCAGTACAATTGAATAAAATACACAAACCCCCCACATATTTGGTATACCTGCGTCCGTAACAATCTGCATAATAAAACAGAATCGTTATTAGATCCGCAAAGTGAACCCCGTAAAAAAAAAAAAAAAAGCTCCAAAAAAAAGATAATTTTCAATTAATACCCTATAAAAAAAATGCCCTAAAACATGATTTAAAAAATGTTATGCACTCTAAAATAAGACCACTAAAAAGAACAATCCTTCTTGCAAAAAATAAGCCCTTAAACAGATTTGTGAGGCGAAAAATAAAAAAATTATGCATATGAAAGACGGTGATGATAAAATTAACAACATTTTTGCCTAATTACTTTTTATTCAGTTAAAATGGGGAAAAAAAATCTATCAGGTATTTTCGTAATCGTGGCGACCCATAGAATAAAAATAATATACTTTTTATGGTATGGTTAACGGCCCAAAAAAAAACACAAACATTTTCCTAAAAATTGATGATTTTCATTTCCTCCACCAACAAAGAGTTAATAAAATCTCACAATTAGCTACAGATGCCCCAAAATTATGTACCAGAAAAGTGCATCTCATGTGGCAAAAGAAATAAGCCCCTATAGGTCCACATTAAAAAAAGAAAAAAAATATAGCCTGTACAATGTGACATAGCAAATCTGATCTGGATGGCGCCTCCTTCCCTTCTATGCCCGGCCGTGCGCCCATACAGCAGGTTATCACCACATATAGAATATCGTTGTACTCTGGAGGAATTGGGTATCAAACTTTGTGGAGCCTTTTTTCATTTAATCCATTGCAAATGTTTAATTTTCCACCCAAAATGAATGTATTGTCAAAAAATATTACAATTTGTAGACAGCACCTCCATTTTGTTTTAACCCTTATAAAACACCTAAAGTGTTAACAAACTTCTTAAAAGCGTTTTTTTATGCGTTGAAGGATGTACTTTCCATAATGGGGTAATTTATGAGTCTAGCTATTATTTAGGCCTCTCAGTGCCAATGAGAAGTTGAGCAGGTCCATCTAAATACGGGTTTTGGTGATTTTACAAAAAAATTGTAAAATGGTACCTAAATTCGGAGCCTCATAACATTCTAGTAAAATATGTGGAATCTTAAAAAACCATCAAACATAAAGCAGACATTTGGGAAATGTAAGTTATGAATTTATTTGGGTGCTATGACTATCTGCATCCAAAGTTGAGAATTTAGAACGTTGAAAATAAAGAATTATTCCAAATTTAGTTTTTTCATAACTAAACACAAAAGATATCATCCAAATTTTTAAGCAAATTTGAAGTACAATGTGTCACAAGAAAACATTCTCACAATCCCCTAGATATCTCATAGCGTTCCAAAGCTATAACCACCTAGGCCAGTGGTGGCGAACCTATGGCACGGGTGCCAGAAGTGGCACTCGGAGCCATTTCTGTGGGCTCTTAGACCATTGCCCGAGTTCACCAAATATGACCAAATCCACCAAATCTTCCTGCAGTCCCAGGCAACTTAAGAGACGCTGCTCTCAGCGCTATTTTAAAGCAACACTTCATTGGGTGTTCGGAACTGCGGGAAAAGTGAGAAGGTGTTGACAGAACTGCAATATTTGGTAATCCTGCTGGACCCACCATTCTTCCTCTAAAAGGAGACCCTGGAGAAAGCTGTAATGAGAGTCTGAATTTGCCCTCCGTCTTTCAACTGTATTGGTGGTCTTGGGGGGCTGATACGATTAAAAGATGTGGAAGAACAGGTAGCATTAAGTTACAGTTTAAAAGCCATGTTGGCACTTCACAGTAAATAAGTGGATTTAGTTTGTAGTTTGGGCACTCTCTCTCTCTAGAAGGTTCGCCATCACTGCCCTAGGCCTTTAGACCTAGAGTTCCGTAGTGGTTAACTGGCTTGGTTTTGACTTCTTCCTTTAATAATTTCTCAAAGAGAAAGAAAGGCCACGGAAGAGGTCAGACCCAGACAAAACCCTGCTTCGCACAAAGAAGTGAGGTATGCTCTCTATCTTGAGATTTTATGCAGAGTTTTATTTATACCCTTGTGAGTACAATAATAAAAGAATATAAGTTTCAAAGAAAACTAGTCAGCAATATGTGTGTATGTTACTTTCAATAAAACAGCTTGTTGACGTAAACAATTTATAAAGAAAGTTGCATGTGATTGAAAAGAGGCCAATCTTTATGGATGCTAATTCTCCCTGATAGGAAGGATCGATCCTTACATGGAGGTTACTAATTCTCAAGACTTTCTTTAGCCTTAAGTGTGCTGTCTGAAACCACTCCAGAAACAGCTCTGCTCAAGATGTCTTCTCAGATTGAAAAAGAATACTTGGAAGGTCATAGCCAGGTTGTACTTCAAGGTAACAAACTGTGTCATAGCTCACATGAGCGGAGCATGCCATGTGGTCCACATGCCACCCTATACAAACACTGTGTCCGACACTAAACCCTGCTGGCTTCAGTGTAATAGTTATTGTAAAGTACACAATACAGAGTACACAATAGAAATGTCCAGTCCAGACATATGAGTGTTAAAAGAGGGTAGAGTTCATGCTCGTGCATATAACCTTTCAAGTCAACTTGGGTAAAACAACTGTGTAGTTTGCATTTTTTTACTTTACTTTCTAAAACTGTTCATCTGATAATTGCCTGGCAGTATTATGCATAACAAACAGTATGAGATAAATACTTAGAATAAGCACTTCTAATATAATTGTGCCAGCCTGACTTGTGTTACCGCCAGCACTGGCATCCATGTTGTCCCCTTAGTGTGCATGCCTCAGCTGGTGCCTGTCAAGTGGAACCGGCACTGTAGTTATTGTTCAATGAAGAGAATCATTTCTGGCCTTTGTGGCAGGTGCATAGTGTTTTAGCTACAAAAAATAACAGGGATTTGCATATAAACAGCCATAAAGTAGAACTATGCAGGATAGATAGATAGATAGATAGATAGATAGATAGATATAGATAGACTAACACTATATTTAATTTTTAATATTACTATTTATATTTCTTCTTTTATCTGGGATGTTAATGCCGCATTATATTGCACTGCCTAAACTGCATACGGGTATTTCACATATACCTATATATATTATATAAAGGTTCAAATATGTTGCTTCCTGTTTGTATAATATTAGACAAAATTATGCTATTTGCTTTTTTTCTGGTGTTTCTATAAACATTTAAAGGAAGTTAATTAGCTTCTAAATCACCCCAAAAGTTAAAGAAAACCTACCATTTGATGCATTTTAATAATGAAGCTGTGTCGCTTCTGTGGCTCCTTCAGCGCTTGTATTACATATGGCACTATGTAAAAATTCATCCCTGATGTCCTTAAAATCCATAAAGCTTTAATGGATTTCCTTTGAATGATACATGCTGCTTTAGTCATCCATAAAGAAAGGTTACAACTTGCTATATTGTTTTCAACGAAAATGTGCTCTTTTACAGAGCACATTGCACTGCATAAGTTTTCTGGTCACACTTTTCTGATTCCCAGGGTCTGTCATTTCAGACAAAGTTCTGTTTATATGAAAATACGTTTCTCCATGCACAACCGGCATCAATGTATCTGCTGGTGCACCTGTAATCTTATTCCTAAATGTTCTTTCTGTAAGGGGGTTGTTAATCATTAAGTGGCACTGCTGGTTGGTAACATTTGTTAAAAAGGGTGCTGGGTGCAACAGCAGGAATAACCCCACCTTTGTGCATAGATAAGATCTATTGCTAGGAAACAGAATAGGTCTGGGAATCTTAGAAAGTTACCCAGGTGATGCTGATTTCACTTATGGGGTTATTTTGGTGCATTTGCATATTTTTTGGTGCATATCCTGTTCAATCCACATGAAGATAGGAGCAGCACATGTGAAAAATGGAGGGTGCAAGCCTTTCAGATGGCTGACCGTGCTATACGTATATCAAATCCAATTAAAAACGTAGAGGGAAGCAGCAGTCTAAAACAAAGGGGACACATTTACTAAGGGGTTGGCACCAGTTTCAAGGTGGACTTTGCATGTTCTTTTAGGTGGCAACTGCTTGCACAGGTTTTTAAGGAGTATCTGCACCACAATTGTGTCTCACGTGACCATTTTGTTGCACAAATTCACTAGGCACCATGCAACACAAATTAGGGGGGCGTGTGCGCCCGATTTATCATATAAAGTCTGTTGCACGCCATATGTTAAAGGTGCACCAGAAAAAATGTGAAAACTGCATTCACATGTATTTAAGAAGTGTCCACACCACTTTTGTGTTGCGGCTGAACTATTCTTCACTATTCTTCATTTCAGTAAAATGGGCGTTTCGGTCGGACTGTGCACCACATTTAACATGCAAGTCAGACAGAAGTTTGTCACACTCCTCATGTTAAATGTGCACCAAAAAAGTTTGCGTTGTTTTTAGTAAATGTATCCCTATGTTTTGGAGTGCTGCTTCCATGGACTTCTTTTAATAGACCATATCCCTTTTCCTGAAAATGCGATTCCCTTTCATTGCGCCAGTTGCAAAAAAGGTTTTATTTCTCTGTTTTGTGACAGCAAGGAATATATTTAACAATACAACACAACACAAATACAGAACTACAGCATAATATTGCATAGTATAAAATATACCGTTAAAGAATGAAGTGTATAAGAAAGGATAAATGGGATTATAGGGAGCAACAAAATGTAAATACAGTCTGGTTGAAATTCTCGTTCCAAACTGTTTGGCGAAAGAATAGTCTTTGTTTATCAAAAGAACTTAAAGCAATTATAGCTGATACTTCCTGTTCATGACAGACGATAAATCTTCCTGATGATTGCTGTCCTTTCTGGCTGACTCTTGCACAAGACTAAATCAAAACACTGTTTAAAGAATTTGTACGTAACAGTTTTCTTCTGGCTCCTTGTTCGCATTATCTATCATTTCTTCAAGGAGGAGTAAAAAAAAGTGTGAATTTATGTCTGGAAGACAATAAACAAGAAACAGAGGTTCTAGAACACATTAAGCTTGCTATTATTTTTCTGACACTACTTTACGAGCGGCATCTATTTTCCAGTAACCTTTTATATACATTATTTTCCAAAGTCATTCTATTCCTCCCATGACTCTCAGTGTCTTTGATGAGTGGAATATTCTCTTGTGCAATTTCTCAAGTTCATTCAGCCCTGATTTTATTTGAAAGGAACATTTCCCTATGGAATTAAAGAAGAGAGAATTATTAATTAGCAGCAGGGCCAGCATCCTCAGTATAGTGCCACCGACATGTCAAAATTAATGTTGTGGAAAGAAGATAGCAGTCGTGGCTGGGTGTTATTCTTTTTTCATTTTAGACCATTGTGATTTGGGTTCATTTTGAATTAAAATGCATCTGACTGACAGAGATATGAGCATGAAAATATTTTTAAGAAATTTCCATTCAAATTCTAATTATGATTAAGGGTGTAGCTAGAGCCTTATGAAAGAGCTCAGTTTAGGCTCCACCCTAAAATTATATTATGACAATGGAAATTACCAGGTAAATCTGATAAAAAGCCCCCATACCCCATAATAAGGGAACCCTTATTATGAACTGGAAATGTCAATGGCCAGCAGTTGAGTATACCTCTTTAAATACTTATTCCAGAAGTGGCCGTAGATGGCATGACCTAGGGGCTACTGATTGCCACGGCACACTGTAATTTAATCTATAATCGGTCTTTTTCAGTAAGTGACTATCCTATTTTTACTACCTTTAGGACATTTAATGAAGGCAGATTATTAGTCCCTTGGTTCATAACCCTAATAATATTTATCCACATTGTATACCTAAACACTCAATGGCACACAAAAATAGTGCAAACTACAATATGTGCAGTTTGCCTCTGACATGTGCAGGGTGCGACTGGTTCATGAATTGTGGTGCACTTTCTGCGGGAATCTGGTGCCCCCTGCACTGGTGTGGAAGTCTGTACCATATTTTTTGGAATTGTAGCACATGGTCTGACTAAGCGCTAACTCGCCCCTTTAGGTGCACATTTTTTCTGTCTTGTCGGACACAGTGCAGCCGCAACGCAAAACTGGCGCAGACACTTTACACATGTATTAATAAGCAGTTTGCGTGTTCTTTTCTAGTGCACAGTCAGACAGAAAACTGCTGCAAACACTTTAATAAATGTGGGCATATAAGTCCAAGTCATCTTGCAGCCTATGAACATCGTCTATAGGGAGTATTATACCGCACAGCTTGGTGTCATCTGGAAAAATGGAAATGGTGTCATTAACCTTGTCAGATATATCACTATAAAATAACAAAAGTTAAATGATAGTGGATTGAACTCTGCATTGAACCCTGGAGTAGACAACTTGTAACTTGTGAATATTCTGAGTAGGAATCGTTGACCATAACTTTCGGAATTTTTTTGCCAATTTTTGCAGCCAAACATCAAACACGGCTCAAAATGTATAAATTCATCAAATTATATATGTAGTACAACGCCAGGTACCATATTGCCAATAATTAGACAGATGAGCTGTAAATGAAAACCTGCATGGTATCAAGATTACGGTTTGGTTTGGCTTCGCTATTTTGAATGGAAGAATATACACTCACCGGCCACTTTATTAGGTACACCATGCTAGTAACGGGTTGGACCCCCTTTTGCCTTCAGAACTGCCTCAATTCTTCGTGGCATAGATTCAACAAGGTGCTGGAAGCATTCCTCAGAGATTTTGGTCCATATTGACATGATGGCATCACACAGTTGCTGCAGATTTGTCCGCTGCACATCCATGATGCAAATCTCCCGTTCCACCACATCCCAAAGATGCTCTATTGGATTGAGAGTATTGAGTGTATATTATTATGATGCACCAATCCTTTATTCTGCATTCTGGTTAGTCCAAGAAATCCAGCTAAAACATGGTCCTTGATTCCCCTATGACCATGGTAATGTGCTGCTGGCCTAAGGCCTCCATCATGTAGACAGCGTCTATAGTGGGACAACCACTTTAAATTGGACAGACAAAAGGCACAACATTTCTCTGCAGAGCCTGACAATTTTAATGGCTTTCCAGTTTAACACAATAGTTTTTTCCCCAATTGTATTTAGGGCATACATGATCACTGCATAACAAGTAGTCGCTGAATGCAGCAGTTCCCTTTATAAACAGTATCCTCAGAGACAATAGCAACAAATTTCTTACTTCTAGTCCTGAAAATCTTTCTATAGCTTGCAAGCTGCAATTTTCATACACAAGGTATTGTAAGATTTTTGAAAATTACAAATAATAAAAGTGTATGAACGGCAAACATATGTACAGCATATACAATATCACTTTTTCACCATCCAATGTGAACTTTATGTCAAAAGAATTGATAAAACAGATAATCATATTTATTTGTAACTCAATAAATGATGTTGATGAAAATATGTGTTTCTTTGACTTGAGTAATCTAGCATGGAAGGTAAACACTTTCATTGGACATGCTTATTTCAATTGACTGTATTACATAAGAGTAATTTTAGCCGCCGAGGAGAGAAATCACTCCTGGTACTGATTCAGGACGATGCTGACAGCTGCTGAGTCATAGACTCCTATACCATGCAGCTCTGGGCTCTTTCATCTTTAATATTACTGTATACATTGTGTTTTATTCGTGAAGTCAGGAATATGTAATTCAGCTCTTGCTGCAAATGGTGCAAAAGATTTAGTATGTTAGGTAATAATGTGGAACAAGGTAGGATGACAAACAGTGAGACTGGGAAAAAGATGGAATATATGAGTAATAAAGTCTAAATGTTTAAATAGGAGACGTGTGTTCAATAAAGCGGCTCTTACAGATACAAGCCAATAAGGAATATACATCACTATGGGCTGTCAGAAAATTAGACTCAATGACTAATATTTGTCAAACTGGCTGTGCCAGTTTAAGGTGCATTTTGCACACAAATACATGTGCAAACTGCTTGCACGGGTATTTATGAAGCATTTGCGCCAGTTTTCGGTGGCACAAATCTGTGCACCTAGAGGGGCATTCCGGTACAGATTCTCACCAGCCACTACATTTATGTTGGAGGTCCTGACAGAATTGTGGCGCATGCCCATTAAACGAAGTGTAACAGTGCATAATCTGCGTGTGCAGGGTGTGCCACATTATTGAAGACCATACTCTGGTGCACACCTTACTTTGTGCAGTTTGCCTACCTAATCATAAATGTGGCCCAATGGGCACTTTACAGCACATAGCACAAGGTATTGAAGAATTCCATAGATGCATGAGATGGCTGACATGAAATAAAGAGGTTTTCCAAAACTGTGAAAAATCAATCGTAGAGCAGGGTATATAGTAAAATAAAAAATATTTTTGTCATTTTTCTAGGAGGCTACAAACACAAGTGACATAGAAGATATAAAAAAAAGTAGTAGTAAGATACCACAATGTGGAGTGTAGCTCTGTTACATTGGAATGGTATAATGTTTCCTCGCTATATCTGGTGATGTAATGGAAATTTAACCTTGATAAGGACAATAACATGAGGGGAATTTTCTAGTTATATGTACAGAAGGCTACAGTAGTTCATATCTATTGCCAAGTGAATCATGTTGACCCACATATGATGCCAAGTATAACATACTTCGGTCTATTTTGAAACACCAACATCTGCTACCAAGTGGAGTCTAAGGACACATGTGTTTATGAGCGCAGTGTAGTGCAATGTATTAAGCCAAAAACTGATTCAGGTTGTAATGTATGGAGACAGATCTACTACTCTAATGACCCCTGTATATACGGTATACGATGGAATGTGAATAATTTGTTATCTATTTTTTTCCCATTACATAGTGCAGTTTGTTCCAGCCAACTGTATGTTATTTCAGTACACTTTTCTTAGCCATCTAAGTTACAGAAATCACCAATAAACTACATAATTTATTTTAATGTTGTGCAAATGAGGTTTAAAGGGGTATTCCAGGAATCAGCATAATTCATATACAAATGGGTACTTAAAAAAGCTAGTATGTAATTACTTATTATTTAGCAGAAAATGCTGTGGACATACACTCACCGGTCACTTTATTAGGTACACCATGCTAGTAACGGGTTGGACCCCCTTTTGCCTTCAGAACTGCCTCAATTCTTCGTGGCATAGATTCAACAAGGTGCTGGAAGCCTTCCTCAGAGATTTTGGTCCATATTGACATGATGGCATCACACAGTTGCCGCAGATTTGTCGGCTGCACATCCATGATGCGAATCTCCCATTCCACCACATCCCAAAGATGCTCTATTGGATTGAGATCTGGTGACTGTGGAGGCCATTTGAGTACAGGGAACTCATTGTCATGTTCAAGAAACCAGTCTGAGATGATTCCAGCTTTATGACATGGCGCATTATCCTGCTGAAAGTAGCCATCAGATGTTGGGTACATTGTGCTCATAAAGGGATGGACATGGTCAGCAACAATACTCAGGTAGACTGTGGCATTGCAACGATGCTCAATTTGTACCAAGGGGCCCAAAGAATGCCAAGAAAATATTCCCCACACCAGGCAGGATGGATCCATGCTTTCATGTTGTTGACGCCAAATTCTAACCCTACCATCCGAATGTCGCAGCAGAAATCGAGACTCATCAGACCAGGCAACGTTTTTCCAATCCTCTACTGTCCAATTTCGATGAGCTTGTGAAAATTGTAGCCTCAGTTTACTGTTCTTAGCTGAAAGGAGTGGCACCCGGTGTGGTCCTCTGCTGCCCATCTGCCTCAAAGTTCGACATACTGTGCGTTCAGAGATGCTCTTCTGCCTACCTTAGTTGGCGATTTGAGTCACTGTTGCCTTTCTATCAGCTCGAACCAGTCTGCCCATTCTCCTCTGACCTCTGGCATCAACAAGGCATTTCCACCCACAGAACTGCCGCTCACTGGATGTTTTTTCTTTTTCGGACCATTCTCTGTAAACCCTAGAGATGGTGGTGCGTGAAAATCCCAGTAGATCAGCAGTTTCTGAAATACTCAGACCAGCCCTTCTGGCACCAACAACCATGCCACGTTCAAAGGCACTCAAATCACCTTTCTTCCCCATACTGATGCTCGGTTTGAACTGCAGGAGATTGTCTTGACCATGTGTACATGCCTAAATGCACTGAAATGCCGCCATGTGATTGGCTGATTAGAAATTAAGTGTTAACGAGCAGTTGGACAGGTATACCTAATAAAGTGGCCGGTGAGTGTACAATATGATGGAGAATTAAAATGCTTCTGGCCCTTTAACCAGTCTGATGATTTTCTCTGTGCTTGTTTATGGCGAGTGAAAGAAACAATGCTCAGACTGCCCTGGGGGTTGCTGTCTGCTCCTGGTACTAGGTATTTACATGCTGAAATCCGAAATATTCAATGCTTAATGACCATAACATTTTCTAGTGAGGGGCAATAGACAAGTGCCCAAACTTATTAAAGTGGTAATGAATTTCTTTAAAATAAGCAGGTTTGGATAACTTTTATTTAATGTGTATGATCCTGTCAATATATGCCATAATATTTTACTACTGGCTGAGTATTATTAGTTAATTGAGGATCTTTTGAAACAAAAAGCTTTAATGGGAACTTGTCACCAGGGATCATCTCCCCGCCCCCAAAACCACCAACAGTACCTTGTAGTGTTCACACCATGCTTCTACAGGCAGTCTTAAGGACACCCGACTTACAGACAACCCATAGTTACAGACGGACCCCTCTTCCCACTGTGACCTTTGGAGAAGCTCTCTAGATGCTTTACTAAAGTCACAGGCTGCAATGATCAGCTGTAAGGTGTCTGTAATGAATAGAGATGAGCGAACATACTCGTCCGAGCTTGATGCTCGTTCGAGCATTAGCGTACTCGAAACTGCTCGTTGCTCGGACGAATACTTCGCCTGCTCGAGAAAATGGCAGCTCCCGCCGTTTTGCTTTTTGGCGGCCAGAAACAGAGCCAATCACAAGCCAGGAGACTCTGCACTCCACCCAGCATGACGTGGTACCCTTACACGTCGATAGCAGTGGTTGGCTGGCCAGATCAGGTGACCCTGGAATAGACTAGCCCCTGCCTGCGCTGCTCGGATCATTCTGTGTCTGGATGCCGCTAGGGAGAGAGCTGCTGCTGGTCAGGGAAAGCGTTAGGCTGTTCTATTAGAATAGTGTTAGGCAGGAGTGATTCTACAAGAACCCAACAGCCCTTCTTAGGGCTACAATAACGTTATACATTTTTTTTTTTTATTTGCAGCTAGTACCATATTGCGAGGAATTTGCAGGGGGACTTGCTACCGTTGTGTTTAGCTCTTAGTGACACACATATCCACCTCAAACACCAAAGTGGGACAATTTATTAGGGGTTTGATTTCAATTAGGCACAGTCTGCCAGTTTCTTTTTATTTTACGTTTATTTTTTCATAACTCAGCGTCATCTCATCTGGCATAGCAGTGTGCTTTCATACTTGGCTAGAAAATAGCCATAGGAGAATCCAAACGGCTTACTTAGGCCTACAATAGCGTTATATATTTTATTTCTGGTTGATCTGCTGGTGGCTGTCCTTGCTGTAGTGCATCTACTACCATATTGTGAGGAATTTGTAGTGAGACTTGCGACCGTTGTGTTTAGCGCTTAGTGACGCACATATCCATCGCAAAGACCGAAGTGGGACAATTTATTAGGGGTTGGATTTAAATTAGGCACAGTCTGCCAGTTTCTTTTTATTTTACGTTTATTTTGTTTAATAACTCAGCGTCATCTCATCTGGCATAGCAGTGTGCTTTCATACTTGGCTAGAAAATAGCCATAGGAGAATCCAAACGGCTTACTTAGGCCTACAATAGCGTTATATATTTTATTTCTGGTTGATCTGCTGGTGGCTGTCCTTGCTGTAGTGCATCTGCTACCATATTGTGAGGAATTTGTAGTGAGACTTGCGACCGTTGTGTTTAGCGCTTAGTGACGCACATATCCATCGCAAAGACCGAAGTGGGACAATTTATTAGGGGTTTGATTTCAATTAGGCACAGTCTGCCATTTACTTTTTATTTTACGTTTATTTTTTCATAACTCAGCGTCATCTCATCTGGCATAGCAGTGTGCTTTCATACTTGGCTAGAAAATAGCCATAGGAGAATCCAAACGGCTTACTTAGGCCTACAATAGCGTTATATATTTTATTTCTGGTTGATCTGCTGGTGGCTGTCCTTGCTGTAGTGCATCTACTACCATATTGTGAGGAATTTGTAGTAAGACTTGCGACCGTTGTGTTTAGCGCTTAGTGACGCACATATCCATCGCAAAGACCGAAGTGGGACAATTTATTAGGGGTTGGATTTCAAATAGGCACAGTCTGCCATTTACTTTTTATTTTACGTTTATTTTTTCATAACTCAGCGTCATCTCATCTGGCATAGCAGTGTGCTTTCATACTTGGCTAGAAAATAGCCATAGGAGAATCCAAACGGCTTACTTAGGCCTACAATAGCGTTATATATATTTTATTTCTGGTTGATCTGCTGGTGGCTGTCCTTGCTGTAGTGCATCTACTACCATATTGTGAGTAATTTGTAGTGAGACTTGCGACCGTTGTGTTTAGCGCTTAGTGACGCACATATCCATCGCAAAGACCGAAGTGGGACAATTTATTAGGGGTTGGATTTCAAATAGGCACAGTCTGCCATTTACTTTTTATTTTACGTTTATTTTTTCATAACTCAGCGTCATCTCATCTGGCATAGCAGTGTGCTTTCATACTTGGCTAGAAAATAGCCATAGCAATAGGATAGCATCGTTTGGTTTTAAAAACTAAAAAACACACAAAAAAAAAAAAACACAAAAAAACACAAAAAAAAGTAAAAAAAAAATTAAAGTTATAACTTTCATTTTCAAAATGTTTAACCCGAGGGCTAGGGGTAGAGGACGAGGGCGGGGACGGTGGGCGTCCAACTACTGCAGGGGTCAGAGGCCGTGGTCCTGGGCGGAGTGAGACACCACCTGCTGATGAGGGAGCAGGGGAACGCCGCAGAGCTACACTCCCTAGGTTCATGTCTGAAGTTACTGGGACTCGTGGTAGAGCACTGTTGAGGCCAGAACAGTGCGAACAGGTGATGTCGTGGATTGCCGACAATGCTTCGAGCAATTTGTCCACCAGTCAGTCTTCCACGCAGTCCACCCATGTCACCGAAATCGGCACTCCTCCAGCTCCTGCACCTCAGCCTCCTCCCCCCCAGTCTGCCCCCTCCCAGGAAAATTTGGCATTTGAACCGGGATACTCTGAGGAACTGTTTTCTGGACCCTTCCCACAGTCACAAACCACTTGTCCAGTTGCTGCTGAGCAATTTTCCGATGCCCAGGTTTTCCACCAGTCGCAGTCTGTGGGTGATGATGACTTTCTTGACGTAGTGGAAGAAGTGTGTAAAGAGGTGTCCGACGATGAGGAGACACGGTTGTCAGACAGTGGTGAAGTTGTTGTCAGGGCAGGAAGTCCGAGGGGGGAGCAGACTGAGGGATCGGAGGATGATGAGGTGACAGACCCAAGCTGGGTTGAGAGGCCGGGTGAACACAGTGCTTCTGAGACGGAGGAAAGTCCTCGACCAGAACAGGTTGGAAGAGGCAGTGGTGGGGCCAGACGGAGAGGCAGGGCCAGAGCAGGTGCATCAGCGCCAAATGTGTCACGTAGTGAAGCTCCCGTGGCGAGGGCTCCCGCGGCGAGGGATAGATTTTCAGAAGTCTGGAGGTTCTTTAAGGAAACACCGGATGACCGACGGACTGTGGTGTGCAACCTTTGCCAAACCAGGATCAGCAGGGGTTCCACCACTACTAGCTTAACTACCACCAGTATGCGCAGGCATATGAATGCTAAACACCCCACTCAGTGGCACCAAGCCCGTTCACCTCCAGCCGTGCACACCACTGCTCCTTCCCCTGTGTCAGCTGATAGTCAGCCCCCTGCCCAGGACCCTGGCACAAAAACCCCATCGTTGCCTCCACGATCCTCCACAGCATCCACCAGCGTTCAGCTCTCCATACCCCAGACGCTGGAGCGCAAAAGGAAATATAGTGCAACCCACCCGCACGCCCAAGCCCTTAATGTCCACATCTCCAGATTGCTTAGCCTGGAGATGCTGCCCTATAGGCTAGTAGAGACCGAGGCCTTTAGCAACCTCATGGCGGCGGCCGCCCCTCGGTATTCGGTCCCCAGCCGCCACTACTTTTCCCGATGTGCCGTCCCAGCCCTGCACCAGCACGTGTCAGACAACATCATCCGTGCCCTGACCAACGCCATTTCTGACAAGGTCCACCTGACCACGGACACGTGGACGAGTGCTGCAGGGCAGGGCCACTATATATCGCTGACGGCACATTGGGTTAACTTGGTGGAGGCTGGGACCGAGTCTGACCCTGCGGCTGGTCATATACTGCCGACGCCGAGGATTGCGGGGCCTACCTCGGTCCAGGTGTTTCAGGCCTACTATGCCTCCTCCTCCTCCCACCCCTCCTCCACCTCCTCCTCCTCCGAATTACCATCCGTGGGCATGGCGCCATCAGTCGGTAGCTCTAGGCACAGCAGCAGTGCCGTTGCTAAGCGACAGCAGGCGGTGCTCAAACTGCTGAGCCTAGGTGATAAAAGGCACACCGCCCAAGAGCTATTACAGGGCATTCCACATCAAACTTGTTAACTTTGTCGCCACCGTGCTGTGTAAGCCACAAAATATACTGGCAAACTTTTTTCATTTACGGATTCTTGCGCAGATGTTTACATTCCCCTCACCCGCCATATCCCAAACTTATAAGAACGCTACTACACTTGATCTTATACAAAAGGTTCTTAGAAGTGCTGTTTGGGGAGTAGCCTAGAGACAGGGGCTTGGATTGGCGAAAGCTCGCCTGGCAGCGGAGCGCCAGCTCCATGCCAAGATCCAACTAACATAGTTTTAACTGCAGCACCTTTAATCTACTACTAGTTCACTGCCTCCATACATGGTCCCCTTATCAAACGAGCTATGTAAGGCAGAATTTTGGGTTGTTTTCATGGCTTCCATGTTAACTTTGTCGCCACCCTGCTGTGTAATCCACAAAATATACTGGCAAACTTTTATCATGTACCGATATTATTTGAGCGCTTCTTGCTCACCTCCTTTGGTTCCTCTCTGCCACCCATTGGTTTGAAGCCTGAGTCCTTTTAGGGTATGTCGCCATGCCACTCTCTAGCCTGCCGCTGCTGCCGCTGCCTCTGCATGCCGTCCCCTATAGTGTCAGGGTCAATTATTGGATGTTTTACATGCTATCTAGCTTCATTCTGTCACTCTGTCATGGCCATGCTGTTGCCCATAATTTTGGCATAATGGTGCGATTAAGCAGCCTCAGAGGCATCCATGCATGCTGCCCCTGCTGTATAAGTAAAAGCATGGCCTTCAAGCAGAGGAGCTGCAGAAAAATACAAGGAAAACAGTAGTGAGGACAAAGTATTTTCTAACAGCTTACATGAAATGGCGTCTGAATAATGAGATAACTGACAAGATGGTGACTTGGAGAGAAATATGATATCTATATGATTTGTCATCATGTGTTAACCCCTTCCCGACATTTGACGTAATAGTACTGCATCGCGGGAGGTGCGTTCCCGCAAAATGCAGTACTATTACGTCAAGCTTCTGGCCCCGGCTCCGTTCAGCTGTTATAGCTGACACCCGCCTCTAACACCCGCGATCGGAGATTTCTCCGATCGCGGGTGTTAACCCCTAACACGCCGCGGTCGCGCTGACCGCGGCGTGTCAGAGGCATTTAAAGTTAATTAAATGTGAATCGGACCCCCCCGCGGCGCTTACCGGGGGGGTCCGCTCCTCCGATCGCAGCCCCGGGACTGCCGGTGCCCGGGGCTGCGCGATCCTTCTCTCGGTGCCGGGTCCCTGCCTCCTGGCAGGACCCGGCTGTAAGACACTGGGCATGCGCAGCATGCTCAGTGTCTTACATTACACAGTGCAATACATCTGTATTGCACTGTGTAACCTGTAAAAAAGCTTGAACAAGTGATCAGAAGATCACTTGTTCAAGCTTAGATGACAGTAACTGTAAAAAAAGTAAAAATAAATAAATAAAGGTTTTTTACAATTAAAATAAATAATAAAAGAAAGTGAAAGTCCCCCCAAACACCACATTTCCCTTTACACAAGTAATAAAGTATAAAAAACACTAAATCACGAAAAAACCCCACTTATTTGGTATCGCTGCGTCCGTAACAATCTGTACAATAAATCCTAATCATAATTGGACCCGCTCGGTGAACGTGGTAAAAAAAAAAAAAAAAAACTTGCCAAAAATTAAAACTTTTTATCAAATTGCTTTACAAAAAATGTTCTAAAAAGTGATCCGAAAAAGTTACAAGCACCAAAATGATACCGATAAAAAGAGCAACTTGTGACAAAAAAAATAAGCTTACAACCAGCTCCGTAAACCAAAAAATACTATAATTATGCCACTATAAAAATGGCAATACTAAAACAAATGCAATTTTTTCTATTCTAGTTTTCCTTCAATAAAATTGGACAAATAAAAATAAAACTATATAAATGAGGTATCACCGTAATCGTAGTGATCCGTAGAATAAAGATAATATATTATTGTTATGCTACAGTGAACACCCCCCCAAAAAAAATGCTAAAAATCCAAAACAAGAATTGATGATTTTATTTTCCTCCACACGTAAAAAGTTAATAAAATTTCTTTTTTTTACAGTGCATCTCGTCTCGCAAAAAATAAGCCCTTATTTGTCTAAATTGCTTAAAAAATAAATAAAGATTGTATAGCCTATTCCCAACGAGCGTTGTTATAGAACGGTGCGGCGGGTAGTGACTTTCCAACACCGGTCAGGGTAAGACGGCGGCTGTTCACTGATCGGGGTAAGACGGCGACTGTTCCTGACAGCCATCCATCCTGCCCCATGGACCAGAAGGGTTCCGTCCCCCCCACACACCCCCAGTTTATTATCGCTGCTACTGGCTCATCAATTCAGACGAGCCAATAGCAGCGAATTTACTTATGACGTCAGTAATACCGATCACCATGTCTGTAGACACTGTGATCGGGGCAGGGTGGCGGCTGTTCCTGACAGCCACCAATTTTGCCTTGCGGTCCAGAGGGGTTTTGTTGCCCCCCTCTGTCCATGTTTGCCGCTATTGGCTGGTCGATTGGTCCAGCCAAAAGCAACAGTATTCGTCACAATGGGCATCGCTAGGGTGAATAAGAGCAACACTTGGCGATAATTTCCCTACGAAAAACCAAGATTTGGTACAAAAGCGCTGGCCGTGCACATTGTACAGATGATGCTGTACAACTCTTACGAGCTGTTCCAATGTGCACGTCCTGCCGTATCATTTCTCTGTTTTCAAGAGGAAGATATTAGGAAACTAATATTGGGACAAGAAGGACGGGGCCCCAGTACCTCTGGTTTAGATGTTCCAGGACAGCATTTTCCCGGTGAATTCTGATGCTTCTAATGGTAGGACTCAATAAAGACTCTGTTCCAAAAGAGAAGTTAGGATGGACACTACATACTACTAAGAGACCTGCGACAACTCCAGAGTGACAAAAGTTTAGTTGGTCCCCTGGTATATTCTACCTTCTTATACACTAGACATTCACAATTCACGCCCAACCTATTGTGAATTAATTTCGGTAAAATGAATAATTGTAACAACTGTTATGTCCCGTTGCTCCCTATACCCCTCCATTATTTCATAAGGGGCGCCACATAACGGGCACTGAACTTTCCAGAAATAATTGCAATTTCCATCTTGAGCTCCATTGCACATCATATTTGGAAACCACCTATATGTTCAAAATGCTCATTTCACCACATGTATTACACTACACCACATATTACACCTTGCTATATTCCCCAAGGGGTGTACATTCAACAATTAGGGTCACTTTTCGGGTTTTCCTCTGTTTTGGTACCACTACGTCTCTCCAAATGTATCCTGACACATGTGAAGGATTTCTTACAAATTTGGCCTCTAAAAGACAAACATCCCTCTTTTCCTCTACTGTGCGCCCATAAAGCATTTTATATGCACATGTGGGGTACTTCTACACTCGGGAGAAATAGTTTTACACCTTTTTCGGGGTTATTTAATATATTATCCCTTGTGGCTTACATAAATTAGAGGTAAAGTGACATTTATAGGAAAATTTTCACCTTTTTAATGATTCGGGCCTAATTGGATCATTCACCTGTAGGGGCAAATACATATATTACACATTGCAAAATTCTCTAAGGGGTGTGCATTCAAAGATTAGGGTCACTTTTCGGATTCTTATCTGTTTTATACCACTAGGGTTCTCCAAATGCATGTCAAACATTTCTGTCAAATTTGGCTTCTAAAAGGCAAACATTCCCCTTTCCTTTTACTGTGCGCCCATACAACATTTTATATACACATGTGGGGTACTTCTACACTCCAGAGAAATAGGTTCACACATTTTGAGGGGTTATTACATTTTTTTATCCCTTGTGGCTTTATAAAATTAGGAGTAAAATGACCTTTATAAGAAAATGTTCACCTTTTATCTATTTAAGTCCTAATTAAATCAAACACCTTTATGGACAAATACACATATTACACCTTGCTAAATTCTCTAAGGGGTGTGCTTTCCAAAATGGTGATACTTGTTGGGGTTCCCCTCTGTTTTGGTACCACTACGGCTCTCTAAATGCATCCTGACATATGTAAAGGATGTCTGTCAAATTTGGCTTCTAAAAGGCCAACGCCCCTCTTTCCCTTCTGAGCTTCACTGCGTACCCATACAACATTTTATTTGCATGTGTGGGGCAATTTTATACTCGGGAGAAATGCTAGTACACATTTTTTTTTGGGGTTGTTTCATCTTTAATGCCTTATGGGATACAAAAATTAGCCGTAAAAGTGACTTTTTGGGGAAAATGTTCACCTTTTTCCTTTTAGGGACCTAATTGAAGCAAACACCTGTAGGGGTAAATACACATATTACACCTTTCTGAATTCTCCAAAGGGTGAACTTTCCAAAATGGTGACACTTGTTGGGGTTCGCCTCTGTTTTGGTACCACTAGGGCTCTCCAAATGCATCCTGACACATGTAAAGGATGATTGTCAAATCTGGCTTCTAAAAGGCCAAAGCCCCTCTTTCCCTTCTGAGCCCTACTTTGCACCCATACAACACTTTATATGCAAAAGTGGTGCAGTTCTGTGCTTAGGAGAAATACTTTTACACATTTATGGGGTTGTTTCATCTTTTATCCCTTGTGGCTTACAAAAATTTGGGGTAAAAGTGACTTTTTTGAGAAAATTTTCACCTTTTTTCCCTTTTGGGGCCTAATTGAATCAAACACCTGTTGGGGAAAATACACAAATTACACGTTGCTAAACTCTCCAAGGGGTGTACTTTCCAAAATGGTGTCTCATGTTGGGGCTTTCCTCTGTTTTGGTACCACTATGGCTCTCCAAATGCATCCTGACACATGTAAACTTTTTCAGCCATATTTACCCTGCAAAAACGAAACAACGCTCTTTCCATTCCAAGTGCCCCCCTGTGCCCGTACAGAAGGGTACAGTGACAAAATGGGTATTGGCATACTCAAGAGGAATTGCCCTCAACATTGTAAAATGCATTTTCCTTTTTAACCCATTGTGAAGGTGCAAATTTTAGTGTTCAATGAATCTATAGTAAGATAAAATTACATTTCTCTAATTTCACTTTCATTTATCTTTCACGCTCATGAAACGCTCAAAGGGTTAACAAAATTACCAAAGGTTGTTTTGAATATTTTGAGGGGTGTAGTTTCTAAAATGGTGTCATTTGTGGGGGGTTTCTGTCATGTGGGCCTTATAAAGTCCCTTCTAACTAAATTGACCCTCCAAAAGTAGGTTTTGATGATTTTCGTGAAAATCTGAAAAATTGCACCTAAAGTTATAAGCCTCCTAACATCCAAAATAAAGGAAAAGATGTTTGAAAAATGATGCCAAGTTAAAGCAGACATATGGAAAATGTTAGTTATCAAGTTATTTTAGTGATATGACCAACTTTCCAAAAAGTAGAAAATTTTGAATTTGGAAAACATTGTTTTTTTCAAAATTTTTGCCAAATTTCCATTTATTTCATAAATAAATACTAAATATATTTATTAAATTTCTCAACCAGCATGAAGTACAATGTGTCACGAAAAAACAATCTCAAAATCAACTGGATATGTTAAAGCGTTCCAAAGTTATAACCACTTAAATAGACACATGTCAGATTTTAAAAAATGGTCCGTGTCAGGAAGGTGAAAAGTGGCTTCAGCGTTAAGGGGTTAAAACATGTAGCCATGCCCTAGCAGTCATAGGACCTTCCTGACCCGGAAGTAGTTTTAGATCATGTGACATGTGATCATTTGTCAAGTATCTAGTCATGCCCTTGCAATCATGTGACTTTCCTGACCCAGAAGTAGTTTTGAAGCATGTGACTTGTGATTATAGGGCACATTTACTTACCTGGTCCGG
The DNA here is from genome assembly GCF_040894005.1 of Engystomops pustulosus. Classification (NCBI taxonomy): domain Eukaryota; kingdom Metazoa; phylum Chordata; class Amphibia; order Anura; family Leptodactylidae; genus Engystomops; species Engystomops pustulosus. Next base: position 160,249,519 of record NC_092415.1, on the reverse strand, counting down.
AGGAGATCCAGAAAGTGCATTGTCCGACGACAATGCATTTTGCCGCGATTCAAGAAGATTGCGCGCCCGATTTCCTGCATCTGTCACTTCTCCGCTCAGGTCCACTGGAATTCACCATCTTCCTGCCAGTGCATGTAAGTGCATGGCTTTCACCCCCGCGCTCTGTCGGAAAATCCCGAAAAATCCTGCACTGGGATCGTCCGAATTTTTGTTCATTTGGGATTGTTGTGTCTATTCAAGAAGTTTTGGTTCTGTGCTACCAGTGACAATAAGTTTGGTGAGCTGGGACTATATCTTTTAAAACTGTACACTACATCAAGATATAATATGAACTCAAAAAGTAGTAGAAATGTAAGTTAAGAAAATAAAACTTTCAGTCTGGGAGGTTAGATGAAATTTAACAAATGTAAGGAATCTTATAGAAAGACATCCTCTGCACAGTTATAGACTATCTACCTATCTCCTTGTTAGGATTGCCCTATATATATCTTTATACCCTATATACACTTGCATTGTACAGTTATAATTCTGCTGTCTGAGCATCGGTTACTCTCATATAAAACAAAAATGATTGAGAATTGGAAATGATCAGTGTTCTGAACTTGGTTGCCTCAAGTGCTTGTTATTGGCTGCCACTTGCAGTATATTCTGTATAAATTTCTTACTCCATTAGCCAAGAGACTGTCCATCCTCCTCCTTATCACCCCATCTGTCATGTTTGAGAAAAATTATGCCAGACCTCTCTAAAACAGTCTGTGAATGTAAATAATGAAAAATACCAGAAGGGAAACAAAAATGAAAAAACAACAAAAATATATATAAAAAAAAAACAATGAAGCACTAGCCATGTGCCTGCTTACCCATGCATTCATCAATAAATAGTAATGTAGCAGATGCTACTAACACCAGTCAGTTATTGTCTGGGGACATGGACAGGAATTGTGTATCAAATATTCTTTCAGGCATTAAAGACTTCTCTGCTAGAATACCTAGGCTGCAATCACTATGATACTTTCGAGCATGAGGGCAGGTTACCGAGGAGTCGTTAGAAGACACTTTCCTTAAAAATACATCAACATTTATTTTATACTCTTACAAAGCCACTTACATTAAACAGTAATATCAGTTAGATCAGATATGGTATGACTCCAACAATCAAATTGAATTGAAATTGAATATCTATATAGTATAAAGTTCGTACAAACAGGAGGAGGTAAATGGTCATGCTACTGTTAAGGTAACTAGACCAGTGTCTCAATTCATATCAGAAACCACAACCTCAAATGTAACCCATTTTACGTAAACACCAAATCACTTAATGGCTTACCTATGTTCACTAAAGAATAGTACTGGGGACCCCTATGCGTGTTTCATGCTCCCACAGCTTCCTCAGAGGGCTCAAAACTACTTAAAATTATCAAACATTTATACATAGAGGTTTTTACCCTGAATATCCACAGCTGTGTCTGCACAGGTATGCATCAGGACTACTTCCGCTATGTCATTGCCCCAATTCTGTCACCTCTAAAAGCACAGTGCATGCTCCGATCCCTGGAAGCGTCATCAGGAACAGAAGCATTATGCCCATGTAATCACAATATGGGACTGGTAATCCGTCACTCAGGAAGTCCCCGTGTATGCCAGGACGCGCTATCAGGAGCCCAGGAAACATGGCAACATCACTGAGGGAGGGGGTGGGGGTGGTCAAAGGCAGAGCACATCAATGATGTCCACATGTAGAACCACAATACAATTAATATATGATGAGAATCCCACTATCTATATAAAATTAAACATCTATTGGACAAAAATGTACCAATCCCATAAATTACAAATAACACCAATGTGCCAATGACTATAGTTACTAAACTGGACAATAATTATGAGCCCTCGGCAATCTCTGTCAGCTCTATAGAGATGAATGGAGCAGAACAGACATCTCCTCCAGTCATCTCAGGGAGCGAGGGATCCAGACAGAGATACCTCGGATCCCTCGGATCCCTTTTCTCCTGATCTGGGGGGTCTCACTGATGACTGTTTAGCAAGTACGGCCCTATCCTGTGGATAGGGCCTAATTTGTTTAGTGGGAAAACCCCTTTAATTCAATAGTCAATCAAATAGTTGTAAATAAAAACTATGTTAATATAAAAATTCTGTATTAATGGATTTTCCAATGATTCCTCAATATTGCTTTAAGCTGCTTTAGTTTGTGATGTATTGAAGGTTGGTTTAACTTATAAAGAGTGACAACATAACAATATTAACCTTTTTAAAATTTAACATGTACATATGGTCAGGCACTGGAAACACACGGAATAACTCTTGCGCTCGAAAAAGACTGATGTAAATTTTCTGTCAATCATTCCTTAGATAACATCCATTTCCTATTCCATCTTTTCTTTTTCCTTCCTCGGTTGACCTTGCAGGACATATGTATTTTTTAAACTGTACTTACTATGTAAGCTACAGTATGTAATATTACATTTCGGTAAAAAAGGGGGAAACCACATTCTCAAGCTTTGATGGAATTCAAGTATCTAAGGACTTCATTAGCAATTAAGCCTCTACTACTTTTCAGAGGCTATTGGACCGGATCCAGTTATCACTTTGTGATTTGATTGGGAAAGTGACATCAGTAAGATACTCCATAAGTAATTCAGAGCTTAGTAATATGTATGCTAGAGGATGGCAAGTACAGTGCCTATGACACTTAATGGGCAATGGGTTAATTAAGCCACAAAATAACAAAACAGTACAATACAGAACTGCTGTATTAAACAAAGCTTTCCCTGCATCGGTAGCTAATATTATAGAGTTGTCAAAGGGTTGGGAAGTCAAGAATATTGACAAAGGCCCCAGAGGCAAAGGTCTAAGCATTTCCAAGCATGAAAGTCTGCTCTTTTTCAGAAGGGAATTCTTTTTTGTGATAAAAGTAAGACCATGGAAGTCTCTGGCTGAAGAAGTTGTCATGGGAATTCACTAAAAGTGTTCAAGAGGTGCGTGTTTTAATAAAATGATCTAGTGACACACATATCGATGGACATGGCCAACCAAGAAGAAAGGTAAAAAAAGGACAGTTTCCTCAGTTGTAAATCAAATAAATCCTCTGCTTTTGATACTGTTGACAATTTTCTCTTGCTACAATTTCTATCAACCCCTAGCGTCTCTGGTCTAGCCCTTTTCCAGATCTCCCTTACCTGAACCTGCAGTGTTTCTCACTTAGCCCCTCTTTTCCTTTACTCTCCTCCATCTACACCTCTGACCTAGAACAGCAGCTTTTAATAGCACTCCAATAATTATGACACACAGATCTACATCTCTGGACATCACTTATCTAGTAGCCATATATCCAGGGTGTCTAAAAGCGATATCCTCCTTCTCCTAAAACTTTCAAAAACTACACATGGAAAAATAGAAACAAATAATCTTTCTTCCACCTAACACACCCCTCCATTACAATTAAATGCTCCACTCTCTCCCCGATCCAAGTCTACTGCCTTGGTGTGACATGTGAGTCTGAATTATCTTTTATGCCCATCATCCAGGCCCTCATTACAACCTGCTGCCTCCATCTCAACGATATATCTTGCATTCAATATTTCCTCAACCTGGAGTCTACTAAATTGTTTTTCAATCCCCTCATCATCTCACTTACCAGCTAACTCTCTAACACCCCTCCAGTCCATCCATGGCAAATCCATCTCCCTCCATATTCACCATCTGCCTCTCCCATCTGCTAGGCTCTCCACTGTTTACCCATTGTACAAAATACATTAGGTTAGGATCTGTCACAAAGGAACATTGGTCTGGTGCTCACTGACCCCACGGCTCCATGTTGTTTCAAAAGACTCAGTGACAGTTTGCTTAGGCAGGAAGTGTGACCATTATCACTTTGCCCACTGTGTGCCCTGTGCATGGGATAAAATGGGTGATGTAATCAGTAATTAGATCCAATTTTGGAGAGTTTTGTGTTGTTTTATTCCTGCCAAAAAAGGCAACAACAAGACAATGGGAAATCATATCTTTTGAATAAATCAGAAATATTTTGTTAACCCTAACATGATAGAGCTAAGATGTTTTACTTCACATGCCTTCTAAATTTCCAGACTCAGCTATTCTGGAACAGGCTTAGGTAACATAAAAACCGTGATTTTAAGCTTAGTCACTCCAAATTTGGTATGGGGTGATAGAGACTTAGATACCCAGTCAATTGAAGATTGTTGCATCATTGTAACCATTAGCTGTAAAGAATCAAGTTTTTTTTAACAACTCACTTACAAATGTTCCTCACTGAGGTGGACGGGAAAGTTCCCATTAGCATATAAACATCCCTCTCTCTGTAACATCACATGCTGTGGGGCAGGAGGAAGATCCACCAACTATAAATCATTGGGTTATTTAAATGCCTATTGTCATTCTTCAGAAGCCCTATTCAATAAGACAAGCTGGGCAATAGTTCTTCTGCCAACCGTCTATTTCTGTAGCAAGGTCTATTTGTTTTTTCCATTTTATTTTATAACTGTTTGTTTATGTATTGTGTGTATTCCTTATCAACCATTTTTATCTGACAATTGTATGTTTTTATGTTTGCACTGCACGTTTTTGTATTAAAACCTTAAAACGTAATAAGTCTCTTCTTTAGAAAACTTTAGTATCCAAAGAGATAGTGTTACCGATGTCATTTGTTAAGAAATCAATTGTGTATTCTGGATTTCCATATTGTTGAGGGATCTTTGTAGACAGGCAAATATTTGCTTTATTATTATAATTTAATAATGCAATGGTGGCAGTGAGGATTGAAACTGTAAAATTTTGAGTAAAGGTACCATCTTGCAAATGTGGGTTGGACTTTATGAGCTGAATTGTGAGACTCTCTAGCAACACCCCATGACATAACCTGAGAGTTGAGGTTTGTCACATTATGTATATGAAGTGAACCCCTTATCAAATGTACAGCAACATGGAATTAATGGTGCTCTTAATAATACATATAATAATAATAATAATAATAATAATAATAATAAGGCCAAGCAGCAGAATGAATCATTAGGTATTCTTTGGCCAAATGTGATCACAAAATCTAAGAGGTTGATTTGTTTTCACAATTGATTAAAGGCAGCCTTTTCCACGGCAACCTAAAGTCCTTTTCAGACCCCAGGGCTGCTATTGTTTCAGGATTGCATATTTTCCCCCAATGACAGGCTCCCATAGGCAGTTTAATATGAATTCCCAATCTGCTTTTACAGTTAACATTACTGGTACCACTCACTTTTAAAGGTATATAAAAGTATACCTGACTCCCAGGCTTTGGGAACCTGTCATTTGGTGAAAATGTGTGAGTTTGATGACAGGTTCCATGTAAGGCTACAGGATAGGAATGTTGTCATGATTAAGGTGAGACAAACATATAAACCATGGCAATTGCATTGATACTACCCAGGGCCGCATCTGCCATGAGGCGAGATGAAAATCTCGCTTCAGGCGGCAGAATGCGGGTCCCTGTAAAGGGCGGCGAAATTCGCCGCTCTAAAGTGGGCGATTCGGGCGTCCATTAACGCCCGAATCGCCCACCAGCTAAATAAATCGCGCCTGTCTCTTTAAGACACAGGCGCGATTTATATGCGGAGCGACGCAGCGCCTTTCCGGCAGCTGCGTCGCTCCGTTCTAAGCAGTGACACAGGCGCCATGCCTGTGTCACTGTGCGGAGCCGCGTCTCACAGGAGAGCCGCGTGAACACCGGAGCCGCGCCGAGGGAGCAGCTGCCTGCAGGTGGGTATGATTTTTATTATTTTTCATGTATTTAATTAATTGTGGCTAATAATTAATACTGCGGGCGGGGGGGGGGGGGCTATATATATCATATGGGGCCAGAATTATTTTAAACTGGGGGGGGGGGGGGGATCATGGAATGCTATTTTATTTGGGGCTATAATTATTTCTTTATTACTGGGGGGGATGCAATATATATTTATATTATTTGGGGCTATACTGTAATTATTTTATACTGGGGGGAATGCTATATATATATTATTTGGGGCTATGATTGTTTAATACTAGGGGGATGCTATAGATATTATATGGGGCCAGAATTATTTTATACTAGGGGTGGGGGTGGGGGTGGGGGTGGGGGTTCTGTATATTTTATTTGGGGATTTGGAGCTATAATTATTTTATACTGGGGGGGATGCTATAGATATTATTTGGAGCTATAATTATTTTATACTGGGGGGGATGCTATAGATATTATTTGGGGCTATAATTATTTTATACTGGGGGGGGGGATGCTATAGATATTATTTGGAGCTATAATTATTTTATACTGGGGGGGATGCTATAGATATTATTTGGGGCTATAATTATTTTATACTGGGGGGATGCTATATATATATTATTTGGGGCTATAATTATTTTATACTGGGGGGGACGCTATATATATATTATTTGGGGCTATAATTATTTTATACTGGGGGGATGCTATAGATATTATTTGGGGCTATACTTATTTTATACTGGGGGGATGCTATAGATATTATTTGGGGCTATAATTATTTTATACTGGGGGGGATTCAGTATATATTATATGGGGCCAGAATCATTTTATACTGGGGGGTGCTGTATATATTATATATCACTATATCACTAAGCTGGGGGGATGTATATGGGATACAGTATATTACTAAGCTGGGGGGATGTATATGGGATACAGTATATTACTAAGCTGGGGGGATGTATATGGGATACAGTATATTACTATGCTGGGGGGGGCTGTATATCGGGTACAGTATATTACTTAGCTGCAGGGGCTGTGTATGGGATACAGTATATTATATGTATATAGATTTTATCCCTATATAATGAAGGGATGTGTTATATGTGGGGAGAGTGCGGTCAGTTGTGCTGTGAGGGGTATATAATATTTAGGAGCGCAGTGTTGTTATCCAGGAGACTTTATACTGTAAGTGACTGTGGTATTTTTAGGGACGCCGGGTGGAGATGCTGCACGGAGCTGAAGATATCTGCCCGTGAATTCAGCAGTGATACGTCATGGATTGGAGAACCCGGAATAAAGTCGTCCTGATGGAAGAGATTGTCATCTATAAGGTACTAGATGCCACTAATGTCTCTCAGATCCTGTAGTCAGTCACACAGTGTCAGGGAGCTGTCTGTAGGGTTGTTAATTGTTAGTAAAGTTTTCAGCATTTACTTAACAGGGAGCGTGGGGGGGGGGGCAGCATTTTAATATTCGCCTCAGGCAGCAAATATGCTAGAATCGGCCCTGATACTACCAGTGCATGAGCGACCAGTAGCAGGAAGCCTACTGTTACACAAAGTCAGGCTCCTGCTACAACTGCCATAAGCAGAGATCTAACAAGACCCATTAGATTCCAAGGTTGACCAAGGCAGTAGTTGGTCATAATGACCTCTCCAACTAAATTTGGTTAGTTATGTTATATTTACCCTGAAATTAGTTCCATTTAAATATACAACTTATTCTATAAAAACTAAGCCCCACAAGTCCCATAAACAAGTTATGTCTTCTGGATGACAAGTATGGAAAAAGTAAAAAAAAAAAAAAAAAAAAGCTCTAAAGAGTCTCTATGGCCCAAAGAGGCCAGAACTAAAGCCTTGTGTTTTGAAAAAACACTTTGTGCATTTGATACTCTGTTCAATTGTCATAATACTGTATGCTAAATACATGACATATATACAGTGGGTAAGGAAAATATTCATACCAGTTTACATTTTTAACTCTTTGTAAATCAAATTGCAGCCAATTGGTAAGATCAAAAAAGTTCCTTTTATTTCCTCATTAATATACATTCTCCACCTCAACTTGGCAGAAATAAAAACAGTAATGTAAATAGTTTTTCCCACTTTGATTTAATGATCCTCTGCCATTCTTCCTCGCAGATCCTCTCCAATTCCCTATGGTTAGATGGTGAATGTTGGTGGACAGCCATTTTCAAGCCTCTCCATCTGGTTTATGTCAGGGCTCTGGTTGGGCATATCAGAAATGGTCACAGAGTTATTCTGAAGCCACTGCTTTGTTATTTTAGCTGTGTGCTTAGGGTCATTGTCATGTTGAAAGGTGAACCTTTGACAAAGTCTGAAGTCCAGAGCACTCTGGAAGAGGTTTTCATCCAGGATATCTTTGTATTTGGCCGCATTCATCTTTCCTTCAATTGCAACCAGTCATCCTGTCCTTGCAGCTGAAAACCCCCTGTAGCATGATCCTGCCACCACCATGTTTCTCTGTTGGGTTTGTATTTGGCAGGTGATGAGCAGTGGCTGTTTTTCTCCACACATACCAAAATGTTAAATTTTTCTCTAATCAGACCAGAGAATCTTATTTCTAGTTTAGAAGTCCTTCATGTGTTGTTTTGCAAACTGAATGCAACTATATGTCTTGCACTGAGGAGAGGCACACTCTGCCACACTCTGCCATAAAGCCCCAACTCGTGGAGGGCTGCAGTGACTTTGTGAAACTTTCTCCCATCTGCCTACTGCATCTCTAGAACTCAGCCACAATGATCTTATGGTTCTTCTTTACCTCTCTCACCAAGGCTCTTATCCAATAATTACTTAGTTTGGCTGGACGGCTGGAAGGAATATGTAGGCCAATGTACGCTTAGGTACCTTGAGTGCTTCAGAAGTTCCTTTGTAACCTTGGCCAGATCTGTGCCTTGTCACAATTCTGTCTCTGAGCTCCTTGGGCAGTTCCTCATGATTCTCATGTGCTCTGACATGCACTGTGAGCTGTGAAGTCTTTTGTAGAATTAAATACAATCAGTATCTACTCAATGAAGGAGTAGAACCCTCTCAAGGAGGATCAGAAGAAATTGGACATCATGGGGCAGATTTACTTACCTGGTCCATTCGCGATCCAGCGGCGCGTTCTCTGCGGTGGATTTGGGTCTTCCGGCGATTCACTAAGGCAGTTCCTCCAATGTCCACCATGTGTTGCTGCTGCGTTGAAGTCCACCGAGGTCTGCCGGAGTTCACGATCCGGTACTTTTATTTTTAAAAAATGCAGTGGTTTTTCCAAATCCGTCGGCTTTTCGTTTGGCCACGCCCCCCATTTCCGTTGCGTGCATCCCGGCGCCGATGCGCCACAATCCGATTGCGTGCGCCAAAAACCTGGGATAATTCAGGGGGAATCGTCGCAAAATGGAAAAATTCTGGTAACCCGCCGTAAAACCACTATTCGGGCCCTTAGTAAATTACCCCCCATGTGAATTAAATATGTCACTATAAAAGATCAGAATACTTATGACAATGTGCTCAGCTTTTCATGTTTAATAAATTAGCAAAAATATCTACATTAGCTCATCCTATAAGCCACGTCAGAAGCCTCATAGAAATGTCCATGGTGCCTTCTCCTCAGTTTATTCAGCCTTTAGGGTTCTATTTTGTTGCTTCCTCCCATGTCAAAGTGAATGTGAAAATGAATAGATGCTAATTTTGTCCAAAGCCATTGCCTCAATGTCTTTTGAACCTTCAATTTGGCCTTTCAGCTTCTTTTACCACAACCAAGATGGCAACAGTCATATAGCAATCTACAAAGAGCTCTTTATCCCCTGAATGTATATAAAAATCTCCATAGCAGACACAAACATGTGAGTTAGGCATGCTTTGTACTATAGTATCGCTATGTACATAGCCTAGGGTAATAAAATGGCATCTTAGGGGCAATTTTCCAGGATCCCTATATGACCAGAAAGGACTTATAACAATGTAGATCAGTATGTCTTTGCCCCATAGCAATAGTTTGCAAATGTTAGGGGGTAAAAGGACCTTAGATGACATCACCCTGATCACATGACTTTAAGTGCTGAAAGCTGAGAAAGAGACATAGGACACAGGGAAGAACTGCTGGATTTAGCTGAGAAGATCACACACCCCTTCGACTTGAGTTAGATCTGGCTATGTGCAAGGTAAGATTACAAAGTTCATTTTACGGAAGCAATTTTTACCTAAAAGAAGGGTGTCATTTAGTGAATCGAGCTCTATGGGAACCAGTCACTAGCTGTAATTTTGAAAAATGTATGAGACAGGTTCCCTTTAATATGATTTGTTCTCATACTTTGGCTGCAGGTAACAAGATTGAAACCTGTCCCAGTTTTTTAAGGTTCTCATCTGAGGTCTGTATACATAGATTTGATTTGTATCTTTAAAATAGTCAGAGTGATTAGTATTTTTTAATTTTGGGGTAGTTTGGGGCATATATTATATACATATATGCTTTATTTTGGATACTGTAAACCACTACAATAGGTCCCATTGGATGGTTCAGCACAGGCTGCAATAAGCATGAGCATAAGACCTAACCACAGGGGACAGGTTTATTTTTTGCTCCTGTTAAGAATAGTTTTTTGTCTCCCTTTTGTGTATTTAACATTTGCCCTTCAGATCAACATTTAACCTTTTCTTTCTATATTAGAATCCAAACAATAACATTTGTTGTGACTACTTCTATTGTATACATCTATGTAGAACACAACCACAATATGATATTTAGCACAGTTGTTCTTGTCTAGCTGCAAAATTAGATTAAAGTAATTTAGCTATTAGTTTGTAAGATACTCACCCATAACATTTCCAGCACCAGTATTACCATCAGTAGGGTTTGTTCACATGGATGAAGCTAATACAGTTTACTGAATACAGTTTTACTAGTTTGAATTCTTAGATTTGTTATCCACGGCCTACTTCCTTCTAAATCAACTTTTTAAATTATACTAATGAACCAGAAGGACTCTAGAGGTGTGACCAGAACCCCTCTGTAACGTAGCTTCACAGACTTTCACAATGTCTCACCCTCCCCCCCCCCTGCTTCCGCAGCATTTAATTCCCTTCTCCGCCTGATGTAATCCCAAGGCGGCAGAGGAAGTTCCAGCACGCTGTGGGAGGGGGGAAGTGCTTCTGCACTGTGTACAACATGGAGGTGCTCTGTTAACACCCCCAGAACACTTCTGGCTCATTAGCATCATTTTTAAAGTTGATTTTTAAGGGAAGAAGGCCATGGATAACAAATCTAAGAATATTACCACAGTCAAAGTGCCCGGATTAGTAAAAAAAAAACTTTTTTTCATAGATACTGTAAAAATCATCCTTATTTTATGTGTTCTCCATGAACATATTAACAGTTGGAAACCACTTTGGTTGACAAAAGTCATGTCAAAATACAGCCAGATGGCATGCCATATCGTTTGGTGACTTAATGTGAGTGCTAAGTATAGCAAGGTGACTTCTGCTTGGCCTGAGATCAACCTGGAAGTCAATTCCAATAGATTGGAACGTATTTTTTAAAGCATACATTTAAAAAAAAAATATTTCAGCTTCTGCTTTGAGTGGGATCAGAATTTGTTTGCAATTGTTTTTTAACTTGCAATTTCTAATACAATCAGCTGTAAACTAAAAATTATACGTGCTCCTGAAACCCTCCTTATACCCTCATAGGAGTCTTTTAGAAGGTTTGATAACATCCGATTAGGTGAAGCACCAACTGTTTTCTTTTTGGATGAATATAGAAAATACTGTGAAACAATAAGAATAAAGTATGTGTTTCTCAGACTTTTCTTTTCTAAAAAAATTCCATTGCTTCTCATTGGCGTCATGCAATGTATTCAATGTCAGACAAGCTGAAACTGATTGTAAATAATACACTTGCTTTATGTGTGAGTACGGATGGGAACTGTATATTGTTGGTTTGGAATGTTTTCCTTATTTGAAATGTGTTATATTTTTTATTTATACACTAGTTTCTTTTTTTCTTCTATATTTTAGTTTTTTTAGCTATTCAGGAAGTGGAAATATTTCTATTTTTATTTGCTCAGTAGAATAAAGGTCTTGTTGCCTTGAAGGTGTGATCATTAGAACCAGATACTTATTACTACACAGGGGCAAAGTGTCAAAGTAGCTGTAAATTCTCAATCGATCTCATGTACTTCCCCGCAAATATTTCTGAAAGCCATCAACACATTTTATTGTCACAATAACACTTTTATCCTGTTATATGCAATGAGAAATAACAGGACAACCCTAGTTTATAAAAAAATCACATGCGATTCCAGGGGTAGTTATCACTAAAAATATTTTAAGCTCTTTTAACGTTGTTTCTGAGATCCCAAACAACACGTGTAAAATGTGATAATTAAATGTAATTTATGGTGTTATATCTCACTTGCTAAAATTAATGTTGTTAAAGTGATAGGATAATAGTAGATAAGGACAGTTCATTTAAATTATGTAGATTGTATAGTGAAAGTTTCTCCAAAAATAAGACAGGGTTTTGCTCCAAAATATGGGTTTGTGTTTTTTTCATGGGATGTCTTATTTTTACCAATAACATTAAATCAATATTTATTTAAACCAAAACCCCAAAAAAATCAATGTTAAATATAATCATATATTCATCTTTTGGAAATTAATAATAACTCCATTTTGGAGTTATTACATAGTAAATTTCTTCTGATGCTATTACATTTAGAAGCACTGGCCCACTGAACTTCTGTTTCATATCTAGTACTAGTACTTTCCTTGAATGGGCATCTCTTGTCCATGTAGCTGCTTGTAGTGCATTGCACCTAAAACACAGTTCTGGTGTCAATTTAAAGAGGATTATCTCCCCTATAAAAATGCATAAGGGTTGTTGAAAGAATCAATTTACAGTTCCCTATCGAGCGCTAATTTTCTTAAAGCTCCGTTTTAATATCAATCTTGTTTTTAGGTCCCACAGACACAGAGATATCTACAGTTAAAGTTACTATTGGGGGAGGAGCTCTATATAAAAATTACACTCCTGACTATTGGATATCTCATCTTTAATATCACAGGTGTGATAATAAAGGGGAGCTTTAAGACAATGTGTGCTCTATAGGAAACTTTATATTATTTCGTATTTAATATCCTTCCCAGTGTTCTTGATGACTGTCCTAAATGATGGTCCCCAACAACCCAAATAAGTAGTCAGGAGCACAGGGACAATATGTCTGGTGCTCTGGGCTGCTAATTATGCACCCCCTGGTGATCCCGGCATGTCAAAACTAGCGGAGATGAGTATTTGAAGGCTTTTTTTTTTGTTTTTGGAAATGGTTGATTTCTTTTAAGCCTATGGAAAAATATGCAGCTGCTATAGTTATAAATAATTACATTCTGAGAAAAGATCACATGAAATAACTGGAGCATTTTTACTTCTCAGTGTGCTACTATCTAATTTGTATGGTTCTAACAAACAGGGCTGAGCCACCTTATCTAAGCTGCCATCTTAGCTGCCCTGTTGGAAAAGATATCTATCTCAAAACAGAGAAGATGTGCAAGCCCTGTGGTTCCCACAAACTCTCTCACTATACTCAAATTCAGGCAACAACTGGGCGGCATTTTTTATCTTTGGTACATGCACCACAGTCCGGCAAACAAGTAAAAACCAAGATGGAGGCGAGGTAAAAAACTGTAAGGCAGCAGGTTAGTCAAAACGTACAAGCAAAAAGTCAGAATCCCCGGAAAAAAATGCAGTAGAGTATAAAGATCACCAAAACCAGAAAACTTGTTCAACCGGCACTCTACAAAGTTTGCACATAGATGTTGTAATAGATGATGTGGAAAAAACCCATATACTGTCATACTGTAGTATGGCAGCATATGGTAGGATCAATCAGACAACCTAGGGTTAAAGTACCCTAGGGTTCTGAAAAAGAGTAAAAAAAAATTGTAAAGTTAAAAAAAAATGTAATTAAAAAACCCTATTGAAGCAAATGCCCGGTGAGTATGAAGAGGGCTCAGCCCGTGAGCCCTCTTCATACTCCCCCATGCGCAGTAAGACGTAAGGGTACGTCTTATTGCGCTATGGGGCTATTGTACCCAGTACTGGCTAGTGAGATTTCACGTATGGTAAAAAAGTATTTTAAATCATCTTGTGTTTCTTTCTGATATTAATAGAAGAATAATGTTTATCTGATCATCTTATGGGTAAAAAAGAAGCTGTTTTAAATACTTTGGTATAGTAAGATATGTCAGGGAAAGGAAACAGTTTGTGCCATTATGCACACAAATGTGTATTTTGAGCTCGTCTCCATATCTGTGTATGAGTTTACAAATATGGCCGTATTTTTATAGAGGAATTTATAGAGTAGCTCCTTTTCTGCCCATGTTTGCAGTTCTTTTTGTACTGTCATCGGCACATAAATGGAGCAGATCTGGTGATTATACAAGGCCTGGAAACAATGGACTGGTGTTTGCAGCCAATTATAAACACATGTTTGTGTGCAGGCAGACTGACTCTGCTGCACATACTTCATATATATACAAACACATGAGACTTTTTGTATAAGTTGATAATGTTCATAATACATGTTTCCATTCTGGAGTAAGCAATCCTAATTGGGCAGATTTGCGCTATGAATTGAATGGTCACAACTAGAGATGAGCGAACATGCTCGTCCGAGCTTGATGCTCGTTCGAGCATTAGCGTACTCGAAACTGCTCGTTGCTCGGACGAATACTTCGCCCGCTCGAGAAAATGGCAGCTCCCGCCGTTTTGCTTTTTGGCGGCCAGAAACAGAGCCAATCACAAGCCAGGAGACTCTGCACTCCACCCAGCATGACGTGGTACCCTTACACGTCGATAGCAGTGGTTGGCTGGCCAGATCAGGTGACCCTGGGATAGACTAGCCGCTGCCCGCGCTGCTCGGATCATTCTGTGTCTGGATGCCGCTAGGGAGAGAGCTGCTGCTGGTCAGGGAAAGCGTTAGGGTGTTCTATTAGCTTACTGTTAGGCAGGAGTGATTCTCCAAGAACCCAACAGCCCTTCTTAGGGCTACAATAACGTTCTACTTTTTTTTTTTTTTATTTGCATCTAGTACCATTTTGTGAGGAATTAGCAGGGGGACTTGCTACCGTTGTGTTTAGCTCTTAGTGGCACACATATCCACCTCAAACACCAAAGTGGGAAAATTTAGTAGGGGTTGGATTTCAATTAGGCACAGTCTGCCATTTTTCCTTTTTTATTTTACGTTTATTTTGTTTAATAACTCAGTGTCATCTCATCTGGCATAGTAGTGTGCTTTCATACTTGGCTAGAAAATAGCCATAGGAGAATCCAAACGGCTTACGCCTACAGTAGCGTTATATATTTGATTTCTGGTTGATCTGCTGGTGGCTGTACTTGCTGCAGTGCATCTACTAGCCAATTGTGAGCAATTTGTAGTGAGACTTGCGACCGCTGTGTTTTGCGCTTAGTGACGCACATATCCATTGCAAAGACCGAAGTGGGAAAATTTAGTAGGGGTTGGATTTCAATTAGGCACAGTCTGCCATTTGTCCTTTTTTATTTTACGTTTATTTTGTTTAATAACTCAGCGTCATCTCATCTGGCATAGTAGTGTGCTTTCATACTTGGCTAGAAAATAGCCATAGGAGAATCCAAACGGCTTACGCCTACAGTAGCG
This sequence comes from Engystomops pustulosus, assembly GCF_040894005.1. Taxonomy (NCBI): domain Eukaryota; kingdom Metazoa; phylum Chordata; class Amphibia; order Anura; family Leptodactylidae; genus Engystomops; species Engystomops pustulosus. The sequence continues at coordinate 160,234,073 of NC_092415.1, read as the reverse complement.
TTATATATTTGATTTCTGGTTGATCTGCTGGTGGCTGTACTTGCTGCAGTGCATCTACTAGCCAATTGTCAGCAATTTGTAGTGAGACTTGCGACCGCTGTGTTTTGCGCTTAGTGACGCACATATCCATTGCAAAGACCGAAGTGGGAAAATTTAGTAGGGTTTGGATTTCAATTAGGCACAGTCTGCCATTTGTCCTTTTTTATTTTACGTTTATTTTGTTTAATAACTCAGTGTCATCTCATCTGGCATAGTAGTGTGCTTTCATACTTGGCTAGAAAATAGCCATAGCAATAGGATAGCATCGTTTGGTTTTAAAAACTCAAAAACACAAAAAAAAAAAACACAAAAAAAAGTTAAAAAAAAATTAAAGCTATAACTCTCATTTTAAAAATGTTTAACCCGAGGGCTAGGGGTAGAGGACGAGGGCGGGGACGTGGGCGTCCAACTACTGCAGGGGTCAGAGGCCGTGGTCCTGGCCGGGGTGAGACACCACCTGCTTATGAGGGAGCAGGGGAACGCCGCAGAGCTACACTCCCTAGGTTCATGTCTGAAGTTACTGGGACTCGTGGTAGAGCACTGTTGAGGCCAGAACAGTGCGAACAGGTGATGTCGTGGATTGCTGACAATGCTTCGAGCAATTTGTCCACCAGTCAGTCTTCCACGCAGTCCACCCATGTCACCGAAATCGCCACTCCTCCAGCTCCTGCACCTCAGCCTCCTCCCCCCCAGTCTGCCCCCTCCCAGGAAAATTTGGCATTTGAACCGGCATACTCTGAGGAACTGTTTTCTGGACCCTTCCCACAGTCACAAACCACTTGTCCGGTTGCTGCTGAGCAATTTTCCGATGCCCAGGTTTTCCACCAGTCACAGTCTGTGGGTGATGATGACCTTCTTGACGTAGTGGAAGTGTGTAAAGAGGTGTCCGACGATGAGGAGACACGGTTGTCAGACAGTGGGGAAGTTGTTGTCAGGGCAGGAAGTCCGAGGGGGGAGCAGACTGAGGGATCGGAGGATGATGAGGTGACAGACCCAAGCTGGGTTGAGAGGCCGGGTGAACACAGTGCTTCTGAGACGGAGGAGAGTCCTCGACCAGAACAGGTTGGAAGAGGCAGTGGTGGGGCCAGACGGAGAGGCAGGGCCAGAGCTGGTGCATCAGCGCCAAATGTGTCAACTAGTGAAGCTCCCGTGGCGAGGGCTCTTGCGGCGAGGGCTAGATCTTCAGAAGTCTGGAGGTTCTTTAAGGAAACACCGGATGACCGACGGACTGTGGTGTGCAACATTTGCCAAACCAGGCTAAGCAGGGGTTCCACCACTACTAGCTTAACTACCACCAGTATGCGCAGGCATATGAATGCTAAACACCCCACTCAGTGGCAACAAGCCCGTTCACCTCCGGCCGTGCACACCACTGCTCCTTCCCCTGTGTCAGCTGATAGTCAGCCCCCTGCCCAGGACCCTGCCACAAAAACCCCATCGTCGCCTCCACGATCCTCCACAGCATCCACCAGCGTTCAGCTCTCCATACCCCAGACGCTGGAGCGGAAACGCAAATATAGTGCAACCCACCCGCACGCCCAAGCCCTTAATGTGCACATCTCCAGATTGCTTAGCCTGGAGATGCTGCCCTATAGGCTAGTAGAGACCGAGGCCTTTCGCAACCTCATGGCGGCGGCCGCCCCTCGGTATTCGGTCCCCAGCCGCCACTACTTTTCCCGATGTGCCGTCCCAGCCCTGCACCAGCACGTGTCAGACAACATCACCCGTGCCCTGACCAACGCCGTTTCTGACAAGGTCCACCTGACCACGGACACGTGGACGAGTGCTGCCGGGCAGGGCCACTATATATCGCTGACTGCACATTGGGTTAACTTGGTGGAGGCTGGGACCGAGTCTGACCCTGGGGCTGGTCATATACTGCCGACGCCGAGGATTGCGGGGCCTACCTCGGTCCAGGTGTTTCAGGCCTACTATGCCTCCTCCTCCTCCCACCCCTCCTCCACCTCCTCCTCCGAACTACCATCCGTGGGCACGGCGCCATCAGTCGGTAGCTCTAGGCACAGCAGCAGTGCCGTTGCTAAGCGACAGCAGGCGGTGCTCAAACTGCTGAGCCTAGGCGATAAAAGGCACACCGCCCAAGAGCTATTACAGGGCATCACGGCGCAGACTGATCTGTGGCTGGCACCGCTGAACCTGAAGCCAGGCATGGTTGTGTGTGACAACGGCCGTAACCTGGTGGCGGCTCTGCAACTCGGCAGACTGACACATGTGCCATGCCTGGCCTATGTGTTAAATCTGATAGTTCAGCGTTTCCTCAAGACATACCCCAATCTGTCAGATTTGCTCACGAAGGTGCGCCGCATCTGTGCGCATTTCAGGAAGTCCAGCACAGATGCTGCCACTCTCAGGGCAGCGCAGCGCCGCCTCCAACTGCCCGCTCACCGACTGTTGTGCGACGTGCCCACGAGGTGGAATTCAACACTGACCATGTTATCCAGAGTTTACCAGCAGCGCCGAGCCATTGTAGACTGCCAGATGTCAACTTCCACCAGAACTGGTAGTCAGGTCAGTCAGCTTCCTCAAGTCTACAATGAGGAGTGGACGTGGATGTCTGATATCTGTCAGGTGCTGAGTAACTTTGAGGAGTCAACACAGATGGTCAGTGGCGATGCCGCCATCATCAGCCTCACCATCCCGCTGCTTGGCCTGTTGAAAAACTCTCTGATCAGCATGAAGTCGGAAGCTTTGCGCTCGTCACAAGAGACGGGGGAAGAAGATTCCCTTGTTGATAGCCAAAGCACCCTTAGGTCTGTTTCTCAGCGCATATCGGAGGAGGTGGAGGTGGAGGAGGATGAGGAGGAAGAGGAGGAGAATGTTGGCGAGACACAAGAGGGGACCATTGTTGAGTCCTTCACTGTTCAGCGTGTATGGGCAGAAGAAGAGGAGTTGGAGGAGTTGGAGGAGGAGGAAATGGACAGTCAGGCCAGTGAGGGGAGTGAATTCTTACGCGTTGGTACTCTGGCGCATATGGCAGATTTCATGCTAGGCTGCCTATCCCGTGACCCTCGCGTTCAAAGAATTTATTTTAGCACCGATTACTGGGTGTTCACTCTCCTGGACCCACGGTACAAGCAAATCTTTCCACTCTCATCCCTGCAGAGGAAAGGAGTGTGAGAATGCATGAATACCAGCAGGCCCTGGTTCACAAGCTGAAACAGTATTTCCCTTCTGACAGCGCTAGCGGCAGAGTGCGTAGTTCTGCGGGACAAGTAGCGAGGGAGAGTAGGCGAGCAGGCAGCTTGTCCAGCACTGGCAAGGGTACGCTTTACAAGGCTTTTGCCAGCTTTATGTCACCCCAGCAAGACACTGTCACCTGTCCCCAGTCTCGGCAGAGTAGGGCTGATCTTTACAGAAAGATGGTGAGGGAGTACGTAGCTGACCATACCATCGTCCTAAATGATCACACAGCTCCCTACAACTACTGGGTTTCAAAGCTGGACATGTGGCACGAACTGGCGCTGTACGCCTTGGAGGTTCTTGCCTGCCCTGCCGCTAGCGTCTTGTCCGAGCGGGTTTTCAGTGCAGCTGGTGGCATCATCACCGATAAGCGTACACGCCTGTCGACTGACAGCGCTGACAGGCTGACGCTTATTAAGATGAATAAAGCCTGGATTTCTCATAATTTCCAATCTCCACCAGGTGAAGGAAACTCAACCTGAATAATTGATCCACTCCTCCTCCTCCTCATTTTCCTCCTTCTCCTCCTCTTTGTACAGTAAAGCAGAGGAAACTGGCTATTTTTTGACAGGGCCCACTGGCTCTAGCTATAGTACTTTATGCATTTAATTTTTCTGGAGGGCCACCGACCCGGTCCTCTGTTTTAAACAATTTTTGGGAGTGCCACATACAGGCACTCAATCTATTCAATTTTTCTGGAGGGCCACCTACCTGCTCCTCTGGTTTGAAAACTTTTTGGGACTGCCACATACAGGCACTCAATCGATTCAATTTTTCTGGAGGGCCACCTACCTGCTCCTCTGGTTTGAAAACTTTTTGGGACTGCCACATACAGGCACTCAATCTATTCTATTTTTCTGGAGGGCCACCTACCTGCTCCTCTGGTTTGAAAACTTTTTGGGACTGCCACATACAGGCACTCAATCGATTCCATTTTTCTGGAGGGCCACCTACCTGCTCCTCTGGTTTGAAAACTTTTTGGGACTGCCACATACAGGCACTCAATCTATTCTATTTTTCTGGAGGGCCACCTACCTGCTCCTCTGGTTTGAAAAATTTTTGGGACTGCCACATACAGGCACTATCCAAATTAAATTGTCTCCATAGCAGCCTCCACACGTTGTCTCCATTGCTACCTCCAAAAGTCGTCCATATAGCTGCCTCCATACATCGTCCCTTTATCAAACGAGGTGTGTCAGGCAGAAATTTGGGTTGTTTTCATGGATTCCACATCAAAGTTGTTAACTTTGTCGCCACCCAGCTGTGTTATCCACAAAATATACTAATAAACTTTTATCATTTACCAATATTATTTCAGCGCTTCTTGCGCATCTGTTTACATTCCCCTCACCCGCCATATCCCAAACTTATAAGAACGCTACTACACTTGATCTTATACAAAAGGTTCTTAGAAGTGCTGTTTGGGGAGTAGCCTAGAGACAGGGGCTTGGATTGGCGAAAGCTCGCCTGGCTGCGGAGCGCCAGCTCCATCCCAAGATCCAACTAACATAGTTTTAACTGCAGCACCTTTAATCTACTACTAGTTCACTGCCTCCATAATAATAATAATAATCTTTATTTATATAGCGCCATCATATTCCGTAGCGCTTTACAAATCATAGGAAACAAATACAAATGTAATGTAACAGAGCACAACATTTGTATGGAACAACAGGAGTGAGGTCCCTGCTCGCCAGAGCTTACGGTTTATGAAGATGATGGGGTAACACGAGGTAAAAGAATATTTAATGGTCAAGCCATTCTTCTTAGGGAATAGAACAAAATATAATAAATGGAATTGCTGTCGCTTGAACCACTCAGCCGTCATCTTATATACCAGGTCCAGGGTGAATGGGACTGTAGAGAAGTCTGGTGCCTGTTGGTTGCTGGATAACAGATGGGAGGACGACACAGGACGGGTTAGTAGAAGAGTTAAAACTTCATGCAGTTAATGAGTGTTATAGGCTTGCCTAAAGAAATGGGTTTTAAGAGCACGTTTGAAACTTTGGAGGTTAGGTATTAGTCTGATAGTCCAGGGCAGAGCATACCATAGAATTGGTGCAGCTCTAGAGAAGTCTTGGAGATGCGAGTGGGAGGTCCGCACTAGGGTAGAGGTTAATCTAAGATCACTGGCGGATCTAAGAGCACGGGTTGGGCGATAGACTGAGATAAGAGAGGAGAGGAAGGGGGGTGCAGCATTATACAGAGCTTTATGGATGAGGGTTATTATTTTAAACTATTCGAAAGGAGACTGGCAGCCAGTGCAGCTACTGGCATGAACTGTAAGCATACATGGTCCCCTTATCAAACGAGCTGTGTCAGGCAGAATTTTGGGTTGTTTTCATGGCTTCCACAACAAACTTGTTAACTTTGTCGCCACCCTGCTGTGTAATCCACAAAAAATACTGGCAAACTTTTATCATTTACCGATATTATTTCAGCGCTTCTTGCGCATCTGTTTACATTCCCCTCACCCGCCATATCCTAAACTTATAAGAACGCTACTACACTTGATCTTATACAAAAGGTTCTTAGAAGTGCTGTTTGGGGAGTAGCCTAGAGACAGGGGCTTGGATTGGCGAAAGCTCGCCTGGCAGCGGAGCGCCAGCTCCATGCCAAGATCCAACTAACATAGTTTTAACTGCAGCACCTTTAATCTACTACTAGTTCACTGCCTCCATACATGGTCCCCTTATCAAACGAGCTGTGTCAGGCAGAATTTTGGGTTGTTTTCATGGCTTCCATGTTAACTTTGTCGCCACCCTGCTGTGTAATCCACAAAATATACTGGCAAACTTTTATCATGTACCGATATTATTTGAGCGCTTCTTGCTCACCTCCTTTGGTTCCTCTCTGCCACCCATTGGTTTGAAGCCTGAGTCCATTTAGGGTATGTTGCCATGACACTCTCTAGCCTGCCGCTGCTGCCTCTGCATGCCGTCCCCTATAGTGTCAGGGTCAATTATTGGATGTTTTAGATGCTATCTAGCTTCATTCTGTCACTCTGTCATGGCCATGCTGTTGCCCATAATTTTGGCATAATGGTGCGATTATGCAGCCTCAGAGGCATCCATGCATGCTGCCCCTGCTGTTTCCTGTCCATTTCCGTGGTGTTTCCATCCTTTTCTGAGGTTCCCAGGTGTTTGGCCAAGCTTCCCTGTGCAGAGCCTTGGTCCCCTTGAAAAATGCTCGAGTCTCCCATTGACTTCAATGGGGTTCGTTATTCGAGACGAGCACTCGAGCATCGGGAAAAGTTCGTCTCGAATAACGAGTACCCGAGCATTTTAGTGCTCGCTCATCTCTAGTCACAACCTCTACTTTTTTGTATGCCGCTGTGGTTCTGGGCCCACAACCCATCATCTGAATGTTCCTGCGTAGCTACTTATGATGTAGCGCTCTGATGCTTAGTTTACAGCTTTTGAGATTGTTTGATCAACACTTTCAAGTAGACATGCCAATCTGAATGAGCACAGAATCAGAAATTAGCTCCTGATGTGCCAACTGTTATAGAACTGTTATAGATTGGTTTAAAATGTGAGAAAGTGTCATCTCCTATAGGTTAAAAGCAGTTCATCCACATGTTTTACCAATCGGCAATATTGTTGATGTGTGCAATGAAAAATGTAAACTTTGCTTAATCATGCCATGTCTGCTTGTCAGAAAGATGTTGCTGTGATATATGGATTGAAATCATATCCTGCTTCTAAAATGACCCAGAAAGTTTTGAGTGGTTTGGCAGGCTGCCGTGTTTATGAGATAAGCTTAAGCGAAACAGTTATCACAGAACGCGAGGCCATCAGAGATGGTCACAAACATGTCATAGCCTCATAACCTACAATTCTACAAGAATACAGACACATTTCTCATGGTTTATTTTGCAGCAAATTCAAGGCTACTAAAGTATCTCAATATCAAGACACTTAATAATAATAATATAATAATAGTCAGTGTTTGCTGTACGCTTCAGTATTCATTACACTCTGTAACAGGGCACAATTGAGAACTGATTCCAGGAGAAGAGAAGAGAGGAAAAAATTCCAACACCTGTACTTTCAAAATGTTCTGTGTCAAAAAAGTCCATAATGTTTATTAATCCCCGAATTTAACGAATAACAAATTGACATAGCATAGAAAGTATACATTTGCATTACTTTTTTTCTAGCAGGTGCCCTAACTGGTTTCCATAAAATTATTAAAGTATAAAGAAAGACGCATTTGACAACCAGACAATGAATGTTAGCATCACTGCTATTAGACTCTTAATTGAATTATAAACAAAAATATAAAGATTTATTATAAGTTTCTGAGGTAAAACTGTTCTAGTTTCCCATGAAAACCAATGAGACCTCAGCTTTAATTTTATAAACAGCTGTGGGAAAATTAAAGCCTTGATTGGTTGCCATGGATAACTAGAACAATTTTGATAATTCCCCCCCCCCCCCATTACATTACTATATTTAAAAGGCAGAAATGAAAGGGACACTGGTTGGGTAATAGTGGGACTCGAAAGGAAGGGACTGGCTCCTACAATGTCTCCTAATCCCGGGGGAACCTTAAAGGGGTATTCCCATTTCGTCAAACAAATGTTATTGTTTGCATGATGAAAAATTATGCATTTTTCCAATATACTTTCTGTATCAATTCCTCACGGTTTTCTAGATCTCTGCTTGCTGTTCTTCTATTGAAAACTTCTATGTTTACTTCCAGTGGACAGAAATCTGACCATGGTCACACAGGTGCCCATAGTATCACAGAGAGTAATCAGAGCTGTGTGTTATAACCAGCCGTGCACCTGTGTGACCACGGTCAGATTTCTGTCCACTGGAAATAAACCAAGAAGCTTTCTATAGAATGAAAGCAAGCAGAGATCTGGAAAATCATTAATACAGAAAGTAAATTTGAAAATTGTATAACTTTTCATTATACAAACAATAACATTTATTTGTTGAAATCGGAAAACACCTTTAATCTATGGGGAAATTTAAGAAGATGGCTCACTGACACAATGGGGCAGATTTACTTACCCGGTCCATTCGCGATCCAGCGGCGCGTTCTCTGCGCTGTATTTGGGTCCGGCAGGGATTTAATAAGGCAGTTCCTCCACCGTCCACCAGGTGGCGCTGCTGCGCTGAAAAGCATCTGAACGTGCCAGAGTTCACCGGCTCGGGCTGAGTCAAGGTAAGCGCGCCCCGAGCGACACATTTTCCGTTCTTAAATGCGGCGGTTTTTGCGAATACGTCGGGTTTTCGTTCGGCCACGCCCCCCGATTTCCGTCGCGCGCATGCCGGCGCCGATGCGCCACAATCCGATCGCGTGCGCCAAAATCCCGGGGAAATTCAGGTACAATCGGCGCAAATCGGAAATGTTCGGGTAACACGTCGGGAAAATGCGAATCGGGCCCTTGGTAAATGACCCCCAATATATGCTCAAAGTTGTTTCACAAATCTAGAAACTCACTTGTGATAATTCTGCTCCTTTCGGTATAGAACTTCATAAGGAGGGGGTCCTGGCCATAGAGTAAGAAGAAGGGCGGCCAGGTAGTTTCACAACCTATTTAGCCACGTCTCTGGTTGCACAATATTTCATTAACTCATTATTATAATTTTCTGCACTTATCCCTTTGCCAAGCTCAAAGTATGATTGGATTACTGACTACTTCATTTTCATGAAAACTTGAAGGGTTTCGTAGAAGGGCAGTATTTTCCCCATAATTTTGCTATACCTTTCTACTTGTGTTTTCCAGATTTTTCTTCCCAGGTTACAATATGCTAGAAAAATGTCTTTACTGATATTCATTGTTGATTACATGTGTCTGACTGTGTTAGAACATCTCATTTTGAGCATAAACTCCACACAGAAGCTTTTGGGTAGAAAGGCATATTTCTGCTTCACAAAAACACTTGTGTTTTAGAAAATGCCTAGGAAGTGAATAGCGAAAGGTTATGGAAAGGTTTCTCCTCTTCATGTAGCATCACTAATCTAAGGCTGATAACAGCAGAGATTCAGCCCTGTTATATGATACTTTTATGATTTATTTCTTTTGGTCTAGAGCAATTTCTAAGCAAGTGTTCTCTATGAAAAGATTATCTATTAACCACTCAAGCACAAGGACTATAAACTTCAGGATTTGGTAACAAGTTGGCAATAACATTTTAAAACATTGCAGATTCTGTTGCGACCTTTCATGCATACAAAATGGTGTTACAAGGAGGTCATATATACCCCCAGGAAGTGACATCATCAAATACATTATTGTCAGAGACTTTACAAAGGAGCAATTTGAGGTGCATAATAATATGTACAGTATATACAAAATGGACAGTATGTTCATCATTACATACATGATTAAATGGTGTACATTATCAAAATAACAAGACTAATGGGCTAAGACTCCTCTGGAAACCCAAGGTAGTTTGAAAACAAAGTCAGATACCACCATATACAAACACATAATAATGAGGAAGATGGCCTAAGGCTTAGTTTCAACACCCGACCGGCATAAAGGCTGTTCCAGTGATCATCAGCAATCAGCCAGTATGATGGAGATCGCTCATCCATGTTGTTCTACAGTGTGTTGGTCACCACCATATTTGTTAAGGGAAAAATGTGCGTACAGTGGTTCTTGTATGTATGTATGTATTTGGGGATGCTCAGGACAACACCAGCATATAAAACACAAACCTAATAGTCTTTCAGCTGATCATATTGTCCCTCTTTTATATGATGATCCAAAAAAACTGCCTATTGATTGATGATGTCACTTCTTGGGAGTATATATGACCTCCTTGTAACACCATTTTGTAGCTTTGAAAATCGCTCCAACAAGGGGCTGAAACATTGCGCTATTGCTTTGAGTGAATAAACGCTGTCTCTCTACAACTTTTTTAGAATTAGTTTTACTACCTGTGAGTTGGGTTGACCTGCTGTATTAACTATAGTCTTCTGACGTAGACTATAGTTGAAACCTCTGACCTTGCCAAGATTACATGCGGAGATATACTTTGAGGCTAGGGTCACACTGGCCATTCTAACTCACATGAATTTACATTTAGCCAAACTAAATTCTTGCTGTTGTTGAATAGTCACTTTTAGGTGTCCTAAATCTTACATTTGTAATATGTGATAATTTTGCTAATTTATTACCATATCAACTCTGGCTATAAATTACTGTACTAACACCAACTAATGGGAAGTCATCTACATAATGAAAATGAAACACTTATAAAAAAAACTAAATAGTTTAAATCTGTAAGAATATGCTAAAAAAGGATAGATATTTCTGTTCCATCCTCTGAACAACTGTGCGATCATACAGCAATTTCCGTGGGATTATAAGTACGCTTGAATAACTATTCTCTCCAACAACACTTAGAATCTCTAGAGATTTTAGAAAAAGAATTTGAATGCAATTTTATATCCTAATATGCATGAACAACTATAATGTTCTTTTCTTACGTTGGTAAAAATACAACATTTTTCAGTTTACTGCTGCTGAGAATGTATAATACACTAGGTGATAAATATACACTATTGCCTCCAGAAGAACTTGTGACTTAACCTCTCCATGACTGAGACTTTTTAATTCCTTAATCTCACAATTGACTATTTAGCACTGTTATGTGCTGCTTTTTACAATAAAAACTTTTTTTTACATATTTCAGGAGATATAAGAGTCTGTTTTGCACCATTTTGATACAACATGTAAGGGATGCTGTACATAGTGTTAATAACATGCAATATTTATTCTAATATATTACATTTACTTCCTCCATATTTCCTCCTTATACATTATAAGCTCTTGAGAGCAAGTCCTGGTGACTTCTATTACTAGGTATTGTCATACTTTGAATGTATTTGTACCTCATGATCTTTAAAGTGCTCCAGGAATATGATGGCGCCACATAAAAAGATTTATTATTATAATGTATTGTGTTAATTAATGTGTAGGGAGGTCTAAAATCTGCATATAGGGGCTCTTGGCTACATGATCTATAATGAATTAATACCTAAAATATGTTTATATTACTCTCTGTAAATAGAAATATCATAAGTTCTGTAATGTCATATATTCACTGCTGCTGTATAGCATTAGGAAACTAGACTAGTGTATGAGGAAGTTAATATGGCCAAATACATTCTGTCTTACAATCTCTTACAAAAACCTTGTCAACCTAACACAAGCACTAAGTGGGGCATTTATCAATTTGGGTGCAGGTTGGTGCAGGAAGCATACTATAATTTTCATTGGGATGTAAGTTGTGGCGCAAGGTATAAATGAATTGGCGCAGAGCAGAAAATGGCCTAACTCTCTATGCATGAAGGTGAAATAGCACTTCCTAGACCAGCTTTTTGCTGTTCTAAGTTTGTGTCCAAAATTGCTTAAAAAAATGTGTCTGTATGACACGCTGTAAAATTGTCAGATTCCCAGGCAACGCCAAAATAAGGCACAAAAAGAATTATGACAACTATGACAACATCAATAATAGGGACAATGTAAATTAGGAGCCGCTTGTTGAAATGAACCAGCAAGTCCACAGGGATGAATTCTCATTAAAACTTTTTCTTTATTTCTTCCTCATAAAACCAGTAACAGACAAGTTGGCAACATCAGAGAGTAGTAGATCCACACATCTTACTCGTTTCGAATCCTTGCGACTCTTAATCATGGTGTCTATGATGCCATGCCCAAATGTAGAAAAAGCCAATACATTTACGGACTCCTCGGGCACTAAGACGTATAACATCACACACAATGGGGCAGATTTACTTACCCGGTGCGTTCGCGATCCAGCGGCGCGTTCTCTGCGGTGGATTCGGGTCCGGCCGGGATTCACTAAGGTAGTTCCTCCGCCGTCCACCAGGTGGTGCTGCTGCACTGCAGTTCCCCGGAGGCGCGCTGGAATGCCCTGAAATTCAACGGCCTATACCTGGTGAAGGTAAGTGTAATTTTCGCAACACATTTTTTTTCTTAAATGCAGCGGTTTTTCTGAATCCGTCGGGTTTTCGTTCGGCCACGCCCCCCGAATCCGATCGCGTGCGCCAAAATTCCGGGGCAATTCAGGTACAATCGGCGCAAATCGGAAATATTCGGGTAACACGTCGGGAAAACGCGAATCGGGCCCTTAGTAAATGACCCCCAATATCTCTTGCAATACTAAGGCAGTGGTTTAATATGCAACATGCCCATGCAATCTAATTTACATAAGTCTAACCACTCGCTCGATGAAAGTACGCATTCGAGAACATATGCGGGACATCAAGTCTACATTGAACAATGAATCTGATACCGACGGGAAACCAGTGGCCCAACACTTTAAAGAGAGACACAACTCTGACCCTACCCTACTTAAGGTACGCGGCATCGATAAAATTGATTTAGGGATCAGAGGAGGTCCAATCCAGAAGAAACTATCGCAGTGCGAAACAAGATGGATTTGGACCCTCAATACCATTCAACCTAAGGGCCTTAACGAAACTCTGAATTTCGCCCCGTTTCTCCAGTAGGTCCACCTTCCCCCTATATCCGCCGTTCTCTGGTCACGTCTCGCATTTAACGCACTGGTCTCATAGTACACCATTCTTTTTACATGTTTTTAACCCTCTATTCTCTTTCTTTGATTTCCTTATTTCAGTGACAACCCATGGGCATGACGTCATGGGAAGAATGCGTGGCATCCCTAATTCCCAATTGCTCCAACCAACAATATAGGAAGTAGTGCTCCTTTTCGTCTGATTACAGATCCTGTACAGCATTGCCTCGCAAGTGCCAACCAGTTCATATATAACTAGTGATGCACACCATCCGCATACCAGAGTTTCACTCTGCAACCATTTAATCCATACGTATTCAATTAGCAAAATCCAGGATATTTGTGTTTTACACCGCTCTGGCTCCTTCTTAATATTCACTATATGTTAAAGATATAACAATTATGGTAAAAATGTGTATAGTCTGCACACACCCGTATTTCACGTTTTCCGTTCTCCCTCATGTTTGTCCCTCACCCACACGGTCCCCTTCCTTACGTATGTTCCTCACTCCGTCCACCTTGCACTTTTATATTGTTAGATTTCATTTTACACTAACATGTTTATCAATATTTGTTAGTTATATTGTCTCATTTAACAGTACAGAAGTTATTTATTGTATCACGTCATTACTGTAGAGCTGACACGTTTTGTGATTCCCACCATTATGAAAATAAATGTTGGCGTTGTCACCACAATGTTTATACAACTTTTATACATTTGTATTTTTTCATATTTTATATTATGTGGACTGATTGTTATTTAAGCCATGAATAGAAGGTGCTATAATATTTATAAAACCTCACCTATTTTTATCCTTATGGGCAATTTGGATGTTCCAATGATATTTTATGCAATTAGGTTAAGTTTTCCATATACTTGTGTAACCATTTATTGTATCATCATGCACTTGCATTTTAACCCATTCTTTCATACTTGCCTATTGCCTGCCACAGCACGCATGTGCATTCGGTTGCCGCTCTTACTCTGCATTTTCACGCTGTTGCGAAATAACGCGATACCAGGCACATGTGATCTCCGACGTGACGCGTCACATTATCACCTGGCTCCGCCCCCCGGCACATGACCGCGATCTCGCGATCCCATTGGTTGCCTGTTTCTTTATATTGTATCTTCTACCGGAATGACGCCACCCCCAGATGAAGGCTCTCCTTGAGCCGAAACGCGCGTTGGGGTTGCCGTCATCCCGGAGAGTGGAGGTCATTACACTTACATTCATTGGTAAGGCATTACTATTAGAGATGAGCGAGCACTAAAATGCTTGGGTACTCGTTATTCGAGACGAACTTTTCCCGATGCTCGAGTGCTCGTCTCGAATAACGAGCCCCATTAAAGTCAATGGGAGACTCGAGCATTTTTCAAGGGGACCAAGGCTCTGCACAGGGAAGCTTGGCCAAACACCTGGGAACCTCAGAAAAGGATGGAAACACCACGGAAATGGCCAGGAAAAAGCAGGGGCAGCATGCATGGATGCCTCTGAGGCTGCTTAATCGCACCATTATGTCAAAATTATGGGCAACAGCATGGCCATGACAGAGTGACAGAATGAAGCTAGATAGCATCTAAAACATCCAATAATTGACCCTGACACTATAGGGGACGGCATGCAGAGGCAGCGGCAGCAGGCTAGAGAGTGTCATGGCGACATACCCTAAATGGACTCAGGCTTCAAACCAATGGGTGGCAGAGAGGAACCAAAGGAGGTGAGCAAGAAGCGCTCAAATAATATCGGTACATGATAAAAGTTTGCCAGTATATTTTGTGGATTACACAGCAGGGTGGCGACAAAGTTAACATGGAAGCCATGAAAACAACCCAAAATTCTGCCTGACACAGCTCGTTTGATAAGGGGACCATGTATGGAGGCAGTGAACTAGTAGTAGATTAAAGGTGCTGCAGTTAAAACTGTTAGTTGGATCTTGGCATGGAGCTGGCGCTCCGCTGCCAGGCGAGCTTTCGCCAATCCAAGCCCCTGTCTCTAGGCTACTCCCCAAAAAGCACTTCTAAGAACCTTTTGTATAAGATCAAGTGTAGTAGCGTTCTTATAAGTTTGGGATATTGCGGGTGAGGGGAATGTAAACAGATGCGCAAGAAGCGCTGAAATAATATCGGTAAATGATAAAAGTTTGCCAGTATATTTTGGGGATTACACAGCAGGGTGGCGACAAAGTTAACAAGTTTGATGTGGAAGCCATGAAAACAACCCAAAATTCTGCCTGACACAGCTCGTTTGATAAGGGGACCATGTATGGAGGCAGTGAACTAGTAGTAGTTTAAAGGTGCTGCAGTTAAAACTATGCTAGTTGGATCTTGGCATGGAGCTGGCGCTCCGCTGCCAGGCGAGCTTTCGCCAATCCAAGCCCCTGTCTCTAGGCTACTCCCCAAACAGCACTTCTAAGAACCTTTTGATCTTATGATCAAGTGTAGTAGCGTTCTTATAAGTTTGGGATATGGCGGGTGAGGGGAATGTAAACAGATGCGCAAGAAGCGCTGAAATAATATCGGTAAATGATAAAAGTTTGCCAGTATATTTTGTGGATAACACAGCAGGGTGGCGACAAAGTTAACAACTTTGATGTGGAATCCATGAAAACAACCCAAATTTGTGCCTGACACACCTCGTTGATAAGGGGACGATGTATGGAGGCAGCTATATGGACGATTTTTGGAGGTAGCAATGGAGACAACGTGTGGAGGCTGCTATGGAGACAATTTAATTTGGATAGTGCCTGTATGTGGCAGTCCAAAAAAGTTTTCAAACCAGAGGAGCAGGTAGGTGGCCCTCCAGAAAAATGGAATAGATTGAGTGCCTGTATGTGGCAGTCCAAAAAAGTTTTCAAACCAGAGGAGCAGGTAGGTGGCCCTCCAGAAAAATGAAATAGATTGAGTGCCTGTATGTGGCAGTCCAAAAAAGTTTTCAAACCAGAGGAGCAGGTAGGTGGCCCTCCAGAAAAATGAAATAGATTGAGTGCCTGTATGTGGCAGTCCAAAAAAGTTTTCAAACCAGAGGAGCAGGTAGGTGGCCCTCCAGAAAAATTGAATAGATTGAGTGCCTGTATGTGGCACTCCCAAAAATTGTTTAAAACAGAGGACCGGGTAGGTGGCCCTCCAGAAAAATTAAATGCATAAAGTACTATAGCTAGAGCCAGTGGGCCCTGTCAAAAAATAGCCAGTTTCCTCTGCTTTAGTGTACAAAGAGGAGGAGAAGGAGGAAAATGAGGAGGAGGAGGAGGAGTGCATAAATTATTCAGGTTGAGCTTCCTTCACCTGGTGGAGATTGGAAATTATGAGAAATCCAGGCTTTATTCATCTTAATAAGCGTCAGCCAGTCAGCGCTGTCAGTCGACAGGCGTGTACGCTTATCGGTGATGATGCCACCAGCTGCACTGAAAACCCGCTCGGACAAGACGCTAGCGGCAGGGCAGGCAAGAACCTCCAAGGCGTACAGCGCCAGTTCGTGCCACATGTCCAGCTTTGAAACCCAGTAGTTGTAGGGAGCTGTGTGATCATTTAGGACGATGGTATGGTCAGCTACGTACTCCCTCACCATCTTTCTGTAAAGATCAGCCCTACTCTGCCGAGACTGGGGACAGGTGACAGTGTCTTGCTGGGGTGACATAAATCTGGCAAAAGCCTTGTAAAGCGTGCCCTTGCCAGTGCTGGACAAGCTGCCTGCTCGCCTACTCTCCCTCGCTACTTGTCCCGCAGAACTACGCACTCTGCCGCTAGCGCTGTCAGAAGGGAAATACTGTTTCAGCTTGTGCACCAGGGCCTGCTGGTATTCATGCATTCTCACACTCCTTTCCTCTCCAGGGATGAGAGTGGAAAGATTTTGCTTGTACCGTGGGTCCAGGAGAGTGAATACCCAGTAATCGGTGCTGGAATAAATTCTTTGAACGCGAGGGTCACGGGATAGGCAGCCTAGCATGAAATCTGCCATATGCGCCAGAGTCCCAACGCGCAAGAATTCACTCCCCTCACTGGCCTGACTGTCCATTTCCTCCTCCTCCAACTCCTCCAACTCCTCTTCTTCTGCCCATACACGCTGAACAGTGAAGGTCTGAGCAATGCTCCCCTCTTGTGTCTCGCCAACATTCTCCTCCTCTTCCTCCTCATCCTCCTCCACCTCCTCCGATATGCGCTGAGAAACAGACCTGAGGGTGCTTTGGCTATCAACAAGGGAATCTTCTTCCCCCGTCTCTTGTGACGAGCGCAAAGCTTCCGACTTCATGCTGATCAGAGAGTTTTTCAACAGGCCAAGCAGCGGGATGGTGAGGCTGATGATGGCGGCATCGCCACTGACCATCTGTGTTGACTACTCAAAGTTACTCAGCACCTGACAGATATCAGACATCCACGTCCACTCCTCATTGTAGACTTGAGGAACCTGACTGACCTGACTACCAGTTCTGGTGGAAGTTGACATCTGGCAGTCTACAATCGCTCTGCGCTGCTGGTAAACTCTGGATAACATGGTTAATGTTGAATTCCACCTCGTGGGCACGTCGCACAACAGTCGGTGAGCGGGCAGTTGGAGGCGGCGCTGCGCTGCCCTGAGAGTGGCAGCATCTGTGCTGGACTTCCTGAAATGCGCACAGATGCGGCGCACCTTCGTGAGAAAATCTGACAGATTGGGGTATGTCTTGAGGAGACGCTGAACTATCAGATTTAACACATGGGCCAGGCATGGCACATGTGTCAGTCTGCCGAGTTGCAGAGCCGCCACCAGGTTACGGCCGTTGTCACACACAACCATGCCTGGCTTCAGGTTCAGCGGTGCCAGCCACAGATCAGTCTGCGCCGTGATGCCCTGTAATAGTTCTTGGGCGGTGTGCCTTTTATCGCCTAGGCTCAGCAGTTTGAGCACCGCCTGCTGTCGCTTAGCGACGGCACTGCTGCTGTGCCTAGAGCTAGCGACTGATGGCGCCATGCCCACGGATGGTAGTTCGGAGGAGGAGGTGGAGGAGGGGTGGGAGGAGGAGGAGGCATAGTAGGCCTTTGAGACCTGGACCGAGGTAGGCCCCGCAATCCTCGGCGTCGGCAGTATATGACCAGCCCCAGGGTCAGACTCGGTCCCAGCCTCCACCAAGTTAACCCAATGTGCCGTCAGCGATATATAGTGGCCCTGCCCGGCAGCACTCGTCCACGTGTCCGTGGTCAGGTGGACCTTGTCAGAAACGGCGTTGGTCAGGGCACGGATGATGTTGTCTGACACGTGCTGGTGCAGGGCTGGGACGGCACATCGGGAAAAGTAGTGGCGGCTGGGGACCGAATACCGAGGGGCGGCCGCCGCCATGAGGTTGCGAAAGGCCTCGGTCTCTACTAGCCTTTAGGGCAGCATCTCCAGGCTAAGCAATCTGGAGATGTGGACATTAAGGGCTTGGGCGTGCGGGTGGGTTGCACTATATTTTCTTTTCCGCTCCAGCGTCTGGGGTATGGAGAGCTGAACGCTGGTGGATGCTGTGGAGGATCGTGGAGGCGACGATGGGGTTTTTTGCCAGGGTCCTGGGCAGGGGGCTGACTATCAGCTGACACAGGGGAAGGAGCAGTGGTGTGCACGGCCGGAGGTGAACGGGCTTGGTGCCACTGATTCGGGTGTTTAGCATTCATATGCCTGCGCATACTGGTGGTAGTTAAGCTAGTAGTGGTGGAACCCCTGCTGATCCTGGTTTGGCAAAGGTTGCACACCACAGTCCGTCGGTCATCCGGTGTTTCCTTAAAGAACCTCCAGACTTCTGAAAATCTATCCCTCGCCGCGGGAGCCCTCGCCACGGGAGCTTCACTACGTGACACATTTGGCGCTGATGCACCTGCTCTGGCCCTGCCTCTCCGTCTGGCCCCACCACTGCCTCTTCCAACCTGTTCTGCTATAGGACTCATCCACCATCTCAGAAGCACTGTGTTCACCCGGCCTCTCAACCCAGCTTGGGTCTGTCACCTCATCATCCTCCGATCCCTCAGTCTGCTCCCCCCTCGGACTTCCTGCCCTGACAACAACTTCACCACTGTCTGACAACCGTGTCTCCTCATCGTCGGACACCTCTTTACACACTTCTTCCACTACGTCAAGAAGGTCATCATCACCCACAGACTGCGACTGGTGGAAAACCTGGGCAACGGAAAATTGCTCAGCAGCAACCGGACAAGTGGTTTGTGACTGTGGGAAGGGTCCAGAAAACAGTTCCTCAGAGTATGCCGGTTCAAATGCCAAATTTTCCTGGGAAGGGGCAGACTGGGGGGGAGGAGGCTGAGGTGCAGGAGCTGGAGGAGTGCCGATTTCGGTGACATGGGTGGACTGCGTGGAAGACTGACTGGTGGACAAATTGCTCGAAGCATTGTCGGCAATCCACGACATCACCTGTTCGCACTGTTCTGGCCTCAACAGTGCTCCACCACGAGTCCCAGTAACTTGAGACATGATGAACCTAGGGAGTGTAGCTCTGCGGCGTTCCCCTGCTCCCTCATCAGCAGGTGGTGTCTCACCCCACCCAGGACCACGGCCTCTGACCCCTGCAGTAGATGGACGCCCACGTCCCCGCCCTCGTCCTCGTCCTCTACCCCTAGCCCTCGGGTTAAACATTTTGAAAATGAAAGTTATATAACTTTAATTTTGTTTTTAACTTTTTTTTGTGTTTTTTTGTGTTTTTTAGTTTTATTTTGTGTTTTTTAGTTTTTAAAACCAAACAATGCTATCCTATTGCTATGGCTATTTTCTAGCCAAGTATGAAAGCACACTGCTATGCCAGATGAGATGACGCTGAGTTATGAAAAAATAAACGTAAAATAAAAAGAAACTGACAGACTGTGCCTAATTGAAATCCAACCCCTAATAAATTTTCCCACTTCGGTCTTTGCAATGGATATGTGCGTCACTAAGCGCTAAACACAGCGGTCGCAAGTCTCACTCCAAATTCCTCACAATTGGCTAGTATATGCACTGCAGCAAGGACAGCCACCAGCAGATCAACCAGAAATAAAATATATATAACGCTATTGTAGGCGTAAGTAAGCCGTTTGGATTCTCCTTTGGCTATTTTCTAGCCAAGTATGAAAGCACACTGATGAGATGACGCTGAGTTATGAAAAAATAAACGTAAAATAAAAAAGAAATGGCAGACTGTGCCTAATTGAAATCCAACCCCTAATAAATTTTCCCACTTTGGTCTTTGCGATGGATATGTGCGTCACTAAGCGCTAAACACAGCGGTCGCAAGTCTCACTCCAAATTCCTCACAATTGGCTAGTATATGCACTGCAGCAAGGACAGCCACCAGCAGATCAACCAGAAATAAAATATATATAACGCTATTGTAGGCGTAAGTAAGCCGTTTGGATTCTCCTTTGGCTATTTTCTAGCCAAGTATGAAAGCACACTGATGAGATGACGCTGAGTTATGAAAAAATAAACGTAAAATAAAAAGGAAATGGCAGACTGTGCCTAATTGAAATCCAACCCCTAATAAATTTTCCCACTTCGGTCTTTGCGATGGATATGTGCGTCACTAAGTGCTAAACACAGCGGTCGCAAGTCTCACTCCAAATTCCTCACAATTGGCTAGTATATGCACTGCAGCAAGGACAGCCACCAGCAGATCAACCAGAAATAAAATAAATATAACGCTATTGTAGGCGTAAGTAAGCCGTTTGGATTCTCCTTTGGCTATTTTCTAGCCAAGTATGAAAGCACACTGATGAGATGACGCTGAGTTATGAAAAAATAAACGTAAAATAAAAAGGAAATGGCAGACTGTGCCTAATTGAAATCCAACCCCTAATAAATTTTCCCACTTCGGTCTTTGCAATGGATATGTGCGTCACTAAGCGCTAAACACAGCGGTCGCAAGTCTCACTCCAAATTCCTCACAATTGGCTAGTATATGCACTGCAGCAAGGACAGCCACCAGCAGATCAACCAGAAATAAAATATATATAACGCTATTGTAGGCGTAAGTAAGCCGTTTGGATTCTCCTTTGGCTATTTTCTAACCAAGTATGAAAGCACACTGATGAGATGATGCTGAGTTATGAAAAAATAAACGTAAAATAAAAAGGAAATGGCAGACTGTGCCTAATTGAAATCCAACCCCTAATAAATTTTCCCACTTTGGTCTTTGCGATGGATATGTGCGTCACTAAGCGCTAAACACAGCGGTCGCAAGTCTCACTCCAAATTCCTCACAATTGGCTAGTATATGCACTGCAGCAAGGACAGCCACCAGCAGATCAACCAGAAATAAAATATATATAACGCTATTGTAGGCGTAAGTAAGCCGTTTGGATTCTCCTTTGGCTATTTTCTAGCCAAGTATGAAAGCACACTGATGAGATGACGCTGAGTTATGAAAAAATAAACGTAAAATAAAAAGGAAATGGCAGACTGTGCCTAATTGAAATCCAACCCCTAATAAATTATCCCACTTCGGTCTTTGCGATGGATATGTGCGTCACTAAGCGCTAAACACAGCGGTCGCAAGTCTCACTCCAAATTCCTCACAATTGGCTAGTATATGCACTGCAGCAAGGACAGCCACCAGCAGATCAACCAGAAATAAAATATATATAACGCTATTGTAGGCGTAAGTAAGCCGTTTGGATTCTCCTTTGGCTATTTTCTAGCCAAGTATGAAAGCACACTGATGAGATGACGCTGAGTTATGAAAAAATAAACGTAAAATAAAAAAGAAATGGCAGACTGTGCCTAATTGAAATCCAACCCCTAATAAATTTTCCCACTTTGGTCTTTGCGATGGATATGTGCGTCACTAAGCGCTAAACACAGCGGTCGCAAGTCTCACTCCAAATTCCTCACAATTGGCTAGTATATGCACTGCAGCAAGGACAGCCACCAGCAGATCAACCAGAAATAAAATATATATAACGCTATTGTAGGCGTAAGTAAGCCGTTTGGATTCTCCTTTGGCTATTTTCTAGCCAAGTATGAAAGCACACTGATGAGATGACGCTGAGTTATGAAAAAATAAACGTAAAATAAAAAGGAAATGGCAGACTGTGCCTAATTGAAATCCAACCCCTAATAAATTTTCCCACTTCGGTCTTTGCGATGGATATGTGCGTCACTAAGCGCTAAACACAGCGGTCGCAAGTCTCACTCCAAATTCCTCACAATTGGCTAGTATATGCACTGCAGCAAGGACAGCCACCAGCAGATCAACCAGAAATAAAATAAATATAACGCTATTGTAGGCGTAAGTAAGCCGTTTGGATTCTCCTTTGGCTATTTTCTAGCCAAGTATGAAAGCACACTGATGAGATGACGCTGAGTTATGAAAAAATAAACGTAAAATAAAAAGGAAATGGCAGACTGTGCCTAATTGAAATCCAACCCCTAATACATTTTCCCACTTCGGTCTTTGCGATGGATATGTGCGTCACTAAGCGCTAAACACAGCGGTCGCAAGTCTCACTCCAAATTCCTCACAATTGGCTAGTATATGCACTGCAGCAAGGACAGCCACCAGCAGATCAACCAGAAATAAAATATATATAACGCTATTGTAGGCGTAAGTAAGCCGTTTGGATTCTCCTTTGGCTATTTTCTAACCAAGTATGAAAGCACACTGATGAGATGACGCTGAGTTATGAAAAAATAAACGTAAAATAAAAAGGAAATGGCAGACTGTGCCTAATTGAAATCCAACCCCTAATAAATTATCCCACTTCGGTCTTTGCGATGGATATGTGAGTCACTAAGCGCTAAACACAGCGGTCGCAAGTCTCACTCCAAATTCCTCACAATTGGCTAGTATATGCACTGCAGCAAGGACAGCCACCAGCAGATCAACCAGAAATAAAATATATATAACGCTATTGTAGGCGTAAGTAAGCCGTTTGGATTCTCCTTTGGCTATTTTCTAGCCAAGTATGAAAGCACACTGATGAGATGACGCTGAGTTATGAAAAAATAAACGTAAAATAAAAAGGAAATGGCAGACTGTGCCTAATTGAAATCCAACCCCTAATAAATTATCCCACTTCGGTCTTTGCGATGGATATGTGCGTCACTAAGCGCTAAACACAGCGGTCGCAAGTCTCACTCCAAATTCCTCACAATTGGCTAGTATATGCACTGCAGCAAGGACAGCCACCAGCAGATCAACCAGAAATAAAATATATATAACGCTATTGTAGGCGTAAGTAAGCCGTTTGGATTCTCCTTTGGCTATTTTCTAGCCAAGTATGAAAGCACACTGATGAGATGACGCTGAGTTATGAAAAAATAAACGTAAAATAAAAAGGAAATGGCAGACTGTGCCTAATTGAAATCCAACCCCTAATAAATTTTCCCACTTCGGTCTTTGCGATGGATATGTGCGTCACTAAGCGCTAAACACAGCGGTCGCAAGTCTCACTCCAAATTCCTCACAATTGGCTAGTATATGCACTGCAGCAAGGACAGCCACCAGCAGATCAACCAGAAATAAAA
Source organism: Engystomops pustulosus (assembly GCF_040894005.1). NCBI lineage: Eukaryota > Metazoa > Chordata > Amphibia > Anura > Leptodactylidae > Engystomops > Engystomops pustulosus. The sequence continues at coordinate 160,210,843 of NC_092415.1, read as the reverse complement.
TATATATAACGCTATTGTAGGCGTAAGCCGTTTGGATTCTCCTTTGGCTATTTTCTAGCCAAGTATGAAAGCACACTGATGAGATGACGCTGAGTTATGAAAAAATAAACGTAAAATTAAAAGGAAATGGTAGACTGTGCCTAATTGAAATCCAACCCCTAATAAATTTTCCCACTTCGGTCTTTGCGATGGATATGTGCGTCACTAAGCGCTAAACACAGCGGTCGCAAGTCTCACTCCAAATTCCTCACAATTGGCTAGTATATGCACTGCAGCAAGGACAGCCACCAGCAGATCAACCAGAAATAAAATATATATAACGCTATTGTAGGCGTAAGTAAGCCGTTTGGATTCTCCTTTGGCTATTTTCTAGCCAAGTATGAAAGCACACTGATGAGATGACGCTGAGTTATGAAAAAATAAACGTAAAATAAAAAGATACTGGCAGACTGTGCCTAATTGAAATCAAACCCCTAATAAATTTTCCCACTTTGGTGTTTGAGGTGGATATGTGTGTCACTAAGAGCTAAACACAACGGTAGCAAGTCCCCCTGCAAATTCCTCACAATATGGTACTAGCTGCACTACTAGTGCCAGCAAGCCCAGCCACAAGCAAACAAAAAAAAAAAAAGTATAACGTTATTGTAGCCCTAAGAAGGGCTGTTGGGCTCTTGGAGAATCACTCCTGCCTAACAGTAATCTACCTGCACACTAACGCTAACCCTGACCAGCAGCAGCTCTCTCCTTAGCGGCATCCAGACACAGAATGATCCGAGCAGCGCGGGCAGCGGCTAGTCTATCCCAGGGTCACCTGATCTGGCCAGCCAACCACTGCTATCGACGTGTAAGGGTACCACGTCATGCTGGGTGGAGTGCAGAGTCTCCTGGCTTGTGATTGGCTCTGTTTCTGGCCGCCAAAAAGCAAAACGGCAGGAGCTGCCATTTTCTCGAGCGGGCGAAGTATTCGTCCGAGCAACGAGCAGTTTCGAGTACGCTAATGCTCGAACGAGCATCAAGCTCGGACGAGTATGTTCGCTCATCTCTAATTACTATCTATTCATTTGTTAACTACATATGTTCAGTATAGAGACATCAGTGTGCCTCTCTGTACTCCCTGCATAATCCACACCTACCATCTCTCCTTACCATATGCATTTATTTATCTTGTTTACCTGCAATTCCTCCAATTCTGTCCGGGGTGACGACTTCATCTCATCTGTGTCATCGCTTTGTACTGCACATTTCTTTTCGCACCTTATTCAGGGTGCCCAGTAATGTTTTATTAATATGTTTTAACTTTTCATCAATAAAGTATTTGATTTACTCCAGTTGGTTTGTCCTACTCATTCAATAGTGCCTCCACCCCCTTTTCCCCCTTTTTTATTTTAAAGGGGCACCTTTGTTTTTTTTGTTTTTTTACTCTCCGATGTTGCCAACTTGTCTGTTACTGGTTTTATGAGGAAGAAATAAAGAAAAAGTTTTAATGAGAATTCATACCTGTGAACTTGCTGGTTCATTTCAACAATCTTCTCCTATTGTTTGGGTGCAGCCAGCACTTCAGCCTTTTGGATCCGTGCAACGCCAGGTGAGCTGGATTGATTGAATACGTTTCTTTTCTAAATTAGGATCCACACCATGAATAAACCCATGTCTCCAACAAAACAGATTGGTGTGAAAAATTAGTCCACAGGAAAAAATTTCCAAATAAATAGCATTAAACTTTATTTGTACACCAGCTTAAAAACACATTAAAAATTCACACAAAAGTGTGCAATTCAAAGGAGTGGTTGCAAACTAACCAAAATACTCCCCCCTACAAAACCCCCATCCTTATGAGGATATATGAAAACATTCAATAACTGGACTGGCTAAGCCTTAGGTATCTAATAATAAATTATATTCATTCCATATAACGCGCAATAAAGACCACTAGTCCCAGCTTATAGCAAATACATCAAAAACTGCACAAAAGGTGGCTTTATTAGTGGCTTTAAAAGAATCAAGATATACCGTATATAAAGTATATATCCAAACTAAATCATTAAAGTGGCTGCCAATAGCGTGAAGCTCACTCAGTGCTGCAATACTCCAACATTATCGTGCACACCACACTTATGCACGGCTGCACCAAACCTCTTCCTCCAGGGGAGCTGCACATGCCATATGTATATTTATTTTACCACAGCACTTTAACACTTTGCAGCACTTAACAGGCCCAGTCACTATATACTACAAGTCATGAAATTATAAACCCTTATAACACCAATATACTTGTACACAAGACACTTTAAAAAAATGTATTTTGTGTATCTGGATATTTGTATGCATATATGTTTTTTTCTATAGGCATATCATTATTGTATTCAGAAATTATGTTATTTACATATATATTAGTTTGTTACATATAATGAGAGGCTATCAATTATTTATTAAGTAATGTATATGTGTATTGTCTAGTGTAAAAATGTAAAATTTCATATTTATTATCCATTGGCACCTTAATATAATTCATAATCCTGCCTTAAATCTTCCATTGGGACACTCTTTACCCCAAAATAAAGGTTTTTGATTGTCCTCTTCCTCAAAAGGCATTACTGCAGAATATATGCGTGCATTCAGACTTCATAGATTAGCTTCCCTATGAGTGTTCCTACTCTCGCGATAACCATGGGCATGTGCCGCTACCCTGATGTGGAGGAGGAGATAACGCGATAACATGGGAGTATTGCGACACTGACTGAGCGTGCTATTACACAAGTAAGAACGCACAGGCCACTGGCAACCAATGATTTAGTGTGTCTGTATATATATATGTGTGTGTATGTATGTGTGTATATATATATATATATATATGTATCTTTATTCTTTGGCACCAAGTCACCCCTGAGTGTTTTGATATGTGTGGGGCTTGATACCAATACCTCCCACCCCCCACCCCTCCCCCTCATGTATTTGTTATATGCTGGAACTATTGGTATTTATTACACCTTATATTGAATGTATATAATTTGTTATTAGATACCTATTGAAGGTTTTCATATATCATCACCCTATATTAAGTGGTAATATTGCAACCACTCCCTTAAAACAGACGTCTTTTGTGTACATTTTTATTTTGTTTTTAATCCAGTGTACAAATAAAGTTTGAAGCCATTTATTTTAAATTTTTTACTGTTGTGGACTATTTTTACACAATAAATAAAGCACAAAAGGCGCAGAAATAGAGAAAAAATCGGCCAGTTTTCCATCTGAAAGTTGATAACAAAAGCCGGGATCCAATTGCCTCTCCTACTTATGCCATTGATTTTATTGATGTGTTTATATTTAGGAAAATACATAATTTATCCTTTTTTTAACATATATGAACACTTCCACTAGAGGAGACTTTGTTGGCAGCAGCGAAGGTTTTTGACTATTGATTACTACAGCAAAACTTCTGTGGGAAGCCGATCTTTATCGATAATGACTGAATCATCAAATATATTTAAGGTGCACTATTCCTGAGACAATTCTTACCCAATATAATGAAGTTCAGACCCAGTTCTTTTTTCGCTTTTTGCAGCACAGTAAGATATCGATAGAAAGAGCTTAAGGTTTTGCAGAGCAACAAATCATGTGTACATTAGGTCACGAAGACACATCTCTGTTATCTTGCGGTCATCACTAAGAGAGCATCCCGTTTTCTTCATGCTCTCTGTAAATTATCTGGTTTACCCTGCTCTCAGCAAAAAATGCTCAACATACAAGACTTTGCCTTTATATGCTCTTAAAAAAAAGGTTAAAAATAAAATGTTCAAATAACAAAGAAAGTTCAGAGAAAAATTTAAGGGGCACTATTAGCAGTCTGTTAAATGAGACTTCTCCTTTTCCTATATAGGACAGAACTTTGCATGGTGCGAAACAGGGAGTAGTGCAGGTGGTGCTCTAACTATAATCAAAGATGCAGTCTTCTTATCCAATAGTCAAATAGAAAATGAATAGTTGACACTCACCATTGAAGATTAAAACATCATTTCTTTATTTTCGATCCTTTAAAATACATACATGCGATCAGGGAGAGGGAGGGACGCAGGTAGCAATGTGAGAGGGACGAATCGTTTTGCGCTGTCTAAGCGCTTCATCTTAGCGCTAAACGATTCGTCCCGCTCACATTGCTACCTGCGTCCCTCCCTCTCCCTGATCGCAGGTATGTATTTTAAAGGATCGAAAATAAAGAAATGATGTTTTAATCTTCAATGGTGAGTGCCAACTATTCATTTTCTATTTGCCTATTAAAATGTTCAAATCACCCCCCTTTCCAACATATAAACAAACAAATAAAATCACAAACACATTAGCCAATCACATGGCGGCAACTCAGTGCATTTAGGTATGTAGACATGGTCAAGACAATCTCCTGCAGTTCAAACCGAGCATCAGTATGGGGAAGAAAGGTGATTTGAGTGCCTTTGAATGTGGCATGGTTGTTGGTGCCAGAAGGGCTGGTCTGAGTATTTCAGAAACTGCTGATCTACTGGGATTTTCACGCACAACCATCTCTAGGGTTTACAGAGAATGGTCCGAAAAAGAAAAAACATCCAGTGAGCGGCAGTTCTGTGGGCGGAAATGCCTTGTTGGTGCCAGAGGTCAGAGGAGAATGGGCAGACTGGTTCGAGCTGATAGAAAGGCAACAGTGACTCAAATCGCCACCCATTACAACCAAGGTAGGCAGAAGAGCATTTCTGAACGCACAGTACGTCGAACTTTGAGGCAGATGGGCTACAGCAGCTGAAGACGACACCGGGTGCCACTCCTTTCAGCTAAGAACAGGAAACTGAGGCTACAATTTGCACAAGCTCATCGAAATTGGACGGTAGAAGATTGGAAAAACGTTGCCTGGTCTGATGAGTCTCGATTTCTGCTGCGACATTCGGATGGTAGGGTCAGAATTTGGCGTCAACAACATGAAAGCATGGATCCATCCTGCCTTGTATCAACGGTTCAGGCTGGTGGTGGTGGTGTCATGGTGTGGGGAATATTTTCTTGGCACTCTTTGGGCCCCTTAGTACAAATTGAGCATCGTTGCAACGCCACAGCCTACCTGAGTATTGTTGCTGACCATGTCCATCCCTTTATGACCACAATGTACCCAACATCTGAGGGCTACTTTCAGCAGGATAATGCGCCATGTCATAAAGCTGGAATCATCTCAGACGGGTTTCTTGAACATGACAATGAGTTCACTGTACTCAAATGGCCTCCACAGTCACCAGATCTCAATCCAATAGAGTATCTTTGGGATGTGATGGAACGGGAGATTCGCATCATGGATGTGCAGCTGACAAATCTGCGGCAACTGTGTGATGCCATCATGTCAATATGGACCAAAATCTCTGAGGAATGCTTCCAGCACCTTGTTGAATCTATGCCACGAAGAATTGAGGCAGTTCTGAAGGCAAAAGGGGGTCTAACCCGTTACTAGCATGGTGTACCTAATAAAGTGGCCGGTGAGTGTATATGGCCTTTGAATATGGCAAAAAAAAAATAAAAAATTGTATTGAAACCTAATAAAACCTATATAAACTGTGTATTTCTGTTATCAAAATGAGCCAAAGAATAAGGAGGGGTGCCATTTGGAGCGCATAATGAAAGTGCAAAAAAGAGATCCAATAGGAAAATGGCACAAATGTGTTTTTTTGTAAATCTCACCACATTTGGATTTTTTTTTAAGCTTTCCAGTACATAGCACAGAATACTAAATGGTAGCACTAGGAGGTACAATTTTTTTATACAGAAAACATGCCCAGTAAACTAAAAACTAAGATAGTTCTGGCTTTTGAAATGAGGGAAGCAAAAAAACTGAAACACAAAATGGAAAAAGGGCATCTGTTGCAAGAGGTTAAAATATGGGAGGATATACCTGCTGCTCCATGCTCTTTCTATGTTAATGATAGTACTTTCATATCTAGGACAGTGCCACAGAGAATAAAGGTGCATGCAAAATCTATCACTCCCTTCATTTGCAGCAGGGAACCCCACGTCAAGGATTGGTTGGGGTTCCAGTATTAGGACCTTCACCTAGTGCTGGCACCAGCACTGGGCATACCTGGGAAAATGCCAGTCCCAGAGTTGCTGGTGGGGGCCACATAAGGCTGTATGTAAGGAATCCATGGCGGTAAAGGGGGCTGTATCTAATGAATCCACAGAGTGTTGGGGGGGGGGGTTATATAAAATAACCATGGGGGAGCTGTTCGGTATGATAAACTACGGTATTTATTAGGGAACTGGAGACTTTTTTACTTTCTAAATTTTTTATGTTGCCACGTGAGTTCACTGCAAAGGGGCCCAATGAGGCTCTGTCGCCCATTGGCCTACTGATACCTGGAGCTGACCCTGCCTTCACCTATTAGCAAATTATTCCCTATACTGGGCATTGTGTTGGGGCAAGATTCATTTTAAAATTATATTTATACACAATATTTTAATTAGAATCTTTTCCACTAGATTAAAATATAGAGAATACCTTCATTTAATGAATGCTATTAAATGAACACTTTTTTTTAATAAAAGAGAAAATTTTGTGCTGTACATGGCAGAACTTTGGGAAGAACGGCTCTGGTTTATTTCTGGGTTAGAATCACAATAATGGCAAATATGCCTGACCATGCTCTAATGGCTAATATGCCTGACTATTTTGCAATAGAAACTAATATGCCATAAATAATCTGAATCCATTATGAATCCACTCTGCTGAATGAATTACCAAGGGAGAGGCTTTCCCTCATCTTCCCCTTGGCCTTTGGCTAATAGCTGTTGACAGTACGAGTTCTTACACTTAAGAGGAGATATTTTTATCTTCCAGTATGTGGATTGTACTTTGGGTTTCAGAAAACTGTTTTGTGAATTTTTTAGAATTAGAGTTTATATTTTGAGATTTGATTCCATTGACCTGATTTCCATTCACCAAATTTTTTACACTTTGAATTGAACTACAAAGTAAATTTTGCTTTGCCTTGTCATAGTACAATGACAATTTAATTTTTTGTTCTAAATTTTCATTGTACTATTAAAAAAGCATTCTACTGTAAATGTATAAAATAAAAGACGTTGTTTTTCTTCATAAATTACTGACTTGTAAATGCTCCACCCAGGAAGCAAAAAAGCAAAAAGGAAAAAAAAGTGTCTGATTTTGGTGCAGGTTATAGCTAGTGACATGGAGTGGGGCACCCCTGCCATGGCTCACTCCTCACCCACACGGAAGGGTCACAATTCCTGCCTAAGCACCAGTAGAAGCCTTGATAAATCCACCTTAAGGTGTACTTATCGTGGTCCAACTCATTAGAGGCAATGACATTTGGTTGTCCAAGGTGGCCATGGAGTGTCTAAAGCAGTTTATGTGCCCCGCAGGACTTCTGGTCAAGCCGTCAGTGACCAAAACCAGAACACCGCCAAATTCTCAAACCAGGACCAGGTGAGAAAACCAGTAAAGTGATAACATTAAGGTCTGGATGGATCAGGCTTGAGTTACTTTATACTTCCTGGTATAAAGCTTATACACAGAGGTATGCTTTGGCCTGAGCCAGACTATACCCAGGCTAGAGGGGTACATTCAGGCCTGGGGATATACTCTGGAGGGGTATACGCTGGCCTAGCCTAGAGTATACTCTGGCTATAATCTGGGACAGGGTTTTTCTGGCCTGCTACACCGGTAATATTTTATCAATTGCCTATTCTTAGGATAGCTGTTTGAATAGATGCCTCTGTTTGGTGGTGTAACTGGGCCCAAGAGGCCTAGGAACCGATATGATATAACTTTCCTATATGAGAAGACTAGTACTATAAATAATACATTATAATTGGGGGCCTGGCACACATTTTGCACTGGAGTCCATCAGCTTCAAGTTATGCCACTGCTTTGTGTCTTCATTGCTCATTGAGCAGGGTGCCATTCATATTATAATGGTTGTGCCTAGTACTGCAGCTGACCTCTATTCCCTTGAATGGGACTGAGCAGCAAAGAGGCCACGTGACACATGGATGTGACGTCAATGACCTATAGTCAGCAGAGCTCCCTCTCCAGCAAAGAGGCCACGTGACACATGGATGTGACGTCAATGACCTACAGTCAGCAGAGCTCCCTCTCCAAACAGCTATTCGACAGGGGTGCCAGGTGTCCCCATTCCGATATTGATCAATAAAGAACTTCTGTAATACCCCTTTACCATAAAAAAATTACTAATATTCAACCATGAACTGTCATTTGCTGTCAGGAACTAGAAACATGTAAATGTAATTTCCCTATTTGACACAGTCGGCTCCAGTAAGCAGAGTATTTCTGCTGATACTATAATAACTGTGTCAAGGCAATGAATGTTCTACACCCATCAACGCCCCACTGAAAGGCTGTTTTCTAGCACGTGCTGAAAGATTCATAACTGGATATATTTTCTATATATTATATGTACTAGATCATAATAAAGCATGTGATGCCACACATCCCGCTGGATAAAATCTCCTGCATGGTTTCCGCTAGAATAAAATCTTTTGCTTGGTGACATACCGGGGACTAGATTGATGTTTGCTGCTCCTTTTTCCTGCTGTTGCATGTTTACGTACAGATGCTGTATCATTTTTCTATTTTTCACATCAAACAATGTCTCTCTGTTTACTGCCAATGTAATAGCCTGCCAAACTGCTATAAAAAGCATGCTTCATGAATTCACTTTGTGCTTCCTCAGATTTCTCAGGGGAAAGGAAAGACAAAGCTGTAAGTGCTATATGGTGAAGGGGTCAGCGTGATACAATGCACCTGCGTTTCATCCGGGTAAACTCAGAAGATGTGACACATTGGCCATTAGAAAGTCTAAGTAATTACATCAACAAATCCGAATCATAAAGGCATAGAAATACACAGATGAAGCCTTCATTTCTGAAGCACATAGCTTATAGGCTGAAGAAATCAAAACCAGAACTTACTCTTTGGGTAAATGAAGGGGTATATTTTTGTACAAGGAGCCAAAGGATCAATTTTTGACTATAGGGTAATTGCTGCTTCAATGGAGGAAAACCTTTTGACTACTATGGAATCCAGGGGCCCACCAGCTATTGTATGGAACTGCGTTTTTAAGACACATAGACCATAGAGTGGGAGAAGGTGCATGTAGAAGGACCTCTGTGTGCATCCTCTCCCTAAAAAAGATGGCCCAATGTATAACTTATCACCCTGTCCTCACACTACAGCCACTGTATAGTAAGGGGCCATTGGATGAGAGCAGGGAAGGAGTTGTATAGTCAGGGGGTGCTTTATTGTAAGGCGGTGATGTACTGAGGAGGAGCAGGATGGGGAGCACAGTATAGCAGGGCAGTTACTAGATAGAGGAGGGCAGACAGGGATGTATCATGGGAGGGTTGCTTTTTAGTTATGGGGTGCTGTATAAAGGGGAGACACAGTGGAGCGGGCACAGTATAGAGGAGGTAGGGTGAGTTGTTGTCTAACAGGCAAGAGGCTTGTGTACAGAGAATAGGCAGAGGGCAGTGCTGTATAGTTTAGGGGTCGCTGTATAGTAGAGGGGGCAGGAGAGGCTGCCGCACAATGGAGGGCTCCCTATAGAGGAGATGATACTGTAGAGTGGAGTGAAGCTACTACTGTAAAGAAGATGAGCACTGTGTGACAGAAAGGAGGTGCTGTATATACATTTATGGGGGAATGTATTATAGAAAGGTTGTAAATAAAATTATTAAGGGGGCACTGTATACAAATTTTGGAGGTTTATACTGTATAGTGGCAGGTTGGAGTATAGCAGAGTGGAGCTGTATATAAATGAATGAGATGGACTTTATAGCAGGGGTGCTTCATATTAAGTCATAAATGTGGGCTCTGTATATAACTTCATTAAGGCGGTGTTGTGTATGTATATCTAGGGGACACTATACTGTACGTGACTGTGGTATTTTTCAGGGAAGAAAGACTTCTCCTCATGGACAGATGGCCATTAAGGTACATACAGATACTGAAAGACCAAGAATGCTCCGCTGGGGAATCTGGGAATTAAATATGCACAGGGTCGGACTTACCTGTTCACCCCAACACCTATTCCAACAAGGCGGCATAACTGGGGCACTTCCCCGGTGCACTATTACCTAGGATGTGTGGTCGGGTGATGACATCACATTACCGGGCACCCTGTTCCTGGTTGGTGCAGCAGTAAGATGATGGGAGAGAGGATGCGTGAGAAAATGTGCTTTAATAGCCACATTTTAGAGACAGACAAATTTTGGCGGGAACTTTATGTAACTTAAAGGGGTATTCTCATCTGGGCATTTACATTTAATTAAATTCATTTGCCTTATGTAAACATTTCTTCAATTGGATGTTAATAAAAAAAATGTTCCTGTGTGAAGATAATTTCTCATAAATGTAGCCATGTTATCCCTTAGAAACCAGATAGCTTCCTCGGATATGACCACGTCACACTCTGGCAGCGGTGGCCAGACTTGCGCTATAGAGTCCTTCAGGACCACCAGGATTCAGCAATCATTACCACAGGGTGGCTGTGCCACATGTAGTAACTCCTGGACATTTCATATACAATAATGTTTTGTTTCTTTGTGCAATCCCTTCAGCAGAGGTGGCCGTATCCGAGGAAGCTATCTCGTTTCTAAGGGACAACATGGCTACATTTATGAGAAATTATCTTCACACAGGAACATTTTTTTTAATAACATCTAATTGAAGAAATGTTTACATATGGCAGATTAATGAAACTGAATGTGAGTGCCCAGGCGAGAATACCCCTTTAATAAATTTGGGCCACTGTCTAAAGTAAAAATATAGGGGGGCTATATCTAAATTATTAATTCGGGGGACCTACTAATATTGTGGTGTGTACTAATGTTTTGGGGAGACCTAAATGTATAGTAATAATTTGGGGGGGGGCAGGAGCTATATGTAAATTAATATTTGGGGGGAACTTATATTAAAATAATGAATCAAATAAAATGGGCTACTACCGGTTTATTAAAGGGGTGACATTTTTAGGTGCACAGTGGGTGATGTGGTTCCAAGAGCTGAAGACATCTGGTAAAAATGTGCAGTCGCAAATAATGGCCCTTCTGGACCCAAAGGAGAAGTAATGTTTCCTGTGATCTACTAGATTCCACTAATGCCTGTGTTGGATCCGAAGTAACTGACTAACCTGCTGGTGTATGACTGCTCTCAGTATATGAAGTGTCATTGTCATCAGTTATTAATGTTGTCAGCATTTTCTTATTGGTTGCCACTTTGTCTTGATTTATAGCTCAATAGTAGTGATGAGTGGACCTAAACCAAAAGGTTTGGGTCTGTGCCCGAACCTGGATTTCAGTCAGGGGTTTGGGTTCAGCATTGAAGCTCATCCACAAGAGCTGAGCAGCCCATTAAATAGCTTTTCACACACACCGCTAACACCCACAATCGCTGCTTCACCAGTCACATGTGTTATCCCTTTAAATGCCATTGGCATTTGCATGGGGAGTGACGATGCTCGGTAAAATGTTAGCGGTTTGACTGCATTTGTTGAGCCTGAACCAGCTCATCACTAGTCACTAGTTACTTGCATATAAGGAGGACCCTGGCAATTAAGCTACATCAGGTGGTAGGGGGAAGACACCCTGCAGATACCTATTCTTGTCTCCAGCTAATACAGGTGGCCCCCCACTGAAGAACACTCAACTTACATACGACCCCTAGTTACAAACGGACCTCTGGATGTTTGTAATTTACTGTACTTTAGCTCTAGGCTACAATAATCAGCTGTAACAGTTATCGCAGGTGTCTGTAATTAAGATTTATTGTTAATCCTGATTCTTATGACAATCTAAATGTTTCAAATCTAATTGTCACAGAGACCAAAACATTTTTGACTGGGGTTACAATTATAAAATACTGTATACAGTTCCGACTTGCATACAAATTCGACTTAAGAACAAACCTGCAGAACCTATGCTGTACGTAACCCAGAGACTACCTGTACATGGATCATTGATATGAGGAAGATTGCTAGGTATTTTCTAAAGTCTGTGGCTAGGGCAACATTAATTTACCGTATGGCTTGCCGATACTGTATTCATATCCTATTTAATTACATAGGTCTTCATATACTTTTATCACCGTATGTTTAGGACACTGATGTATTTCTCCAATTCTGAATGTGACCCACAGGCTTTTTTGTACTTAAGATTAATAAATCCTTCTTTCAAAAAAAAAATAAAAAATTTGCAGTGCACTTGCTTTCTATTGGATTTCTTCCCATTAGTTTTGCTGAGGTGTATATAGACTGACACAATAACCATTTTGTTGAGAAAAGCAATATCCTGAATTTCTAAGACTAGTGAATAACATTAAAGAAACAGCATTATAAATCAGCAGCAGAAGAAAAAAAATGACACAAGTTTTATCCATCTGCAACTATTTTAAAGTACGTTATATAGTAAAGTGGTGTTTATTCTTAGCAGCTTGTCATACACTTATGTACTAGATTTTTTTATCTACTTTCCTATCATCAAAAACGACTTACTTTATGCACAGTATATGTCACACTTTTGTCCTGAGACTGAATGGGTTACAAAGGTTCTAAGCCTGGGCCCATGGGGTGCAGAGTGTTCAGTCGCAACCGGGCCCAAGAGGCTGGGGGGACCTAAAGTGTCACTTTCCCATATGAGAAGACTAGTACTATTATTATATTACCATACATTATAGTCAGGGGCCTGGCATAGACATTGCACTGGGGCCCATCAGCTTCAAGGTACTGCACTTTCTGGGTACATCTTCCATGTTAATTTGTGTTCTACATAGTTAGTACAGAAGTGAAGTGAGGGCTTGTATATACTAAAATGGAGCCTGTACAATTCATAGAGAAATACTAATAAACAATAAATAATAGCTAATTATCTATTTACTGTGATACCTTAAAAAGAACAGCTGGACACCTCCTGTGTCACCCCTGCTATCTCATAGATTGTAAGCTCTGGTGAGCAGGGACTATTGTTTCCTCTGCTATTACTCTGTAATGTAATGTAATTTTGTTTGTATATGTAACCCCTGATCTGTACAGTACTGTTCTATATCTGCAGGTCCAACCTCTGGGACCTATACCTGTCTTAAATCCCTAAAACAGATACAAAAAAAATCTGTATGATAACGCACAGCACAATACGGCAGTATCTAAAGTGTTAAAGGGGTGTTTCCATTTCTGCAAATAAATGTTATTGTTTATATAATGATACGTTTGTCATACAATTTCCCAATATATTTGATGTATCAATTCCTCACAGTTTTCTAGATCTCTGTTTGCTGTCCTGCTATAGAAAGCTTCATTGTATCTGACCATGGTCACACAGGTGCACGGCTCGTTATATCACAGCTGTAGGATACTAACGAGCCGTTCACCTGTGTGACCATGGTCAGATTTCTGTCCGCTGGAGGTAAACATAGAAGCTTTCTATAGAATGACAGCAAGCAGAGATCTAAAAAAAACATTGAGGAATTGATACAGAAAGAATATTGGAAAATTGTATAACTTTTCATTATATAAAAAATAACATTTATTTGCCGAAATGGAAACACCCCTTTTAATATGAGGAATTGCAGATCTCTTTACGATTATATTACAATTCTACTAGTCGTGGACAGCACCTTAAAAGAAATATTCTCCTGCAGCTGAGCTTTAATGAAAGCAGGACACAGACAGTTACACAATAGCTGGTGGCAGATATTTAGCATAGTCTGTTTGTTGGAGAAGAATCTGGAGAGGTATTATATAAATTAAATTGGAAAATGCCGCTCTAAGCATGAATTTAGTATGCAGTGTCATAGAAGCAATTTAACTTTTGTGTTGATTTCATTTGTGAGATAACGAAATGTCATTCGAGAGCCTTATCACTTGGAATTCATTTGCACACTCTTCTGTTTCCAGCCTCTGCTCTCTGTTTTCTTACCTGGAGTGAAACTTTTCTGGTTGAAATTAATTAGCTGTCTTTTTGTTTAACTTTTTTTTAATTAAAACGGGATTCAACTAAATGTTATCAAATTTATTTGTTCTCTAAGAAAAAGGAATTTGGGGTATTTTTTATTGTAGTAGACATTTTCATTGATGGAGCTTCCAATTAAAGTGAATAGGAGCTCAGCTGCACTTTCTACCGGTGCACAGGAGAAGCAGCAGCACTTCAGGCTCTGTTCTATGTTTCTGCTCTGACACCAGAGACTACCAGAATCTGCTGTCAGATCTCCACAGACCTCAAATTGATGATGTATCCTATGAAATATTACAGACTTGGGAAAACCCCTTTAACATTTAATCAAAAAAGATTTTATCAAGCATCATTTTAATGCCCAGGCCCTTTTTCATTTTTTGCATTTCAATTTTTTAACTCCCCTTCTTCAAAAATCTATATTACTAATTATTTTTCTATGTAAAGAGCTCTGTGATGGCTTGTTTTCTGCGTAACAATTTATACTTCATCATGACGGTATTTAATATTCCATGCCATGTACTGGGAAGCGGGAAAAAAATTACAAATACAGTAAAAATGATGAAAAAATGCATACGCACCATATACTTGTGGGCTTGGATTTTACGGCTTTCACAGTGCTCCCCAAATGACATGTCCACTTCATTCTTTGGTGCGATCACGGGGATACCAAATTTGTAAAGGTTTTATAATATTTTCATGCATTTAAAATTAAAACCTCTTGTACAAAAAAAGATACTTAATTTTACCATCTCCTGACTTTTGATGACGTTTTCAATGCTACCATTTTAAGGACTATATGGCCTTTTGATCACTTTTTATAGAATTTTTTACATTTTCGACTTTGGGCGCTATTTTCCATTACAGGGTTAACAGCACTTTTAAGAAGAAGGGCAGAAAATTATTAAAACTGGAAAACTGAAAAGGGTACGGAATTAACAAAAAAATAATAATTACAATGCAGCATTCCAGACCTAAAATAATATCACCTCTGTTTGTTAGTAGTTTCTGTTGATCCAGGGAGTTATTCTGATCGCCATATTACAGGTAGAAATTTTTGCCTATTTTGGGCCAATTGGCATCAGCCATGCAGGGTTTTTATGCTCAGCACTGTATACTGTAGAATTACGGTACATTTTTTCTCACCGTATTTAATATGAAACTAGGAAAACTGGTTACGAAAGGGTTAGTAATTTTTGCAGATTTTTTGTACTATCTTTTTTTTTGGTTGCTGAAGATACAAGCGATAGGGTTCTGCTATTAAAGGAAACTGCCCACTAAGGACCTGTACCTTTTCCTTCAAACTGCAAACTCTGACCTCTTGTTCATTTTCTGCATCTGGGATTTCAGCTCCTTTTCCAATCGTGGTTATATCCAGCATCCTTCTTCTCCAATCTAATCTTAACACATTAACAGAAATCTGTACAAAAATTGAATTATGGAATTTTACCAACCAAAATTATGTTTATCATTATTAAGAAATCAGTTTGTTTTAATTCCTTTTAAAATCAAGGTTTATGTTGTGCTGAGAGATCCTGAACATGTGTTTTTTTCCTTTTTTTTAACAGTTTATTCTCATTTTATATGCTAAATACAAAGAGGTATTTATATGACAATAACAAGGGAGACCTGACACCCCTGTAGGAACTCCAGAAAATAGAGAGTGGGCTGCTCAGGGCTCTTTCCAAACCCAAAAAGTTTAGGTCCATAAACATTTGAATTGAGTCAACATTTTTCAACTTTTTGTTATGTACATTACTACAATGAATTTTGAGCAAAACAATTTAGATGCAGGAGAGAATTTCAGCTTTAAAGGAAATCTACCATCAAAATCAAGTATGAAAAACCAAGGGCACTTACTCATATATCCAGGCACTGTGAATTTGGTAATGTTATCGCAGTCACTGGGGAGATTTATAAACACACTTGTGCCACAATTCTGGTGGTTTTGCGCCACAGTTATCAAGACTTTTAGACTTTTTGGTACTTTCCTGGCTTGTCTTATTAAGGGGCGTGGCCTTCAGGGAAATCGTCCGTGCGCCCAAAATTCTGGCGCACAGTTTAGACCAACAAAAGTAGGTCTAAAGTAGGAACCAACAGTCTTTTACTGCCCCAGAATTCATCATCAGTGATAAATCTGGCGCAGCAAAAGACTAATGTTTTCCAGCTAAAAGCTGGCAGAACCTGAGACACATTGTTAAATGTCCCCCAGTGTGTCTGGAACTATGAGTAAGTGCCCCTGATTTATGATGGTAGACTTTCTTTACTGGATTTTGTAGATTTCATTTAATTTAATGGGTTGAATTAAAGTTAATCTACAGGCTCTGTGCAGACAATAAATGCGTATATCAACTGCAATACAAGAAGTCTTAATTTAATGGAAGGAATCAGGGAAA
Organism: Engystomops pustulosus; assembly: GCF_040894005.1. NCBI lineage: Eukaryota > Metazoa > Chordata > Amphibia > Anura > Leptodactylidae > Engystomops > Engystomops pustulosus. The sequence continues at coordinate 160,194,461 of NC_092415.1, read as the reverse complement.
ATTAAAATGGAGCAAAGAAAACTACATGAAAAAAAAGTTTATCCAATACCTCCAAGTACTTTATTGAGATGTCTCTACCATTAAATGAAACCTACCACTACGGATCTACTTATTAAGGTAGATCCGGTGGTAGGTGCATCTAACGTATGTAAGGATAGCCCTTTTTAGGGTTAATCCTTTACTCCCAATGTCTATGAGGAAGGAGCTGCACCTGTGATGATGTGAGGCTGTTGCAGCCACCGCCCCATGTTCCCCCACTGGATAGACTCTGCATACTGCATACTCAGTGTGCGCTCTAAGCCGGGGCCCATGAGCACGCCCACATGAAGGAGTTGTGGGACTAGGAATGAGGACCAAGGCTGTCTGAACCATTAAGCGGTTCTGCTCAATCTTGAATAGCCATACGCATCTCTTTGGCTTACCGGAGCCGAAGTCGCTGATTGTGAGAGCTGCATGCGCAGTGGCTCCACCTTAATAGGTAGATCCGTAATGGTAGGTTTCCTTTAAATTCTTTGATATTAAAAAGTTAAGATTACCCCAATGGGGGAGACCATAGAAGAACGTTGATAAATGGAAGGATATTGGATCTTCATGATACCACTATCCCAAAGGCATTATTTCTGTATATTAAGATCAGCTTATTTTTTGTAATTCTAATTGATGTTTTAACTACTTTGTATGACGGTGTATATACCTGCTCTGTTCCGTATTGGCGGTTTTACACATGTGTTTTAGGGAAGGTGACTCCCCTCTCATAATATTAGGTGTGCTAACCTGCCTACAAAATTCTCTATAACTAACGAACCTGCAAAGAATTAGAAATGCATAAGATTTGTGGGGACTTGATGTAATATGCTGGTTTTATGGACTCTATTTGGAGGTGCTGAACTGTATACTTTCAGGTGATTACTGCGGTGACTGTGCAGTTCTCTGGGTCATGCCCTCCAAACAGGTGAGCTACGCATTGTTTGTTACAAATGAAACACAATTGAAAGACTCAGCATGGACCTCTATACAAACACCACTTACAAGGAGGGTCAGGCTTTGCCTGAACATTTAGTTTCCAAGGAATTTTTCCTTTGGGCAGCTCCTCTAAAATGGCATATGTGACTTTTCCTTTCCTCCAATCTGTGCAGCACTGCAGGGTTGCAGTTCAAATCACTTCAGATCACTGCTTGTCCTGCAATCGCTCAAGCCACTGAATCATTGGAGGCACACAGTTCACATGTTGTTTCTTGTGATCGTGGCCTCATGAATGTGGCTTCATGCACCTTCCATCACAGCAAATGGGCAGTTTGAAGGTTGCGTCCCGCACCTTGAAGCAGTAGACTTCCTCTGGACTTGACCTGCATAAAGAAATCCTCATACACGATCCCTCACAACAAACGGCCCTTAACCCTTTCAGGACCTGGCCCTTTTTTGTTTTTTCATTTTCATTTTTTACTCCCCATGATCAAAAATCCATAACTTTTTTATTTTTCCATGTACAGAGCTGTGTGACGGCTTATTTTCTGCGTAACAAATTGCACTTCATAGAGATGGTATTGAATATTCCATGCCGTGTACTAGGAAGCGGGAAAAAAATTCCAAATGCAGTGAAATTGGTAAAAAAACGCATTTGTGCCGCCTTCTTGTGGGCTTGGATCTTACGGATTTCACTGTGCGCCCCAAATGACATGTCTACTTTATTCTTTGGGTCGGTACGATTACAGGGATACCAAATTTGTATAGGTTTTATAATGTTTTCATACATTTAAAAAAATTAAAACCTCCTGTACAAAAATTTTTTTGGGGATTTTGCCATCTTCTGGCGCTAATAACTTTTTTATACTTTGGTGTACTGAGCTGTGGGTGGTGTCGTTTTTTGCGGATTTTGATGACGTTTACAATGTTATCAATTTTAGGACTGTTTGACCTTGTGATCACTTTTTATAGAATTTTTTAATTTTTTTAAATGACAAAAAAAGTGCCATTTTCGAATTTGGGCGCGATTTTCCGTTACGGGATTAAACGCAGTGAAAAACCGTTATCATATTTTGATAGATCGGGCATTTTCGGACGCGGCGATACCTAATGTGTTTATGATTTTTACTGTTTATTTATATTTATATCAGTTCTAGGGAAAGGGGGGTGATTTGAGTTTTTAGGGTTTTTTATTTAAATTTTTTTTTTTTTAACTTTTTTTTATTTTTATTTTTAGTACTTTTCAGACTCCCTAGGGTACTTTAACCCTAGGGGGTCTGCACGATCCTATCATATACTGCCATACTACAGTATGGCAGTATATGGGGATTTTACTCCTCATACATTACAATGTGCTGATAGCACATTGTAATACATGGGTTAACCAAAAGTAGCCTCGGGTCTTCGCGCAATATGCAGCAAAGACTTACCGGCTATGGAGAGGGCTCAGCGCGTGAGCCCTCTCCATGCACCCGCGGCCGACCCGTGATGTGCTATTACGTCACGGGTCGTGAAAGGGTTAAAGGAGGCAACCTGCAACCTTGAGGCCATAGACAGCCATCAGACCTCAACTCATGAAGGTAACCCTGCAAACCTGTCATCCTTGCAAATGGCCTGCTTGAAGGTAGCATCCCTCACCTAACTTAACCATATGAACTTTACATGATGAACCAAGCCTCATGTACATTCTATCACTACAGATAGCCTTCTTAAAGATAGCATTTTGTGCATCACAGCCATAGACACCCAGACTTGACTGGTATCCCTGTGCAATTCCTATCACCACAACTACATTGCTTGATGATGGCATTCTGATCCTCACGGTCATAGACGCCCTCAAGAAGGCAACTTCCATTATGGGAAATCACTAGACCTGACCTTATGAAGGGAGCCTTGTGTACCTTCCTTCACCTCAATGACTTGCTAGAAGATAGAATCCTTGAGTCAATACAGGGCCGGCACTATGGATTGAGCCAATTTTCCCTAAATTGTCCCGGGCTTTTGGAGCATGCGATTGAATTGTGGTCTTCGGGCGTGGCTGAATGAAAACTGACGGATTCGGAGAAACCGCCGCATTTTTAAAAAAAAAAGTGTCGCTGGACAAGCGCTTACCTTCACCCGGCAATGGATCGTGAACTCCGGCGGACCTCGGCGGACTTCAGCGCAGCAGCGACACCTGGTGGAACTACCTTAGTGAATCGCCGGAAGACCCGAATGCACAGCAGAGAACGCGCCGCTGGATCGCGAATGGACCGGGTAAGTAAATCTGCCCCTATATGTAACTACATTTTGAGAAGGGATAAAATCAACTAATATTTATGTTTTTAACCCTTCTCTATGCAGAACTATCTAAGAACACACTTTCTCTCTTATTGCCTTTTATTTCTTGATCGTTTTTTTGGGCGAAAATTGACTGATACGATGAACATTCGATCCTCTTCGCCTAATGTGACTACACCGCGACCAGAACATGTCCATAAAGTTCTATGTAACACCAAAAACACTCACATGTTCTGGAATAAAGTTATTATTTCCCACCATCCTCCATTACTTACACCTATGTTATGACATTCTCACTCAAATTCTTATGAAGCGCGGAGGGTTCTGTTATTGTGCGGCTAATACATTGGCGCACATCTGAAAGTGACTTTTATTATCTCATTAGCTTGGTTTATGGATATATAGTTATTTATTTGGGTTACCATTGTGTAAGGGAGAATACAATGATAGATATGTGTGACGCTCAGTGCAATTTTCTGCAAAAATAGTTTGGTGTCCCCTGTGGATTTAACATTCCCTTTGGTGCATATTTTGGTGAATATACACATGTGGGGTCTGTATGATCTCCTCACATCTTACTGTTTTAGGAAAGTATATTTTCTTTTTATAAGTATTCTGGATTTGTACATGGATTTTTAGAGGAAATTTTGCATGTTAATTGCCAAATGCATTGCCTGGTTCTCTGCTTTCTAAATTCTATAGGTTTTATGGCGCCTTTACTTTTTATTCTGTTTTATTCATATATTTTTACAGGTTGTGACTGTCTTAAAATTTCTAGCTGAAAAGCAGATATCTAGTTACAGTTTTAGTGATATTATCTGGATTTATTTATGTGAACATAGCAATAGGGCACATTTGTGAACAAATTTTTTGCCATCACAGTCAAATTTTAAGTATTTTTTATAAAATGTTTCAGTTTGAATCAAAATTGCATGAAGGCGCCTATGTCTATAAACTCTTTAATGCAATTTTGAAAATGGGGCAAGTTTCTGCTTTCATAAAATTTGTGGTTTGTTGGGTTTACTTTCTATTTACAAATTTTGCATTTCTGCAAACAAGGAGGTCCTTCGACCAATATTGGTAATGATTTTGTTAAAATATAACTATTCCCCATGGTTTAAATGAACAATTAATAAAAGTTATATTTTAACAAAATCATTACCAATATTGGTCGAAGGACCTCCTTGTTTGCAGAAATGCAAAATTTGTAAAAAGATAGTAATACTATAGGTCCAGACCACACACGTGGCCCTAAGTATATCTAATCCATTTGGGTTTACTTTGATTCTTTTTGCTGTAATTTTGATTTTATTTTTAAACCTCAAAATTGTAAAAATTGCTCTGGTCAATAACGCGCCAAAATATCCAGAAATGCCGTGGGATTAAAGGGTTGATACGCCTTGGTTGAATTCCTGGGTGAAGATGCTTATCATCTATCTCCTGTCTATATATCTAACTTTCTAGTTAGAAAACAAAAGAAGTCCAAGGCAGCACAACCCCAATGCTCTGGGTGCAAAATCTGGATATCCGTGGCACGGACCAATTTAGTATATTCAAGGAAGACAGCAGCACTCCAGTTGGTAGATTCAATCAGGGTGATGTTTATTTCAGATGCGACGTTTCGGTGTATCCACCTTTATCAAGCATGCTTGATAAAGGTGGATACACCGAAACGTCGCATCTGAAATAAACATCACCCTGATTGAATCTACCAACTGGAGTGCTGCTGTCTTCCTTGAATAACTTTCTAGTTATCCATCTCCCATAATCTGACCATTTTTATAACTCGCATTTCCTCTATCTATTTATTAATCAATCTTCTATTTCTCTTCTACTGTATTTATCTCTAATATATATCCACTGTGTATATCATCTACTTTATAGTTCTTCATCTAGAAATCTCTTTCATATTTATCTTCAATCATAATAATAATTAATAATTTCTTTATTTATATAGCGCACACAGATTATGCAGCGCTGTACAGAGCTTGCCAAATCAGTCCCTGCCCCAATGGGCCTCACAGTCTAATCAACCTACCAGTCATTTTTTGGAGTATGGGATGAAACAGAGGACCCCGAGGAAACCCACGCAAACAAAGAGAGAACATACAAACTCTTGGCAGATGTTGACCAGCGCTGCAAGGCTGTAATGCTAACCACTGAGCCACCATGCTGCCCATCAATTTCCCTATCATCTATCTATCTCCTATAAAATTCTCCCATATTACAGTTTGTTTTACCATACTAAAGGGAGCCTCTTGCTGACTGTGACTGGTCATAAAATAGTTTTATTTTGAGGCCCCACTTTTAGTTTTGCCCAGGGCCCCACTTTGTCTAGAACCGGCCCTGAGTCAATAGACACCCTCTGTACTGGACTTCTTATTGATAGCCTCATGCAAATACATCATTGCAAATGGCCTGTTTGAAGGATGCATCACACACCTCACTGTTATAAACACCCACTGGACCGATGACCAGAGCCTCATGGCCTGCAAATGGCAGCTTCAAGCACCTTTCATCAATGCAGATAATATGGTAGCATCAAGCACCTCGCAACTGTAGACACCAAGAGACTTGACTTCATGTAGATAATCTTTGGCATCATTCATTTCCTCAAATGGCCTGTTTTCAAATACCAACCCACACATTGCAGCCCTAGACACCCAGTGGACTGAGATACCCTGTTTCCCCTAAAATAAGACATCTCCGAAAATAAGACCTAGTACAATATTGTTCAGGCTTAGAAATATAAGGCCTCCCCTGAAAATAAGACCTAGCGGCAGTCATTGAAGCATTGAAGTAAAGTGCTTTTACTAAACATGAGAGATTGGGGCCAATGATCCTAATAGAAATGGAGTCACAAGAAATACAGCATGAAATTCAGCGTTTGGAGAGTTATAAGAATTTTTGTTCAATCATAAATGTAAATTCTTGTTCATGGAAAAATAAGACATCCCCTGAAAATAAGACCTAGTGTCTCTTTAGGAGCAAAAATTATATAAGACACTGTCTTATTTTCGGGGAAACAGGGTATGCACTATGCAGAGATGGCATTCTGCACCCCATGAGTACAGTTAGACGATAAGTTATTAAAACCAATTCTACACTAAAAATAGTGAGCTTAACAGGCATTATAAGAGAATGGGGGTCATTTACTAAGGGCCCGATTCGCGTTTTCCGGACGTGTTACCCGAATATTTCTGATTTGCGCCGATTGTACCTGAATTGCCCCGGGTTTTTGGCGCACGCAATCGGAATTTGGCGCATTGGCGCCGGCATGCGCGCGATGGAAATCGGGGGGCGTGGCCGAACGAAAAACCCGACGTATTCGGAAGAACCGCCGCATTTAAAAAAAAAAATTGTGTCGCGAAAATTTCACTCACCTTCATCCTGGGTAGGCCAATGTATTTCGAGGCATTCCAGCGGACTTCAGCGCAGCAGCGCCATCTGGTGGACGTCGGAGGAACTGCATTGATGAATCCCGGCCGGACCCGAATCCAGCGCAGAGAACGCGCTGCTGGATCGCGAACGGACCGGGTAAGTAAATCTGCCCCAATGTGTTTCTTGGTTATGATGAATGGTCACTAACTTGGCAAGGAACATTGCATAAATCAACACCACAAGTGAATATAAGATACTATTAACATATCTTATTTGTAATATGTCTTCATTGATTGCTACTACCACTATTATAATCATCCATGATCTGTAAGCCATTGCTTCCACTTGGTACTCTTGTTCTATATTGTCTTCAGTAAAGTCTTGTGGTCTCGTGTGGAGGCAGTGACTTATAGAACCATTTACTACAATGAATCTGGATCCTGGGCATACTATCTGTCATTGAAGGACTAAATACATCCTGAAAACAACTGAATCAGTGCTGAGGGAAAGTGATAGTTCCAAACCATGTATAGCACTAGAGATGAGCGAGCACTAAAATGCTCGGGTACTCGTTATTCGAGACGAACTTTTCCCGATGCTCGAGTGCTCGTCTCGAATAACGAACCCCATTGAAGTCAATGGGAGACTCGAGCATTTTTCAAGGGGACCAAGGCTCTGCACAGGGAAGCTTGGCCAAACACCTGGGAACCTCAGAAAAGGATGGAAACACCACGGAAATGGACAGGAAACAGCAGGGGCAGCATGCATGGATGCCTCTGAGGCTGCTTAATCGCACCATTATGCCAAAATTATGGGCAACAGCATGGCCATGACAGAGTGACAGAATGAAGCTAGATAGCATCTAAAACATGCAATAATTGACCCTGACACTATAGGGGACGGCATGCAGAGGCAGCGGCAGCAGGCTAGAGAGTGGCATGGCGACATACCCTAAATGGACTCAGGCTTCAAACCAATGGGTGGCAGAGAGGAACCAAAGGAGGTGAGCAAGAAGCGCTCAAATAATATCGGTACATGATAAAAGTTTGCCAGTATATTTTGTGGATTACACAGCAGGGTGGCGACAAAGTTAACATGGAAGCCATGAAAACAACCCAAAATTCTGCCTGACACAGCTCGTTTGATAAGGGGACCATGTATGGAGGCAGTGAACTAGTAGTAGATTAAAGGTTCTGCAGTTAAAACTATGTTAGTTGGATCTTGGCATGGAGTTGGCGCTCCGCTGCCAGGCGAGCTTTCGCCAATCCAAGCACCTGTCTCTAGGCTACTCCCCAAACAGCACTTCTAAGAACCTTTTGTATAAGATCAAGTGTAGTAGCGTTCTTATAAGTTTAGGATATGGCGGGTGAGGGGAATGTAAACAGATGCGCAAGAAGCGCTGAAATAATATTGGTAAATGATAAAAGTTTATTAGTATATTTTGTGGATAACACAGCTGGGTGGCGACAAAGTTAACAACTTTGATGTGGAATCCATGAAAACAACCCAAATTTCTGCCTGACACACCTCGTTTGATAAAGGGACGATGTATGGAGGCAGCTATATGGACGACTTTTGGAGGTAGCAATGGAGACAACGTGTGGAGGCTGCTATGGAGACAATTTAATTTGGATAGTGCCTGTATGTGGCAGTCCCAAAAATTTTTCAAACCAGAGGAGCAGGTAGGTGGCCCTCCAGAAAAATAGAATAGATTGAGTGCCTGTATGTGGCAGTCCCAAAAAGTTTTCAAACCAGAGGAGCAGGTAGGTGGCCCTCCAGAAAAATAGAATAGATTGAGTGCCTGTATGTGGCAGTCCCAAAAAGTTTTCAAACCAGAGGAGCAGGTAGGTGGCCCTCCAGAAAAATAGAATAGATTGAGTGCCTGTATGTGGCAGTCCCAAAAAGTTTTCAAACCAGAGGAGCAGGTAGGTGGCCCTCCAGAAAAATTGAATCGATTGAGTGCCTGTATGTGGCAGTCCCAAAAAGTTTTCAAACCAGAGGAGCAGGTAGGTGGCCCTCCAGAAAAATGGAATCGATTGAGTGCCTGTATGTGGCAGTCCCAAAAAGTTTTCAAACCAGAGGAGCAGGTAGGTGGCCCTCCAGAAAAATGGAATCGATTGAGTGCCTGTATGTGGCAGTCCCAAAAAGTTTTCAAACCAGAGGAGCAGGTAGGTGGCCCTCCAGAAAAATAGAATAGATTGAGTGCCTGTATGTGGCAGTCCCAAAAAGTTTTCAAACCAGAGGAGCAGGTAGGTGGCCCTCCAGAAAAATTGAATCGATTGAGTGCCTGTATGTGGCAGTCCCAAAAAGTTTTCAAACCAGAGGAGCAGGTAGGTGGCCCTCCAGAAAAATTGAATAGATTGAGTGCCTGTATGTGGCACTCCCAAAAATTGTTTAAAACAGAGGACCGGGTCGGTGGCCCTCCAGAAAAATTAAATGCATAAAGTACTATAGCTAGAGCCAGTGGGCCCTGTCAAAAAATAGCCAGTTTCCTCTGCTTTACTGTACAAAGAGGAGGAGAAGGGGGAAAATGAGGAGGAGGAGGAGTGGATCAATTATTCAGGTTGAGCTTCCTTCACCTGGTGGAGATTGGAAATTATGAGAAATCCAGGCTTTATTCATCTTAATAAGCGTCAGCCTGTCAGCGCTGTCAGTCGACAGGCGTGTACGCTTATCGGTGATGATGCCACCAGCTGCACTGAAAACCCGCTCGGACAAGACGCTAGCGGCAGGGCAGGCAAGAACCTCCAAGGCGTACAGCGCCAGTTCGTGCCACATGTCCAGCTTTGAAACCCAGTAGTTGTAGGGAGCTGTGTGATCATTTAGGACGATGGTATGGTCAGCTACGTACTCCCTCACCATCTTTCTGTAAAGATCAGCCCTACTCTGCCGAGACTGGGGACAGGTGACAGTGTCTTGCTGGGGTGACATAAAGCTGGCAAAAGCCTTGTAAAGCGTACCCTTGCCAGTGCTGGACAAGCTGCCTGCTCGCCTACTCTCCCTCGCTACTTGTCCCGCAGAACTACGCACTCTGCCGCTAGCGCTGTCAGAAGGGAAATACTGTTTCAGCTTGTGAACCAGGGCCTGCTGGTATTCATGCATTCTCACACTCCTTTCCTCTGCAGGGATGAGAGTGGAAAGATTTTGCTTGTACCGTGGGTCCAGGAGAGTGAACACCCAGTAATCGGTGCTGGAATAAATTCTTTGAACGCGAGGGTCACGGGATAGGCAGCCTAGCATGAAATCTGCCATATGCGCCAGAGTACCAACGCGTAAGAATTCACTCCCCTCACTGGCCTGACTGTCCATTTCCTCCTCCTCCAACTCCTCCAACTCCTCTTCTTCTGCCCATACACGCTGAACAGTGAAGGACTCAACAATGGTCCCCTCTTGTGTCTCGCCAACATTCTCCTCCTCTTCCTCCTCATCCTCCTCCACCTCCACCTCCTCCGATATGCGCTGAGAAACAGACCTAAGGGTGCTTTGGCTATCAACAAGGGAATCTTCTTCCCCCGTCTCTTGTGACGAGCGCAAAGCTTCCGACTTCATGCTGATCAGAGAGTTTTTCAACAGGCCAAGCAGCGGGATGGTGAGGCTGATGATGGCGGCATCGCCACTGACCATCTGTGTTGACTCCTCAAAGTTACTCAGCACCTGACAGATATCAGACATCCACGTCCACTCCTCATTGTAGACTTGAGGAAGCTGACTGACCTGACTACCAGTTCTGGTGGAAGTTGACATCTGGCAGTCTACAATGGCTCGGCGCTGCTGGTAAACTCTGGATAACATGGTCAGTGTTGAATTCCACCTCGTGGGCACGTCGCACAACAGTCGGTGAGCGGGCAGTTGGAGGCGGCGCTGCGCTGCCCTGAGAGTGGCAGCATCTGTGCTGGACTTCCTGAAATGCGCACAGATGCGGCGCACCTTCGTGAGCAAATCTGACAGATTGGGGTATGTCTTGAGGAAACGCTGAACTATCAGATTTAACACATGGGCCAGGCATGGCACATGTGTCAGTCTGCCGAGTTGCAGAGCCGCCACCAGGTTACGGCCGTTGTCACACACAACCATGCCTGGCTTCAGGTTCAGCGGTGCCAGCCACAGATCAGTCTGCGCCGTGATGCCCTGTAATAGCTCTTGGGCGGTGTGCCTTTTATCGCCTAGGCTCAGCAGTTTGAGCACCGCCTGCTGTCGCTTAGCAACGGCACTGCTGCTGTGCCTAGAGCTACCGACTGATGGCGCCGTGCCCACGGATGGTAGTTCGGAGGAGGAGGTGAAGGAGGGGTGGGAGGAGGAGGAGGCATAGTAGGCCTGAAACACCTGGACCGAGGTAGGCCCCGCAATCCTCGGCGTCGGCAGTATATGACCAGCCCCAGGGTCAGACTCGGTCCCAGCCTCCACCAAGTTAACCCAATGTGCCGTCAGCGATATATAGTGGCCCTGCCCGGCAGCACTCGTCCACGTGTCCGTGGTCAGGTGGACCTTGTCAGAAACGGCGTTGGTCAGGGCACGGTTGATGTTGTCTGACACGTGCTGGTGCAGGGCTGGGACGGCACATCGGGAAAAGTAGTGGCGGCTGGGGACCGAATACCGAGTGGCGGCCGCCGCTATGAGGTTGCGAAAGGCCTCGGTCTCTACTAGCCTATAGGGCAGCATCTCCAGGCTAAGCAATCTGGAGATGTGCACATTAAGGGCTTGGGCGTGCGGGTGGGTTGCACTATATTTGCGTTTCCGCTCCAGCGTCTGGGGTATGGAGAGCTGAACGCTGGTGGATGCTGTGGAGGATCGTGGAGGCGACGATGGGGTTTTTGTGGCAGGGTCCTGGGCAGGGGGCTGACTATCAGCTGACACAGGGGAAGGAGCAGTGGTGTGCACGGCCGGAGGTGAACGGGCTTGTTGCCACTGAGTGGGGTGTTTAGCATTCATATGCCTGCGCATACTGGTGGTAGTTAAGCTAGTAGTGGTGGAACCCCTGCTGAGCCTGGTTTGGCAAATGTTGCACACCACAGTCCGTCGGTCATCCGGTGTTTCCTTAAAGAACCTCCAGACTTCTGAAGATCTAGCCCTCGCCGCAAGAGCCCTCGCCACGGGAGCTTCACTAGTTGACACATTTGGCGCTGATGCACCAGCTCTGGCCCTGCCTCTCCATCTGGCCCCACCACTGCCTCTTCCAACCTGTTCTGGTCGAGGACTCTCCTCCGTCTCAGAAGCACTGTGTTCACCCGGCCTCTCAACCCAGCTTGGGTCTGTCACCTCATCATCCTCCGATCCCTCAGTCTGCTCCCCCCTCGGACTTCCTGCCCTGACAACAACTTCCCCACTGTCTGACAACCGTGTCTCCTCATCGTCGGACACCTCTTTACACACTTCCACTACGTCAAGAAGGTCATCATCACCCACAGACTGTGACTGGTGGAAAACCTGGGCATCGGAAAATTGCTCAGCAGCAACCGGACAAGTGGTTTGTGACTGTGGGAAGGGTCCAGAAAACAGTTCCTCAGAGTATGCCGGTTCAAATGCCAAATTTTCCTGGGAGGGGGCAGACTGGGGGGGAGGAGGCTGAGGTGCAGGAGCTGGAGGAGTGGCGATTTCGGTGACATGGGTGGACTGCATGGAAGACTGACTGGTGGACAAATTGCTCGAAGCATTGTCAGCAATCCACGACATCACCTGTTCGCACTGTTCTGGCCTCAACAGTGCTCTACCACGAGTCCCAGTAACTTCAGACATGAACCTAGGGAGTGTAGCTCTGCGGCGCTCCCCTGCTCCCTCATAAGCAGGTGGTGTCTCACCCCGGCCAGGACCACGGCCTCTGACCCCTGCAGTAGTTGGACGCCCACGTCCCCGCCCTCGTCCTCTACCCCTAGCCCTCGGGTTAAACATTTTTAAAATGAGAGTTATAGCTTTAATTTTTTTTTAACTTTTTTTTGTGTTTTTTTTTTTTTTGTGTGTTTTTGAGTTTTTAAAACCAAACAATGCTATCCTATTGCTATGGCTATTTTCTAGCCAAGTATGAAAGCACACTACTATGCCAGATGAGATGACGCTGAGTTATTAAACAAAATAAACGTAAAATAAAAAAGGACAAATGGCAGACTGTGCCTAATTGAAATCCAACCCCTACTAAATTTTCCCACTTCGGTCTTTGCAATGGATATGTGCGTCACTAAGCGCAAAACACAGCGGTCGCAAGTCTCACTACAAATTGCTGACAATTGGCTAGTAGATGCACTGCAGCAAGTACAGCCACCAGCAGATCAACCAGAAATCAAATATATAACGCTACTGTCGGCGTAAGCCGTTTGGATTCTCCTATGGCTATTTTCTAGCCAAGTATGAAAGCACACTACTATGCCAGATGAGATGACGCTGAGTTATTAAACAAAATAAACGTAAAATAAAAAAGGACAAATGGCAGACTGTGCCTAATTGAAATCCAACCCCTACTAAATTTTCCCACTTCGGTCTTTGCAATGGATATGTGCGTCACTAAGCGCAAAACACAGCGGTCGCAAGTCTCACTACAAATTGCTGACAATTGGCTAGTAGATGCACTGCAGCAAGTACAGCCACCAGCAGATCAACCAGAAATCAAATATATAACGCTACTGTAGGCGTAAGCCGTTTGGATTCTCCTATGGCTATTTTCTAGCCAAGTATGAAAGCACACTACTATGCCAGATGAGATGACGCTGAGTTATTAAACAAAATAAACGTAAAATAAAAAAGGACAAATGGCAGACTGTGCCTAATTGAAATCCAACCCCTACTAAATTTTCCCACTTCGGTCTTTGCAATGGATATGTGCGTCACTAAGCGCAAAACACAGCGGTCGCAAGTCTCACTACAAATTGCTCACAATTGGCTAGTAGATGCACTGCAGCAAGTACAGCCACCAGCAGATCAACCAGAAATCAAATATATAACGCTACTGTAGGCGTAAGCCGTTTGGATTCTCCTATGGCTATTTTCTAGCCAAGTATGAAAGCACACTACTATGCCAGATGAGATGACACTGAGTTATTAAACAAAATAAACGTAAAATAAAAAAGGAAAAATGGCAGACTGTGCCTAATTGAAATCCAACCCCTACTAAATTTTCCCACTTTGGTGTTTGAGGTGGATATGTGTGCCACTAAGAGCTAAACACAACGGTAGCAAGTCCCCCTGCTAATTCCTCACAAAATGGTACTAGATGCAAATAAAAAAAAAAAAAAGTAGAACGTTATTGTAGCCCTAAGAAGGGCTGTTGGGTTCTTGGAGAATCACTCCTGCCTAACAGTAAGCTAATAGAACACCCTAACGCTTTCCCTGACCAGCAGCAGCTCTCTCCCTAGCGGCATCCAGACACAGAATGATCCGAGCAGCGCGGGCAGCGGCTAGTCTATCCCAGGGTCACCTGATCTGGCCAGCCAACCACTGCTATCGACGTGTAAGGGTACCACGTCATGCTGGGTGGAGTGCAGAGTCTCCTGGCTTGTGATTGGCTCTGTTTCTGGCCGCCAAAAAGCAAAACGGCGGGAGCTGCCATTTTCTCGAGCGGGCGAAGTATTCGTCCGAGCAACGAGCAGTTTCGAGTACGCTAATGCTCGAACGAGCATCAAGCTCGGACGAGCATGTTCGCTCATCTCTATATAGCACTTACATTCTTGTTAAGCCTAACAGAGCATTTGCATGCAACACCCCTGCCAATACATAAGCAGGCTGGTAGTTGCGAATAGCACCCTCTCCAGGTCAGGAGCTGTTAGGGGGAGTCACGAACCATCTGTGAAGGTTCTACCACCTGGTCATTATGTAATAGCAGTTGTAGATCCTGCCTGAACAGGCGATAGTTAAATGGGTGTATGTTATTGACCAATGAGTTAGCTGGATTGTAAACTGGAGTGTGATTGGAGAGGTGCTACCACCTGACCAAGGGGATTTATAAAACCCCTGTGCCGTGTGAGCACAGGCCTCTAGACTGCATGGTCTGTCTACAGAGACAGAGTGAACAGAGAGAGACAGTGTCCAGTACACCTTCAGTGTACCAGAGTCAGGAGACTCAAATCCACAGCTTGGACACATCTCCATCCCAGCCTGCATCTACTACCAGGCTGGTGTACTATTCCTGAGGACCACTCTCCATGACTACTCCAGTACCAGATAGTCTGTTAACCGTTTAGGCCTGTTGCCTGCTACCTGTTCAATAAAGAACCGTGAGTTAATTTGCACAACGTTGCCTCCGTCTAATTCCTGGATATGGCTGTCTACCACCACAGGCTCCCCATCCATTACCCAGAGACCTATCTTACAGACACTCAGGGGTTGCCCCTGGGAGAACCAGTACATCAGCCTCTCCCTCCTTATTTCTTGCTGACACCACCTGCTGGAGACCTGCCAGACTGTAGGCCAACCGTCAGGTCCCCATACCAAGCACTGTGACATCACCGCGCCCTAGCCTGCAACCGCAAGCCACTCCGGTATTCTGGTCCCTGGCTGCCTCCAGGCCCCAAGAAAAGGCTTGGTGCTGGTGGGGGATGTTGCACATGCAATGTTTCTCCTAATGTGGGGGCTGTGTGTAATGTCTCATAATTCATCTTTTGGTCCTCTACATTATTGTTATGTGATGATTTGTATGCATTTGAGCAGTTTTTTTTTACAGTGTTTTAATGTGATTACACACTTTTGGCAATGCCATTTTAGGTTCAAGCCCTGCTAGATGCATAGTTATAACCTATACATGAGACCAGGGCTGGGACGAAGGGTTGGCAAGGGAAGGAAATCGCCTAGGGTGCTAACCTCGCCTCCCATCTTGGAGGCACTGTCCCGACTCTCAATGGCAATCAGTGCTGTGTGCATCTAAGATGCACATAGCACTGATTGCTGGATGCAGGCAACAAAGTTACCACTGCCTCCATCCTTTGTAAGACTCAAGTGCCACCGCCAACACCGTTGCCGAGATAGAAAGGAATGGACGGCTGCTGCAGGTAGGTGAGTATACATTTTTTAATCTGCGCTGCATATACTGGGGGCATACATGAGGACTAAATATACACTGGGGCATATGTGGGGACTCAATATTTACTGGGATGTATGTGTGGGGACTTAATATATACTAGGGGCATGTGCATGGACTAAAAATATACTGGGGCCATGTGTACAGATTAAAAATATACTGGGGGCATGTATGGGGACTATATACTGGGGACATGTGTGGGGAATAAAAATTTACTAGGGGCATGTGTGGGGACTAAATATATACTAGGAGCATATATGAGGACTAAATATAAAATGGGGATAATTGTGGGGACTTAATATATACTGGGGGCATGTGTGGGGACTAAAAATATACTGGGTGACATGTGGGGGGACTAAAAATATACTGGGGGCATGTGTGGGGACTAAATATATACTGGGGGGCATGTATTGTGACCAAATTTATACTGGGGACATGTGTGGGGACAACATAGATCCTGAAGGGACGTGTGTGGTGACTAATATATACTGCGTATTAGCTCTAAATACAAGGGGCACATTGTGGTCATTGGTCTGCAGAGATAAGTCACAACTGGGAGAAATTTCCATGATATTCTCTACCTGATGGAGAAGGATTAGCAACAATGAGGAGACTACAGGAAGAAGAGCGGGATAGACCGGACCAACACAGACATAGAAGGAAACAGCGGCAGCAGTAAGTGATGACTGTGCCCGAGTGCAGCCCAGATGTGCAGTACATGTAATGCTGGTATATATTTTGCCTGCTTAGGGCACCAAATTCCTTTGTCCCGGCCCTAAATGAGACATCTAGCGTGGGGTACCATCCTTAGAGCGTGAGAGAAAGTTACAGTCAAATACACACAAAAATCCCTATGACTAGCTCATAGACGAGGAGAGAGATGAGGAGAAATATTTATCATCACCACCTCAAAGTGCAGAAAAAAGTACCCACAACACCAATCACAATGTCCCCAGGAGCTGTTGGGTGAATATTCCAGCATTCATTCCCTGCAGCACAGAGACTTAGAGACGTCACCCTAGCTACAGAGATTCAGGCTGAAGGGCTAAGAGAAGCTAAGCACATACCTCCCAACCATCCCGGATTCGGCGGGACTGTTCCAGTTTTTTGTGCACTGTGTCACCACCCTGAGCAGCTAGAAGATTGTACCACACTGCTCCTCTCTCCCACAGTACAGCTCTTCCTGGGCCCGTATATTAGAGCTGCAAAGCTGCTGAAACATCAAGACCAAGAGGAGGCAGGATCATGTGAGGAGGTAGCCCCGTCCCTTCCGGAGGCTGTCAGAGCCAGGAGATGAGGAAGTGACTGCTACAGGGAATGAGGGAAGTTATAAAATGGGGGGCTTTTTGTTAAATACCTGGGTACACGGGGCCACAGGAGGAGGCTGAAGGACAGGAGGCCACAGGAAGAGGCTGGAGTACAGGAGATTACAGGAAGATGCTGGAGAACAGGAAACCACAAGAGGAGGCTGGAGGACAGGAGTCAACAAGAGGAGTCTAGGGGACAGGGGTCTACAGGAGGAGGCTGGAGTAAAGGGGGCTACAGGAGTAGGCTGGAGGACAGGGGGCCAAAGGAGAGGTTGGAGGACAGGAGGCCACAGGAGAAGGTTGGGGAACAGGGGGCTACAGGAGGAGGCTGGAGGACAGGACACCACAGGAGGAGACTGGAGGAAAGGGGGCCACAGGACAAGGCTGGAGGACAGGAGGCCATGGAAGGAGGCTGAAAGACAGGCCCATGATGTAGCTGAGGGCAGGAGGAGGCTGGAGGACAGGAGGATGCTGGAGGACAGGAGGCCACATTTAGAGGATCCTGGAGGACAGGAGGCCACAATATGAGGGAGGACCTTAAATTGAAAGCTGTCTAAATTTTTGGACATTTGTAACAGAAAAGTTAATTGTAAACTGTAAGTTTGCCTGTTGGATAGCATCTCCTGCCTCCTGGTCTTTATAGCTATCAACATCAAGGGCACCATAATTGACCATCTGTGGGCCAGAAGTTTGCATACACGCTGGGTATTTGCCCTGGGGCTCACACCATACTGCAACCTTTTTCACTGTATAATCCCAGCACCAGCCAGAAGACACAGTGACCATAACCTAGCCAGCAACCTTCATCCCATTTATGAAGCAAGACTATCCTATTGGGAACCAAAATTCAAAGGTCTCTTTACCCGCATTAACCACCCTGTGCTCACCACCTGCGGCCACTGGAATCATGGGTCTTTGCTCACTACATGAGGTTATGAATATCCATGGATGTTCCTCCCTCTAGAAAGGTTGTGACAGAGAAAACTGATCTCTTGCCTGAGAATTGTAAATGAAGCCGCAGTGACTAAAAGATAGAAACTAGTGAGAATGAAACATGAAGCAGAGATTTCTATTTTTTACATAATAAATGTATCTGACTTTGGTTTATAACTAAGTATAAAAATACTGAACTCACTTATATCCCATGTAGGAATGACTTATTACATTGGGGAGTTCTTAAGGTAAATTCTGATATATTCAGATTTGTCGTTACATATGCAGCGACAAATCCTAAGCAGCCTTTCCAAGAACCGTCAGGGGGTCATGAATCAGAATGTGGCTAAGCAACTCTGCACATCAACAGAAAAATAACTTTCAAGACAAATTGTCAAAGTCTGTCAGTAATAAAAGGATGATAAGACAAGCACCATGTGCAGGAGAAACAATCCTGCAGTACGGTTTCTAGTTAGCGCTTTTTTAGAAGATATATCACCACAGTGTTATATTGGTTTGACCTCAGCAAAAATTAAATGTTAACATAAAAAGTGCGTTCTGACCTCAAGTCCATCTCCTGAGTCCTGACTATTCAGTTCTTACAGACTGCGTCTTTTCTGTGCATCATATATGCGCACATTTATCAAAAAAGAGTGCAAACTGCACCAGATGCAGTTTGCCTGTGAAGAGTGCAGAGGGGGCCAGATTCAGGAATTGTAGCGCATGTTCTTCATGAATCTGGCGCCCCCTGCACTGCCCCAGCAGAATGCCTCAACTTTTTTTGTGCACCTTTAACACAGAGGGGCTTATATACTAAGGGTCTGTGTGCACACTTTCGTCGTACTTTCCAACGTTTTTGGGTTTTGCAGGTATTTGCGCTGGGATTGTGTCACACGCAATCGTTTTTTGGCGCAGCTGCGCTGGCTTCCATGCGACACAATTTAGGGGGACGCCGCTGGACGATCCGACTGATTCGGACTGAGTCCGGGATTTAACTTTCAAATTGTGTCGCAAGACATGCACTCACATACACCACGAAGAAGATGGACGGGGAAGCGACACATGCAGGATATCGGGTGCACAATCTTAGTGAATCGTGGATCGTCAGACAATACACTTTCGGGGGAACTTCGGCCATGCCCCCCACAACACAATCTTAAAGGTTGGATCTAATAGGCATACTGGTATTGTTAAAACAACATTTATACACGCAATCACAGTGTCGCAAGTGTATCATAAATTACCCACTTTTCCCCATTAGTCAATTTATGTTGTGGAAACAAAATAATCTAAAAATAGAACAAATTGTTTATTTTTGACTTTTTTTGTTCGAAATAAATAGCCATCTTGATTTTAAACTATTGATTATATGGTTATGTATGATATTATATGGTTAAGTTAATATCATGTTTCAAGTTCTGATTATTATAGGAGTGATACACATATTTTTTAACAGATATAAATAGGATAAAATATTAACCCTTCTTTTCTTTATACTACCAAAAATTAAATTATGTGGCTTCTGCAGTTAAATTTAAATAGGTTCTGAAATAATAAAAGATATTGCATTGTACATTGGGGGGTTTGGCATAACCTAATACAGTGTAAGTGAAGTGTAATGACTAACCTTCTAGTTGTGTCCTTATTTTCATTGTCACTCTGCTCCATTATAGCTTTATCTTTCCTTTCTCATAAAGATTTCAATAAGTGTATATAATAATGTAATATGTTCATAGTCTATGACCTTGCTCTGTGCTTGGAGACAGGACATTACCTGGGACCTTGCCAGGGAAGTTACCATATTTTAGTCTTGTTCTCTAAGCCATAATCAAAGTCATCTACAAGAAAACTACTATTCTAATGTACACATTAAATATATTGTAATTCAATTTTATGATTTTTCATCCATTTGACACCTCTTGGTGGCAGAGTTTATGAGTATATGTGCCTTTCCCAACCACCTTTTCCAATATTAATTATATATATTGTACACATACAAGTATAAACAATGCTTTATTCTAATTATACAGTTGAAATGTCACATGTTTTATCTTAATGTCAGCTGCAAATATATACAGGCGGTCCCCAACATAAGAACACCCCACTTACAGACGACCCCTCGTTACAAACAAACCTCTCTGCCCACTGTGACCCCTGGTGAAGGTTTCTGGATGGAGTTAATTTATTTAACTTTACTGCAATAGTCAACTGTAAGAATTATCAAATGTGTCCGCAATGAAGCTTTTTTGTCAATTCCAGTTCAAACTTACAGACAAATTCAACATAAGATCAAACCCACAGAACCTCCCTATACTATATATTTTTATTTCCCTTAAAATATTTTCATTGTTGATTTGTAAAAGCTGTAACTTTTTTCTTCTCTTGTTTTTTTTTGTGAGACTACATCTAATTTTTTTATCAATGTCATTGCTATTGGCAGTGTTATTTCGGGTGCCTATAACTTTTTAACTAAATTTTTCAAGCTCTTTCTGGGGGGCTTGTGCCGTAAATACACCAATTTTGACCCATTTTTTTTACCTTACACCACAAATACCATATTATTCTTTTTTAAAACCCAGCATGATTTCTATATTAGACTTAATAATAATAATAATAAATAATAATAATTCCTTTATTTATGGAGCGCACACAGATTACGCAGCGCTGCACAGAGTGTGGGAGGAAATAGGAAGACCCGGAGGAAATCCACACAAAAACGGAGAGAACATACAAACTCTTTGCAGATGTTGACCCTAGGACTTCCAGCACTTCAAGGCTGTAATGCTAACCACAAAGCCACCGTGATGCAAATGAGAAGCTCAATTTTTTATGTATTCATTTTCAGATAACAGATTTTCATCATAAATAAACTTTTTAAAAAAAAATTTTGAGTAATCATGTTCGGATTTTCAGAACTTTATTTGTTCATTGATGGAACTCTTTGTGGACTCTACTTTTCCCTGATACCATTCCACATAAAAAGAGCTTCTGAAGATTTGCATTCCATTTTTTGTCTATTAAGATGAACCAAAAACAACATTTATGCTGGTGCTTTTTTAATGTTTATAGGTCGGCTGCACATAAACAGGTATGATGCAAGGATTCCCTTCCTGTAAAATGTGTTCAGTCCATGGGATCAAAGCAACATATGGGCCCATTTCCATTTCTGTTCTTGTAGAGCTGGCCTTAAGGAGTTCTCTTTGTTTGATAAAAAAATAATGCATTAATATCATAGCATAAGTTGATGCACACAATGGCCTTCAATCAGGAGGAAGGATGATATTGGGAGAACATGTATATAGCAAAATATGAATATACTGCAGGCTACCTGCTGACCCGGTTGCCTGTCACTATAATATAGGATACGACTTTATTAATCCGGTGGGACGGTGGTACGTTACGGTCATGGCATTTACATACAAATTTCATGACAAATATACTGCACTTACATTAGGAAGGTAGAGTTGCTTTTAAAATGAGTGACTGAGTTCTAATTTACAATAATCGTCCGATGTTTAGTTTGCTTAAAATTTATTTAACCCCTTAAGGACCAGGCCCTTTTTCGTTTTTGCGTTTTTATATTTCACTCTATAACTTTTTTATTTTTCCATGTACAGAGCTGTGTGATGGCTTATTTTCTGCGTAACAAATTGCACTTCGTACTGATGGTATTAAATATTCCATGCCGTGTAATGGGAAGCGGGAAAAAAATTCTAAATGCAGTGAAAATGATGAAAAAACACATTTGCGCCATTTCTTGTGGGCTTGGTTTTTACAGCTTTCACTGTGCACCCCAAATGACATGTCTACTTCATTCATTGGGTCAATACGATCACGGGGATACCAAATTTGTATAGGTTTTATAATGTTTTCATACATTTACAAAAATTAAAACCTCCTGTACAGAAAAAAAATTCTTCATTTTGCCTTGTTCTTGTGCTAATAACTTTTTCATACTTTAGTGTATGGAGCTGTGGGTGGTGTCATTTTTTGCGACTTCTGGTGACGTTTTCAATGCTTCTATTTTTAGGACTGTTCGACATTTTGATCACTTTTTATAGAATTTTTTCTATTTTTCAAAATGGCAAAAAAATGCCATTTGCGACTTCGGGCGCTATTTTCCGCTACGGGGTTTAACAAAGTGAAAAACGGTTATTATATTTTGATAGATCGGGCATTTTCGGACACGGCGATACCTATTGTGTTTATGATTTTTACTGTTTATTTATATTTATATCAGTTCTAGGGAAAGGGGGGTGATTTGAATTTTTATGTTTTTTTAATATAATTTTTTTTTTTTACTTTTTTTTATTTTTTTTTTTTACTATTTTACAGACTCCCTAGGGTACTTTAACCCTAGGTTGTCTGATTGATCCTACCATATACTGCCATACTACAGTATGGCAGTATATGGGGATTTTGCATACCATCTATTATAATGTGCAGATCGCACATTATAATAGATAGCCTCGATCATGACAGCCTGGGATCTTTGTGTGATCCCAGGCTGTCATGGCAACGGATCGCCGCTCCCCGGTGACGTCACGGGGAGTGACGATCGGAGCCAAGATGGCGGCGCCCATGCGCCGCCGGCTCTTTAATGCCGCCAGCAGCTTTGCCGGCGGCAATCAAAGGGTTAACACCCGCGATCGGTGCAAGCACTGATCGCGGGTGTTAGCGACGGGCGTTTGCTTCATTATGAAGCTAATGCCCGGTGAGTATGAAGAGGGCTCAGCCTGTGAGCCCTCTTCACACTCCCCCATGCGCAGTAAGACGTAAGGGTACGTCTTATTGCGCTATGGGGTTAAGGTAGTTTTTAAGGTATTTTACCAAAATGTAAGTTGACCACATAGAGTAGCAGCTGGTGTTTGGTAATAACATTTCCATTCTACCATTAACTTTTTTCTTTGGGTGTACATCAAATGGACGTGCAGCCATAGTGGCCTCCACCTTTGGTTGCGCATCTCAAAAGGCACATCAAAATAATCTTTTTGTTCTACTTTAAAATTTGGTGACAAAATGATCTGAGATTGGGCATGTATGATGAGCCTGCTATAACAAACACACCCTGCATGTAAAAAAATCTGTGATGATTTTATTTGTCTGTGGCAACATTGAAAAAAAAGTCAAAATCAAGCAGGATAAACCAACCAGATAAACCAGGGACAGTTACTGAAAGATCCAGGCACCATAACTATGGTAATCCTCTTACATTTGTTATCCATGGTCTCCTGACTTCTAAAATCAACTTTAAATGATTCTTAGAAGCCAGAAGGACTCTCGGGGGCATTACCAGAGCCCATACTCTGGCTTTGCAGGCTGTTACAATGTACAGGAGCACGTACCCCCTCCCACTGTGTGCTGAAACTGCATCTGCTCCTCTGAGATTATACCCGGCAGAGGGAGGGGGGAGTCCTGAGGGAGTAGAAGTGAAAGGGGAGACACTGTAACAGCCAGTAAAGAAAGTGTTGCAGCCTGTGAAGCTACTGCACCAAGGGGCACTGGTAACATAGCCCTTCTGCTAAATAGCACAAATTTAATAATTGATTGTAGAAGGCAGGAGGCCATGGATAACGAATATAAGTAGATTACCACAGTCACAGTTCCTCGGTTCTATAAGTAAGTGTCCCTGGTTAATCCATACTTGATTTTGATGGTAATTTTCGTTTAAATATAATGACGTCAAAGATAAGTGCTGTCACATTTTTTAGTTTAGTTTTTAAGAACTTTTTTTTAGTTGATAGTAAGTTTCTAATTTTCTAAATGATAGATTTTTTAGTATTCTCTTTGTATTGTTGGGTTTGTTGGCATTGTGATAACCCCATAACTGATGGAACAAAAGAAAAATGCAAAGGAGACTAGTTAAAAATCGCTGGCTAGACTACTAATGAGGTTTGACTTTGTGGTTCTTTCATTATGAACATGAAGAATTTTTTTGAGTTTTTTTTTTCCTGTGGAGAATTGTACAGACTATGCCGCTAAAAAAATAATTGGCTGCAGATAAAAGCAGCCAATGTTCACCAAGTTCAATTTGCTTGTTAGAGTGTCATGTACCATAGAGATCATTAAACAGAAAACAACACAAGTTAGCATACAAGTAGATGAATGCATTACATTGCTATGACATATACCCCTTTTCCAATTCTTTAATAAATATGTGTGGATTCAGTTTATTTATGAGTCTGCGCTTCATATTTGGGATACCAGATAAAGTTCTTAGGGAAATGCTAGATATTTAAAGAGATATGTTCCCTTCACCAGACCAAAAAACATAAATCCCTTTCCATTTCCTGAGATAGTAAATATTTATGCTGATAATAGATTATAGGGATTCCTATGTAGATTCTCCATAGTTTACAACCACTGCTAAGCTAAGCAGTTTGACTATTGTTTTAAAGAGATAAACTAAATTAAAACCCCCAAACTAAGTATATTTTCATAAACTGACATTAGAAAGCATTGGCCCAATCCCTTCATTCTGCCTCCACATGCCTGTTCACTTAAAGGACATATTCCACCTGAAGAATTGTAAGAAGAATTGAAGAATTGTAAACCAAGCAAAGTGATATTGTGGTGCGTGCCCCTTCTGGCAGCATCTGTTTTTTTTAAACTTCCTATGCCCTTGTTTTTGCAATGAGCCTGAGGGGCTTTAGACTCCATAGATGTTAATGGAGCCTGGAGCTCCTCAAGCTCATTTGCATAATGTTAAAAGCCTTTTAGAATATTAAAAGCTACAAAACAGAGGGGACACACACCAGCACGTAAGTGTACTTGGTTTACAATCGAACATCCTGGTGGTAGATGTTCTTTAAACAATCCAAGTCCTAAAGCTTTATGCAAATGACCTGAGATGGGTTCAATGAGTCATTATAATGTTCAGCTGTCCAGCTTATTCATGAGTGGGAGGCACAGCCACACCCCCCAGTGCTTGACTGACAGTCTGTATAATGTTGTGACACTCCAGGTGCTGGTTGCCTTTATGTGCTTCCTGGTGATGGCGGCCAGACCCCCTGCAGCTTGTGTGTATGAGATACTCCTATACACATTACTGACAGCCTGTATAATGATGTGACACTCCTGGTGCTGGCTCCTCTATGTGCTTCCTGGATCACTTGACCACACCCCCTGCAGCCTGTGTGGGTAAGAGATGCTCCTATACACATGACTGACATCCTATTTAATGATGTGACACTCCTGGTTCTGGCTCCTTTATTTACTTCCTGGTTCTTGCGCCCCCTGCAGCCTGTGTGTGTATGTGATACTCCTATACACATGACTCACAGCCTGTATAATGATGTGACACTCCTGGTGCTGGCTCTTCTATGTGCTTCCTGGTTCACCTGGCCACACCCCCTGCAGTCTGCATGGGTATGAGATACTCCTATACACATGACTGACAGCCTGTATAATGATGTGATACTCCTGGTGGTGGCTCCTCTCTATACTTCCTGGTTCTGGCGCCCCCTGCAGCCTGTGTGTGTATGAGATACTTCTATACACATGACTGACAGTCTGTATAATGATGTAACACTCCTGGTGCTGGCTCCTCTATGTGCTTCCTGGTGCTGGTACCCCTGCAGCCTGTGTGTGTATGAGATACTCCTATACACATGACTGACAGCCTTTATAATGATGTGACACTCCTGGTGCTGGCTCCTCTATGTGCTTCCTGGTTCTGGCGCCCCATGCTGCCTGTGTGTGTATGAGAAGCTCCTATACACATGGCTGCATCCTGTAGCAGTTGCAACAGCCTAACATGATGTCACTCCTATACACTACTTTGGATTAATGTATGAATTGACTAGATAAAGACTGGGATGGCATCCTTGTGAGCTGCTTCAACAGGTCGAGGTGACAGAAATAGTGACACAGACCTGATGACAGGTGTCTTTTAACCTTACTTAGATTTTGTGTAATTGGAGTAATTTAGATTCATGACAAAATATTTACTTAATACAAGCTGTATCCATAAAAATACAGTGTAATCGACAGTACAGGAGGAGCTGAGCAGATTAATTTATGGTTTTGTGGGAAAAGAGTATGGGGCACATTTACTAAAGACCTTGAGGCTTGTTTCTGTTGGACTGCATGTTCTATTAGGTGTGAGCTGCCTGCACAAGTATTTAAGAAGTGTCTGCACAATTGTGTCTTATGCGACTCTTTTGTTGAGGAGCTGCGCTAGTCCTTATGTGACACAAATTAGGAGGCGTTCCAGTGCTTAGTCGAACCATGCACCAAATCTAACATGCAAAGTCCGACAGAATTGTGTTGCCCACCCCATGTTTAACCCCTTACCATCATGTGACATAATACTACGTCACATGCCGGGTGCGGGTGAATTATAGAGGGCTCACGGGCTTGTTGCAGCAAAGGCTTACCGGTAACACACGTGATCGGGTGTTTTCCCGCCAATCGCTGCGGGCAAAGCTGTCGGCGGCTTCAAAAAGATGACGGCGCATGGGCGCCACCATCTTTCTGAAGATCGACGCTCCCCGTGACGTCATCGGGGAGGGGTGATCCATCTCCATGGTAGCCACGGGTCTCTTGAAGACCCGAGGCTACTTCGAGTTAACCTACTCATTTCAATGTGCTATCAGGTTTTAATTTTTTTAAATGTATGAAAACATTATAAAATCTATACAAATTTTTGAAGATGGTGAGTGAAAAATGAAAACGCAAAAACAAAAAAGGGCTGCGCCGTTACGCGGTTAAGATGCGCCAAAAAAAAAGTTGGTGCAGTCTGTCGGGGCAGTACAGGGGGCGCCAGAAATCCTGAATTTGGTGCACACTACACAGGCATTTACTGCAGTTTGCACTGTTCTCAGTAAATGTATTTCTTTTCTATGTCTGTGCTAATTCTTTGTCCTATCAGTGGAATACAGCATTCCCTCTATGACTGGCCGTTCAGATTTAGCTAGGGAAAAGTTAGACGGCCGTGGGCCCTGGGTTATATGAATATTATTGCCCCTAAAATTCTAGGATTCACTAGTACTAGAATCAAGCTTCAAGGGGAATGGAGGATGTGTCCCTTCTTCTTGCTTTCAATTTGTGGTTTCATTATCTTTGGAGGATTTCATGGGTGAAGGTCGTTCTCAGTAAGGTGGTGCACACCGTGGATGTTTGCTAAAATGTAAACACACAACGTTTTCAAATGTTCTCAGTATGGCCCCCCCTCTACAAGGCTTGGGCCCCGGGCTACAACCCATACAACCCAATTTCATAATCCACTACTGGATTTAGCGATCTGTCACTGATACAACCACCTCCTCTACTCTGCAACATAGGAAAAGCAGATGTATATACTGTAAATGTAGAAAAAGTTGTACTGAATCTTTTCACACATACTTATATATCCTCCTGTGCAGTTCCAATTGCTCTGTAATGTATGGCCTGTGGATTACATTCCATTTTCATGGTGAAAGGTGTCCTTTAAGGCCATACCCTTAAGCCCCTCATAATAAATAATAATAGTAAGGCCCACACCACAGGAAGATTGTAAACTGGTCTCAAATATCTTGTGCACATCATATGAATTATGTGTAATAGTCACTCTGCAGTTAAAGGGAAGAAAAGGTAGGGTGTATATATCACCTGTTACTATTAGTGTAATGCTCTGTTATCTGTGATATTAATGTTGGTTTTTCTTGCTTATTGATCACAACAATACGAAAAGCCCATTATAGCCGCAGGCTCCATCATCAACCATTTTCAATACTTTTTAACATTCTTTATATTCTAAACCAATTTATATTCCTTATTGACAGATTGGTTCTAAGAAATTGTTCCTGCACAGTGCTGTAATAACCAAAAGCTACTAAAATACATAAGAGATAACATTTAATAAAACAAGCATGCCACATAAAACATAGGTATAAGTATTTATGTGGTTTTGGTTAAATATAAATATTTTTAAGCAGTTACTCCCCCCCCCCCCCTTGAGGTAAACAGTGGTTCAAATTTCAATGTAAATCAATGTGAAATTTAATGTGCTCTTATCATTTTGAGAAGGCTATGGATCTCTATCTATAACTTTCTCAAAATGATAAGAGCACATTAAATTACAATCATAATATGTTCCATCAGTATATACTGTATGCATTTTTACAGAAAAATGGTAACTGAGCTATTACAACACAGCAAATTGAGTAGGGACGTCCTGTGGTTCAATATCGCCTTGGCTTTTATGATGATGTTTAGAAATAATGATACATTCAACTGAATATTTTATTTTGTGGTTGTCAAGATGTGCTGTTGGGCTTATCGGAGCATACAAATCAAGGAAATATACTGCTTACATCAATGTGTGGAATAAGCAGAAGCCAAATGAAATTTAAAAAAAATCATACTCAATTATAAAATTCAATGATTAGTGACCTCTGTTTGTGGACAAGTAACATTGTGAATTTTAATAGTAACACAAATACCCAATAATGCAAACATAAATATGCAAATAATTAAAATGATAATGACTATATCAATGCAGTGTTTTTACATGTGGAACAGTTTACAAGATTTTAACATTCACAATATATCAGGTATATCGGTTTCATAATACATTTCTTAATAATAAATCTCCTTTCCCTTTCACAATGACTTACTTTTAACAATCAACATGGTAGGTTAGTAGTGTGTGAACCAGAGGTTGGATTACCACTGATCCTAAACTTATCATGAGAATATGTATTTTGCCCAAATCCCCCCCCCCCCCCCCCCCCTCCGTTTGAATGGAAAAATTTATGAGCATGCTTGGTAATGCTCCATTTAGTTCTATAGCAATGTTAGAAATGAATGGAGTGGAAGGAAATGTGCTCGGTCAGCAACATTTTCATTTATACTTGAGTATAAGCCGTCCAGAGTATAAGCCGAGACCCCTTATTTTACCAACAAAAACTGGGAAAACCTATTGACTCGGGTATAAGCAGAGGGTGGCAAATGCATTGGTCACAGCCCCCCCCCCCCAGTATATAGCCAGCCAGCCCCCTGTAATATATAGCCAGCCAGCCCCCTGTATTATACAGCCTGCCAGCCCCTGTAGTACTGTAGTATACAGCCAGACTACCCCCTGTAGTATACAGCCAGCTCCCTATAGTATACAGCCAGCCTGCCCCCTATAGAATACAGCCAGCCTGGCCCCTGTAGTATACAGCCATCCCAGTCTGCACCCTGTAGTATACAGCCAGCCCAGCCTGCCCCCTGTAGTATACAGCCAGCCCAGCCTGCCCCCTGTAGTATACAGCCCAGCCAGCACATAAAAAAATAATAAACTTATATACTCACCCTCCGGCGGCCCCAATGTGCAGCGCGGCTCCCTGATGCGCAGCGCAGCTCCTCTTCTGGTTTCCCCGCAGCTCCTCTTTGGTCTTCTGTAACAGCCTGCAGTGCGCGGCCATGTTATCTGCCGGCAGGCGCATACTATGACGAGGCTGCTGCTGAGATAATATGGCCGCGCCATGTTATAAGCTGACATGAGGTTTTTCAGCACATTTTTTGTACTAAAAAACTCGGCTTATAGACAAGTATATATGGTAAATAATGGGTGCAGGCATTGAAACTTGGATCCACATAAATGCTTGAGGATATGTGATTATTTTAAATCGTTAAAACTCATTTAACAATAAAAATCTGCTTGTCACTGTTACCACTAGGGAGCGCTCAAACATAGCGTTGTCATTAAATTGCATGCAGTACTCCTGCAAACCATTTCAAACAGCCGCAGCAGAAAGAGCCCAAAAATGTAACTTTTATCTGCTCTTCAGTTACAATCAGACTGATCAAAGTACCCCATTTCTTAGATGTCCAAACAAGTATGAAAATTTACACTAGTGAAAGAGGTCATCCAATTATTTTTAATTCAGTCACTTACACATAAGCCAGTAATTGCTGTCTCAATGATGCATAATACATCATGTATTCACACGACTAAGTGACATTCTTGTATGTTGATAATAACTCCTTGTCCTGAAAAACAACCCCCCACCCCTGGAATGAAAGATCTCATCATGCTAAACTACTAACTAAGTAAAGTGTTTACGCTTTGCATACATTGTTTGCTTTGTTATGCCTACAAGATTTGTTTTTATGCTTATGTTTTTTGCTGTTGTTTTGTAGTGGTTTACATTGATTGTTGTAACAATATTTCAGGGAAATTTATCATATGCTGGCGTAGGGGGTACCAGCTTATGGTGAAATCTAATGCTCCAACCTCCTGACATATCCAGCAGCTGGTGGCAGTGCCAGACACAGGGGAGTTTCTGCTCCATGCCGGTCCACTTTGCCCCCTGCCACAGCCCCTTTCACACCCACTTGCCATTAAGGTGGCTTGAGTGGGAAACAGTAACAGTTCCAGGCAGTTTGCAAATAATTGGATTAATTCAGAAAACTAGCATACAAGCCCTAATAAATGCCCCCATAGTGTGCAAATATAGCCTTGGGCTTTGTAGAAGATAAAATATTTGGCAGAACAAGAAGCTAAAGAAATGGGAGAAGAGATGGTCTGCGCATTGTGAAAAGAAGTAGGTGAAGAATCATGGTTAAAGTGAAGGAGGAGAGGGACTGCCCTATCAAATGCATCAGTAAATGTAAACTAGTGAAAAATGAGGGAGTGAGAAAAAAAGAGTTGGTGAAAATAAAAATAATTGAAAAATATTATGTTTGTTTAAGAATTTAATTGTCAGATAATCCCTTCAGATGTTCTTTTTTTTTTTATTACTATTATTATTACGGTAGTTCTTTTAACTGTTATGCTTGGAAATATTCCTTTAGACGTTCTAGACTTAGTGGAGAAAAGTACACGAAATAGACTTGTAACAATTATGAATATTTCTGAAAGCAGCCAAAATAAAATGTTAGAAAAACAAATCTAGTATTACATTATACCTTTGAATAAGCTTTTTTTTAGCTTACTCTTCTATTTTAGGTGCCACACAGCATTTCAGCACATTCAGTATTTTTGGATTACAATACATTCGATCAATGGAGTCTTAATGTAGTTCAATTATTTAATAATTATTTTCCAACTGAAAGAAAAACAAAGGCAAAAAATTACTACACAGCAAAGCATGAAAAAATTGAGCATAAGATAATATGGATAAAAAGCTATTTACCTGCAATGTTACTTGAAATATCATCCAGAACATAATCACTGGTTTAATTCCCAGAGTAGAGAATGCCAGCATGATTTTGGAACGAGAGGTCATTAAACTGCTCGTGCAGGATCAGTCAAGAGGAAATGAATACTGCCAAATAATTCAGAACAAACTGACACGCAGACTGCACACAACACCAGCGTCCAGATCATTAGAGAAGCGTTAGATTTGTTTTAGAAGAGAGAAAAAGCACTTAAAAACAAAAGAGACTACAAGTATAAATACCCAATGTATGCGGTAAGAAGCCACATACACCTGGAGCAACATAACACACATATATATAATACAAATAACATTATGGGGCTCATTTACTAAGGGTCGCACTTTCGTCGGACTTTGCACCTTTTTTCGGGTTTTGCACGGCTGTGATAGGTATTTAACAGGTGTCTGTGCTGAGATTGTGGCACATGGGATCCTTTTATGGCGTGGCTGGCTTTCATGTGACAAATTGGGGGGCAGGCCGTCGGATGATCAGACTGATTCGGACTGAGTGGGGGATTTAACTTTCAAATTGTGTCGCAAGATCAAGCACTTACATGCACGAGGAAGAAGAAGGTGAACTCTGTTGGACCTGAACAGGGAAGCAACACATGCAGGATATTGGCGCACGATCTTAGTGAATCAGGGCACAGTGCATTATCGTCGGTGAACTCTGGGGACAGAGTAAGTAAATGTGCCCCTATATATTTATAGTACAATATCTATAGAAATACAGCTTAATTCAAAGGGTCAAAAAACACTATGAAAAACACTAAATTTTTCATCCAGCACCAGACATTGATATGAATATTCTGCAGCATAAGACTGTCTAGTCTAACTCTGCACTCTAGTCTTACCTTACAAGAATTTCCTAAATCTGCATCTATAACTGTGAAATTAGAAACCTGCATAGCCTCTCATGGTGAACTCTTTAAAATCTTAGGCCAAGACTTCCAAACACTTTTAATAATTATGTTTTCAGTTTCACCTTGTCAAGACCATAAATTTTACTTGTTCAGTCATTATAGCCATATGAGGACTTTCTTTTTTGCAGGTTGAATTGGATTTTTAATGGCACAATCTTGGGGGTGATTCTATAAATTTATTGATAAACTTGCATTTACCCTTGGGAGAAAAAAAAATCCTAAAGTTAATTAAGGGAACCTGTCAATGGCTTTTGGCCCATTAATAGCCCCCCTCAAGAAAGGTATAAAATGTCCTTTCTAGAATTCTCTGTTTTATGTAAAATATCACCAATTTACCTTTAAAACATCTCTTCCAGTGATGTGAAAATGAGGTGAGATGAGTCATATTTATGGGATGAGTCAGGTTTAGAGGCTGCAGGGTAGTGACACTTTAGACGCCTATCTTCCATTATAAAGTAACTAGAAACATGCTAGAATCTTAAATTTCACCCTGAATCAGGCTTGTGGTGCTGTAAGCTACAGTAACCGAAATACAGAAAGTTGAAAAATAAGTAATTTTTATCTACAGCTTATTTCAAATGTTGTCTTTACCTGTCTGTATCTCTGGGTCTGTATCTCACATAAGGACTATAGAACTTAACAACTTTCTGCTCATTTTCACATAACGTTGGAGGAATTTTATTTATTTATTTATTTTTTTTAAAAAGGATGAAATTTCACATAAAATAAGGAATTCTTGAAAGGACATTTCATACCATAACTGGGGGGGGGGGTTGCTAGTTTAATGGGGTAACATCTAGTGACAGGTTTCCTTTAATGTGTTGGCTAACATGATTATTAATAATATTATTTTGTGATAATATTAATATGTGCAATTCTGGGTTTAATTTTTTTTATTATTATTATTTTTATGCAGTAAATGCATGACAATAATATTTTTTTACTTTCTAGGAGTATAATTTTCTAGGATTTTTTTTCTACTGTGGGGACTAAATATTGTGCTTTACATATAGGCCATGTGTAAGAAACATGGTACTACATAATGACCTGGTAATATTATTGTGCCTGTTTTTTGTCAGTCTTTTTAAAAAAAAAAAAAAGTATATTTATTATCTTTGTGTCACAGTTGCATTTTGTCTGCCTCTTTTTAAAACGGTGCACCTAAAGGGGCGTGGAGGTGTGTGTTCCTAGTTTGCGCCACATTTATTACTGATATGCGCCACAATGAAGGTCATTAAAGAGTGACCCTAGGCTTAGAGCTCCTACCTGGCTCCCTGCATGCAGCCTACTGAGCTCTAGGAAAAAGTCTACTCCCAAAAAAGTCACAAATATATATATATATATGTATATATTTTTGTGTATATTTTTGTGTGTGTATATATATATATATATATATATATATATATATATATACACTCACCGGCCACTTTATTAGGTACACCATGCTAGTAACGGGTTCGACCCCCTTTTGCCTTCAGAATGGCCTCAATTCTTCGTGGCATAGATTCAACAAGGTGCTGGAAGCATTCCACAGAGATTTTGGTCCATATTGACATGATGGTATCATCAGATTTGTCGGCTGCACATCCATGATGCGAATCTCCCGTTCCACCACATCCCAAAGATGCTCTATTGGATTGAGATCTGGTGACTGTGGAGGCCATTTGAGTACAGTGAACTCATTGTCATGTTCAAGAAACCAGTCTGAGATGATTCCAGCTTTATGACATGGCGCATTATCCTGCTGAAAGTAGCCATCAGATGTTGGGTACATTGTGGTCATAAAGGGATGGACATGGTCAGCAACAATACTCAGGTAGGCTGTGGCGTTGCAACGATGCTCAATTGGTACCAAGGGGCCCAAAAAGTGCCAAGAAAATATTCCCCACACCATGACACCACCACCACCAGCCTGAACCGTTGATACAAGGCAGGATGGATCCATCCTTTCATGTTGTTGAAGCCAAATTCTGACCCTACCATCCGAATGTCGCAGCAGAAATCAAGACTCATCAGACCAGGCAACGTTTTTCCAATCTTCTACTGTCCAATTTCGATGAGCTTGTTCAAATTGTAGCCTCAGTTTCCTGTTCTTAGCTGAAAGGAGTGGCACCCGGTGTGGTCTTCTGCTGCTGTCTTCTGCCTCAAAGTTCGACGTACTGTGCGTTCAGAGATGCTCTTCTGCCTACCTTGGTTGTAATGGGTGGCGATTTGAGTCACTGTTGCCTTTCTATCAGCTCGAACCAGTCTGCCCATTCTCCTCTGACCTCTGGCATCAACAAGGCATTTCCGCCCACAGAACTGCCGCTCACTGGATGTTTTTTCTTTTTCGGACCATTCTCTGTAAACCCTAGAGATGGTTGTGCATGAAAATCCCAGTAGATCAGCAGTTTCTGAAATACTCAGACCAGCCCTTCTGGCACCAACAACCATGCCACGTTCAAAGGCACTCAAATCACCTTTCTTCCCCATACTGATGCTCGGTTTGAACTGCAGGAGATTGTCTTGACCATGTCTACATGCCTAAATGCACTGAGTTGCCGCCATGTGATTGGCTGATTAGAAATTAAGTGTTAACGAGCAGTTGGACAGGTGTACCTAATAAAGTGGCCGGTGACTGTATATGTAAAACAAAAAAATAAGATCAATTACCCCATAGCATGTTCATTTTAGTTGATTAATCTTTTTATGTAAAATGGCGAAAAGTGGGTGGATTTACTTTTCAATGCTTAACTTTTTTTACATATAATTTTAGATCCCTTAAGCAGTTGTCCAGTATCTTTTTTGAACCAGGAACTTACTGAACACAGCAACATTTTTCAGGGACCAGCAGGAGGGGGGCAATTCCAAAAATGGGCTACGTATCGTAACGTAAGATACGGTTGGCATACAGCCGAAAATATCAGTTTGCGTGAAAAGGACCTGACAGTGTATCAAGTCCTGACGTAAATTCATCCCAAATGGCTGCCTTGATTGCAGGCTAAACATCTGGAGGAGGACTACAGGAAAAAGAAGTGAAATATAAAAATTATACTTATCTCTACTTATTATAAGATATATTTCAAGGTATCTTAGTATCACTTATAATATTGTTTTATGGAAAATCAATTGAAACAATTGTGGTCAAACATGCACATAATGCTGCTACTCACAACTATATATGTTGTATGATCAGAGACAAGGGAAACTGATTGGTGGGCTCTCAGCAGAGAGCAAAGTATATTACATATTGTTCTATTTTAAAGCACAAAATCATAGGTACAGACATTTTCTGAAAGCGCCAGCTACATTATGTTCAACACTTAGTATTTTTCTCTTCAGTTTGATTTGATGCATTATGAATCAAATATACCTTGAGAATGTTGTAAGCTACACTGATGCATGTTCATATCTTGGTTAATCCCCGAGATGAGTGGTTTTGCTGAAAAAACAATTATAACGTTCAGGTCCTTGGGCAAGCTGGGTCAGGCTGGCTGCCTAGATAAACAAATTACATGGAGCTTATAACTACAAATGGAGGTTAGTCAAGACATGATTTATCAACCTGAGCTGGATCACTCGTACACAGCAGCTGGGGGATGATGCAGCATTTTGATTATTCTGCCTTCAGGCACAAACCAGGGATTACATCACCCTCTCCTGCAGTGAATAACTCACGTGCAAGGAGAAGCGCTGAACCAGCCATAGAAGCGACAGAGATTAATTATCATAATGTTATATCTGTTTTATCAGCAAAACCAAAACCGGCACAGGGATTAACCAAGATATGATCCTGCATCAGTGTAGCTACAGCATACAGGTAGGTTTCCTTCAAAAAACAAGATGAACTGACCACCATTAGTTCTACCAAACAGTACAAAAAAAACAAGCAAAAGAAAATCTTCCAATCAAAATAATTTATTTATATCTGCATCTTCCTCCTGTGCAAAACATTTACAGATCCCATTAATCTGCAGAAAAGCTGTTTTATACATTATCACACCAGGCAAAGACTAAGATACAGAAAGTCTTTACATTAAGATATAAAAGATATAGTATCCACTTTATAGAGCATTTTATTATGCAAAGCATCTCAAAACAAGCGCAGCTCGTCTGATAATACAGTCCCTTGCAAGTTTTCTGAAGTTTTCCAATGGGAATCATTCAGGCCATGATGTTATCTTCTTCCATATATGTTAAGCAGCTTTAAGTTAACCAACTATTTCAGTTGGGAGAAAACACAGTAACATTGAGTCTTGTAAAGGTGAACGCCATCATCTTTTTATTGTTAAAAGGTTCTTGACTCCCACTGGGAATGAGTAGTATCTAGAAAAAGACAGATATGATAACAACAAAATATAATTAAGTGTCTTTGTAAACAGGATAAGCCGTTGCGTTCAATAGTCAGGCTCCTCTCAAATGGCAGAACTAAGTTTGCAATGACCTCTGTCAGATGTAAGCAATCTACTTTGTCTGATTGATTGATAATAGAGAATGCTATATGTTACTAAATGTAGCCACCATCAGCTTCATTTCCACAATATAAGACATGAGCTTGATAGAAGGTTGTGGAACATTCTATATTAGATTTAATAAAGACAAGGAAAATTCATTATTTTATGATATTTAAAGGGGTTGTCCACTTTCAGCAAATTATTGATATGGTTTGTAAGTAAAAGTTACCGTATATATTCAAGTATTAGCTGACCCGAGTATAAGCAGAGGCCCCTAATTTTAACACAAAAAACGGTGAAAAAGATTTACTCAAGTATAAGCCAAGGGTGGGTGCCAGCATTTCCTGGTACGGGAAACATTTTGTGACTGGTGTGCGGTAAGTAGTCTGAAACTGAACCTGTCAAAAACCAAAGAAATTGTAGTTGACTGGGTCGAACCGTTGATAGTAGATGGGTTGGAAACTGAACGTGTACAGGAGTACAAATACTTGGGAATAATGATTGATGACAAACTAAAGTGGCAGTCTCAAGTGGACTGTGCATATAGGAAGGCAACGGGTAAGCTGTTCTTCCTGAGATCACTTAGGGCTTTTTCTGTATACACTTTTTATTTTCTGACAACTTTTTAGGAGTCTGTAGTACTGAGCTCCTTATCATACGGGGAATGTGCCTGGGGCCTATGTCTGTCCCCTCAAGATCACTGTAAATGTTGGAAAATCGTAAGAAAAGCAGAGAATATTATCGGCGTGAAAATGGAACAATGGGAGAGTATGTTACACAGGGGCTGGCTGGCTATATACCGGAGCAGGGGCTGGCTGGCTATATACTGGAGCAGGGGCTGGTTGGCTATGTACTGAAGGCAGGGGCTGGATGGCTATATACTAATGGCTGTATAAATACTGGGGGCTGGCTGGCTATATACTACTGGCTGTATATATACAGGGGGCTAGCAGTCTATATACTACAGGGGGTGGCTGGCTATATACTACAGTGGGATGGCTGTATACTACTGGGGGGCTGCTGGCTATATACTGGGGGGCTGTGACCAATGCATTTCCCACCCTCGGCTTATATCCGAGTCAATAGGTTTTCCCAGTTTTTGTGGTGAAATTAGGAGCCTCAGCTTATACTCGGATCGGCTTATACTTGAGTATATATGGGACCAACTTGTGCCCACACTGTTTTTAAATGAAAAATGCATAGATCCTGTCCCCAGAAAATGAAGTTTGTAAGTCTACCCGGCACCCTGCCTGAAGGAGTGTGTGTTATTAATGCAAGGCAGTGTGTCCCTTACCTCATGTCTGCTCTTCTGCCCTCCCTCTTGCAGTACAGAGCAGTGTATCACTCATCAGCCCAGGGGGGGAGGGACTTGCCAGCAGGCATGAGGAGAGAGCAACACTGCCTTACATGCATAGCATACGCCCTTGGCACACCCTGCTCCTTCAAGCAAGTTGCCAGGTAGGCTTACAAACTTCATTTTTTGGGGACAGGAAATATGCATTTTTTACCATGTGGGTACAAGTTAGTATATTACTATGGTAACTTGTTGTTAGGCTTATTAGTGAATATTGTGACAGGTTCCCTTTAATAAATGTTTTAAGTTGGGCATTTGTTTGTTTTCCTCTGTAATATGTTTACTCACGGTTGTTAGCACCAAGGTAGTTACTATGAAACTATAGTCTGAGTTATCTGAGAAACACTGCTCTGTCTGGAGCCGGATTGGTTGTGGATATGTTGCATGGTCCGTTAATATAACAGCTGTAGGCACTGATCCATTAAAAAGTATTGCATTTATCCGTGTGCCGTCTGTCATTCGCATCAGCCCTTAGTCTTGTCCCTTTGTCAAGTAAGGTGAAGAAAGCTTGGAGTTTTTTAGCTCCATTTATATCAGAATTGTGGCTTGATTAGTAAATCTGTCCCATTTATTTTTATTGCTTACCTGTTTGAAGTTAAATTATAGTAGCCGCTGTCTTCTAAAATCTCTTCAATCATTGTCTTAATGATAAGAAAAACATGATTTTAACCAAGCGTTAGACATGACCTCACACAGTCAAAAGGTAAATAAAATATGACTGTACCTGCAGCTGCTCATAGGTTATTCCACCATCAAATTCTAAGGTGCCAGCATTTCCTGGTACGGGAAAATAAACACATTAAACATTATTTACCTATGAAACACATAAAACCACTGTAATTCCTTAATTATGGAATGTAAATTGTCTGTGTATTAGGGTTGCACCGATACCAGTATTTTGAGTGCGATATGATACCCAGTAAAGTATTGCAATACCCGATATGATACTTTCAAGAAAAAAAGTATTATCTGAACGTTTAGGGTGCGGTCACAGGGGGCATTTGCATTACATTTAGAAATGCAATGCAAACAATCTGAGGGCAGGGCTCAGTCTGATCGCATTTGCATTTCCTTTGAAACACATGTGATCGGCAATGATCAACCAGTGATTTGCCAGGAGAGCTTTAGTGTTTTATGGTAGTGTAGCATATGGCTTGTAAAGGTTGTCCTGGTAATGTTGATAAAAAATAGTATACTAAATAGTATAATTTAGGGCTCATTTAGACGGACACTTTTGATGTCCATAGGCTATTCTTTTTTTGCAGATGGAAAACGGACCCATTGGGTCACGATTTGCGTTTTCCCGACGTGTTACCCGAATGTTTCCGATTTGCGCTGATTTCCCCTGAATTGCCCCGGGATTTTGGCGCACGCGATCGGATTGTGGCGCATCGGTGCTGGCATGCACGTGACGGAAATTGGGGGGCGTGGCCGAACGAAAACCCGAAGGATTCGGAAAAACCGCTGCATTAAAAAAAAAAAAAATCTGTCGTGGAGCTTGCACTTACCTTCATCCAGGATGGCTCGGTGCACTCCAGCGCGTTCCGATGCTTTTCAGCGCAGCAGCGCCACCTGGTGGACGGCGGAGGAACTACCTTAATGAATCCTGGACGGACCCGAATCCAGCGCAGAGAACGCGCCGCTGGATCGCGAATGGACCGGGTAAGTAAATCTGCCCCATTGTTTCCTATGGGTCTGTTCACAAGTCCATTTTTTTCACGGATGTGCAGACAGTGAAAAAAAAATTGCAGAAAGAAGTAGATTACAAACCCATCAGCTTTTTTTGCATATGTGAAAATAATGGATGGTGTATTAATACAATATGGACTGATCATAGACATCACGTCTGCATTTTTTGCAGATGAGAAGAGGACATGCCTGTCTGAATGAGCCCTTATTTTTTGTCTTATACATTATTATTCATTTAATTTAACTGCATTATATGCTTAAAATATTATAATTTCCATAATAATAATGATCTCTATAATAATAATAATAATCTCAATAATAATAATAATAATCATTAACATCATCATCTCAATTATAATAATAATAAACATCATCATCTCCATAATAATGATTGTTATTATTATGATTGAGATAATTATTATGGAGCTAATTATTATTATTATTATGTAAATTAGGATGTTTATTATTATTATTACTGAGATGATGATGATGATGATGATTATTATTATTATTCTTGAGATTATTATTATCTCAATAATAATAATAATAACAATCTCTGAGAAGATGTTCCTCTATATACCAATACATGGAGCCTGTATCACAGTGTAA
Organism: Engystomops pustulosus; assembly: GCF_040894005.1. Lineage (NCBI taxonomy): Eukaryota > Metazoa > Chordata > Amphibia > Anura > Leptodactylidae > Engystomops > Engystomops pustulosus. The sequence continues at coordinate 160,154,464 of NC_092415.1, read as the reverse complement.
GGCCATATTCACACCAATGTATGGGGGCGTATATATACAGCCGACGTATATATGGCTGATATACGTCCCCTATAGACGGCAATGAGCATGTGGTGCCCCACGAGAGCTGTACAGTGCAGCACACATGCGGCACTGTACCGCTCCGTACCCGGTGAAAAAATAGGACACGTCCTATCTTCTTTCCACAGCATACGGCGCTGTGCGCCATACATCCCTGTGGAGAGGGGCGGGGGTGAGCGGCGCTCACCTCCTTTTCCTCTCCCCGCACGCTGCCGTGTGCCCGCCATGCTTCGGCAGGCAGGCAACGGCAGTGTGCATGCAGCCTAACAGTGAAGCTCTTCGTTACATAAAATCCTCCCATTGACAGTAAACCCATAGTCTAGTGCAGTGATGGTGAACCTTTTAGAGAGCGAGTGCCCAAACTATAACCAAAATCCACTTATTTACCGCAAAGTTCCAATATTGCATTCTAAGCATGTAACTTATTGCGACCTGCTCTTCAACATTTATCTATCAATCGTATCGGCCCCTTGAGGCCACTAATACAGTTGAAAGAAGGAGGACACATTCAGACTATCATTGTAGCTTCTCACCAGGGTCTCTCTGTACAGTAAGAATGTAGGGTCCAGTGGGATGATCTACAAAGATGCTGCAGTTCTATCAACACTTTCTCACTTTTACCGCAGTTCCAAACAGCCAATGAAGTGTCACTTTAAAACAGCGCTAAGAGCAGCATCTTTTAAATTGCCTGGGTCTGTAGGAAGATTTGGTGAATTTGGTCCTGTTTGGTGAGCTCTGTCTTGGGGTCAATGGCCTGAGTGCCCACAGAAAGGGCTCTGAGTGCCACCACTGGTCTAGTGGATTGATGCTCTGTCCTGTATATCTATGGCAGGTGGAGTGTGGAGGTTGTGGGTTCGAATCCTGGGCTGGGAAAAATTATTTAATTGAATAAAATAGAGCCTTGTGTCTGGGGAAGCCCTGGTGATTTAGAGACCATATATGGACAGATGATGATATCACCCTGTTGACGAGGTCCCTGCCCTGCCGCTAACCCATCACAAAGGATTCCCTGCCAGATGTCTCCTCTGCAGACAGATATAAGGAGTTTGTAGAGTCTGTGGAAGTCAGTGGTATTGAACCCTTCCGGCTTTGAAAGTATTGTATAAGTACCGAGATTTTTATGCATCATGCAACCCTTCTGTGTACCTTTATATTGTTTTAATAAAAAACGCAAATATTTCAATATGCTGGAAAAAAGGGAAACGGTCAGAGGAAAATGACCTTCCAGTATGTTGTCAAGCATCTTAACATTTACAAAACTTTATGATCATGGGATCATCCAGAAAATCAGCTCTAAAGTGGCCATAATAGTGTGGAGCATTCATGCAACCCCTACATGCTCATATACCCAGCCAAGTCATCTAACAATGCATAGTCCACCTTCATCAGTGTGTAGTGCAGCTCAGGTTTCATCATCTGACTATGTTGGAACAATTGCAGGGGATGTGAGGTGCAAAATAAAAAATTTTAGTAAAAATTTTAGTTGAAACCAATTTTAGTCAGAAAGATAAATCCTGACAAGCTAAAAATCCATATTTATAGCAGTCATAATGTAGTTTCTTAATTGACAGTCATGTTTCACATATCATGGATCTTTATAGAGTCATGTTTTATAGTGTACCAAACCTGACTTATCCTTACTTACTTTTAAAATACTAAACTTGCTTTCCATGTTATACAAAAATAAAAAAATAAGAAAGGAAGACCTATTTTTTGGTTTTTACAATCAATATTTTTTCTGATCTTTTTAATTCTCTATTTTTTCTTTTGGTAAAGGTGGCTTAAGTTTGAAAAGGATGTTGAAGATGGTGGAGACCGCTGGCACAGTAGTCGAGCTACGAAGCTGCATACTGAATGGCACAGTGATGTTGGACAAGAGAGCCAGCACTATCGAGGAAATTGCAGGTGAGTTACCGTGTGTAGAAGGGGGGTATTAATCTACTTAATTGTAAAATGGTAACATTCGGGTCCAAGTTCAGCTACCATCCTGGAATGTAAGTTTCACAGTCAACATTTAACATCTTACCCCCCCCCCAAACCAATGGTTCTACCTTATTTACTTAGTGAGTTGCTCTGCATGATGATATTGTATCATAGTATATAAGACTGGAAAAGGACGCAAGTCCATCAGGTCCAAAATTTAAGCATTAAACACATTTTTTGGTTTTTCCCCATAACTTGTGAAAGTTCTGCTCTCCAGAAAGGTTACCCTATTTCCTGTGTCCTCTTGTAAACACGCCCCCTGCTCATTCCATTACTGTGCTACAGCTTAGCAGGAGGTGTGTGCAGAGGACAGCGGAGGAAGGGGGTGTTGCAGCCTGACTCTGCTCTGTTCAGGAACACCCAGATGACTCAATACATAGGATTACAATGCTGAATGGGAGGGTTCATTTTATACACTCACCGGCCACTTTATTAGGTACACCTGTCCAACTGCTCGTTAACACATAATTTCTAATCAGCCAATCACATGGCGGCAACTCAGTGCATTTAGGCATGTAGACATGGTCAAGACAATCTCCTGCAGTTCAAACCGAGCATCAGTATGGGGAAGAAAGGTGATTTGATGCCTTTGAACGTGGCATGGTTGTTGGTGCCAGAAGGGCTGGTCTGAGTATTTCAGAAACTGCTGATCTTCTGGGATTTTCACGCACAACCATCTCTAGGGTTTACAGAGAATGGTCCGAAAAAGAAAAAACATCCAGTGAGCGGCAGTTCTGTGGGCGGAAATGCATTGTTGATGCCAGAGGTCAGAAGAGAATGGGCAGACTGGTTCGAGCTGATTGAAAGGCAACAGTGACTCAAATCGCCACCCGTTACAACCAAGGTAGGCAGAAGAGCATCTCTGAACGCACAGTACTTTGAACTTTGAGGCAGATGGGCTACAGCAGCAGAAGACCACACCGGGTGCCACTCCTTTCAGCTAAGAACAGGAAACTGAGGCTACAATTTGCACAAGCTCATCGAAATTGGACAGTAGAAGATTGGAAAAACGTTGCCTGGTCTGATGAGTCTCAATTTCTGCTGCGACATTCGGATGGTAGGGTCAGAATTTGGCGTCAACAACATGAAAGCATGGATCCATCCTGCCTTGTATCAACGGTTCAGGCTGGTGGTGGTGGTGTCATGGTGTGGGGAATATTTTCTTGGCACTCTTTGGGCCCCTTGGTACCAATTGAGCATCGTTGCAATGCCACAGCCTACCTGAGTGTTGTTGCTGACCATGTCTATCCCTTTATGACCACAATGTACCCAACATCTGATGGCTACTTTCAGCAGGATAATGCGCCATGTCATAAAGCTTGAATCATCTCAGACTGGTTTCTTGAACATGACAATGAGGTCACTGTACTCAAATGGCCTCCACAGTCACCAGATCTCAATCCAATAGAGCATCTTTGGGATGTGGTGGAACGGGAGATTCGCATCATGGATGTGCAGCCGACAAATCTGCGGCAACTGTGTGATACCATCATGTCAATATGGACCAAAATCTCTGAGGAATGCTTCCAGCACCTTGTTCAATCTATGCCACGAAGAATTGAGGCAGTTCTGAAGCAAAAGGGGGTCCAACCCGTTACTAGCATGGTGTACCTAATAAACTGGCCGGTGAGTGTAATTCACAGGAGCCACTGACCCATTTCAATATCATCATGCAGAGCAACTTGCTATAGTAAATGAGGTAGATTTGTGGGGCTAGATGTGCCACACAGGTTCCCTTTAATATCTTTTTTTAATATATTTTGGTACCTAAGTTGGTCAGCTAGCTGGCTAGTTTTTGGACACTTTTTGGCATTTTAGAAAGTTGCAGAAGGCCAATTAGTCCAAAATGTGTGTAAACATCTGTATCAGTAAGATATGTAGAGTATGCCTAGGACATTTTGCTCAGCCTAGTGCACAACTAGTCTGGATGAATATACAGAAAAGTCGCACAAAATTAGCAAATTCAGAACTGCTTAACAATATGAGACTTTTTTGTCAGATAAATTCCCCCTCCTAATGTTTTTCCCATGGATCTGCCGTGTTCTGCTGTTTTTGAAGACTTTGAGCACATATACATTGTTTGGTTTTAAATTGAGGTGATTTAAGTGATATGCATATACTTACATAATTTTAAAATAGCATGGTCAGGGGAAAGGTAAAACTAGAGATAAAATACTAGTGGTAGTCATCCTACACCTACAATTACTGACTCTTCCAGAAAGGATGGCTACCTCAAATTATATCCCAGCAGAAATAAGACAAGCAGCAGTTACAAGCAGATGTCCTGTTTGTACCTCTAATAGCAGATGCATTTAGTTACATTATTTGGCCTTGTGCTGGGCGCACCATAAGCTGTGAAGGCAGGAGCAGCAGATCAAAGTAGAAGTGTGTATACACACAGGCCTCCCCAGCAGAGCAGACTTTGAAAAGCACTGCTTTATGCCATAATTTATGATTTCCATTTTTATTGTGCCTCTTTTATATAGCAGCACTTTGATCTGTACTCAGCTTTGATTATGACAAATCTGCAAATAAAATTTTATAAGAGCAGTAATAGCTTTCAATGAAATATTTTATCTACATTTTGTCTTACCATGATAGCTTGGGTTTTTTATGACATTATTAGTCCCCCGTCTCTGATTTTACCTGTGTATGTATTCTCTCATCTAAGCTCTCGCCTTGTGGGTAATTTAATAACCATAATTCAATCACCAAGGGGCCAGGCACCTTATATAAGTTCAATTTACTTGAAATGGAGGTAAGTAAAGTTCAAGATGCTATTTTATGTTTTTTTTAAAGCAAACCTGTCTTGTCATCGGAGATCAGCAACTTCCCATATGACTGCAGCAATCCATGGCAATCATCAACAAAAAATTCTATTATCTCAGGAGATCCCTGCACAACCTGAAAAGACATGCAAAGACACACAATTATTCCTAATTATTCTCTGGCTGAATGGAGAAGTTTTCCATAAACTCTGATACTGGCTAATATGATTTTTTATAAGATCATAAAACGGGGAGGTGAAAACATAGATCAGCTCACCGCTAATAGTCTGAGGAAATCTTGGACCTTTACATGACCAGCGTAATGGGAATTCAACAAACAAAAACTTTAGATCCAGGCCTTCTCAGTAGCTCTGACTAACAATCTTCATTCTTAAAGAGGTATTACCACGAAGACTAGATTATTAAATATACTCAGGATAATAAAATAACATATTCTCTAATTCAATGTTATTAACAAAAATACAGCATTTCACAAAAATAATTCCAAACTGTTTCTATCAGTCTTGGTGTACACAATTTTGGTTGCCCCTGGGTAGGGTTGGGACGATATATTGCTCTCCTGTCCGACACTGCGCTGAGCTCCTCTCTGCACTCCTGTCCCTAACCTAACAATTCTTTTTTCCAAACAATTCATGACATAGAAGTAATAAGTCCCTTAAATAGTGTGTGGAGTCTAGCTGCTAGGATGTCTTTCATACACTACACACAGAGGAGAGGAGATCCTGCTCTCTTATACATCCTTAGCATCCTATGGATAAGGGCCATTATAAAACAGCACTAAGTAGTTTATCTATGAAATCAGAAGTGGGAAGAAAAAAGAACCATCAGCAATGTCCATGTCTGTGACTGTCTCTGTCTAGATGCTCCTCCTCTAACTCTACATATGTAACTTTATCCTGCAGTGAGCTGTCAATATGTCTTAAAGTATTAAGTTTCAGTGCTAATTCCAGTAGTCAAGGAAGGAGAAGTCCATAAATGAGCCGGAGGTGCTCAGGCTCACGTCACCCGAGCAACTCTCTGCATCCCTGGGTTTTAATTTATTTTTCCCCCCGATGTGGTTGCACCTCCTGCTTCTGCCTGAGGAGATAGGAGCCGGGGTCCATCAGACCATGAGTTACAAGCCAATCATTCTACAGTAAGATAATATTTTTCACAAGTAAAAACATGCTAGATAATTGACAATCTTCTCAGGAGTAAATGTTCCAGCCAATTAAACCCAATGTCAGACCATGCAATGCTTAGAAAAAATGCAAACGTCAGAGAGCTACATTTATGGATCTCAAGTAAGCCTGTTAAATGTTTAAAGGAAACCTACCATGAGGACTCTACTATCAGAAGTAGATCTGATGGTAGATTTCTCCTTCCTGTCTCTGACCTAATCTGTAATTTAATAATCCTGGAACATTACCTAACTTGTTAAAAAAACTGATTTTTGTCAAACACTTTCAGAACAGAAAATGCCATAACTTTGGAAAGAAAAGGGCGAGCAGCACAAAGTAGTCATCGTTGTGTTTGTTTTCAAAGGGGGAATCGCATATAATAATTTGTTAAAATCACTATAGCTTTACAATTACGCTTTAAAAATCTTGTGCATCAACATATGCCCACAAGTCTCAATGAACTGAAGTAACATAAAGAAGAGTGGGCAAAATGTGAGAGACTTTGAAATGTTTAAAATATGCCACCCTCAAGCCTATTAGCTGAAGGCAAAATGGAGAAGGAAGAAGAGGGAGACAGAGCTGATAGTTTGCAGAGTGCATGTTTCATAGGAGAATACTTTCTCTTTTTATCAACTTAGGCTTCTAATTTCTATGTTACCAAGGAAAAACATTTGAACAGTGGCTACACTGGACAGTAACTGAAAGTTGTAATTAATAATAAAGTTATTACTGACTTTGCTAATGGAGTGACTAATGGTGTCAAATTGATTGAGCATGTTCTTCATACGAAAACCGGATGATGTTAATTATGGAAGCTGAAATCCTAAGCTCTTTATGGCAGAGAATGGTGGTGTCAGAAAATGTTATTAGTAAAGTAAAACAGGGTCACGAGTTTTAAGGTTGATTTTACATTTGCAAAGTTTTGATTTTATTATTTTAATGACTTGATCAGTGCGATATAATTGGAGAAGTATCAAAGTTTCTACGTCTTGTGAACCTTGTTAGATAATGTAAAGGTTGTACTTTTTACCTGCCCAATTAAGATGGCTAATTTTTTTTGCCTAGTTTGCTGAGCATTTTTTTTCAAATGAAGTTCTTAGCCCAGATCTTTTTGAAATGACAGTTGCAGTGGGTTTGGTTGTAGAACTTTTTTTGGCTTGCGTATAAAGAAATTATTATTATCCTCCAATATATATTTTCATTGCACTTACATTGAATAATAACTAGAGTAAATGCGATTCTGTCAGAACATGAAGATTCAGGATTATGCCAACAAAGTGCCGTTCAGGCACAAGGACCTTATGAGCACTGTGTTATTGGAGATTATCTTGTATGAAGGACTTTCTGCATTTAGATTGAGGTCAGATGGGCAGATATTTATTTTCTGCTTGCATGTATTATATACTTAGAGTGTCCTCTGAAGGGTTCAGTTACTTTATTTCCACCTTTATTTCCCTTGATCTCCCTTTCAATGAAAGCATTCAGATGTGTTGTTCTAATGAGATCGTGACATCTTAGGGTTAATTGTTCATCATCAGAGTTGTCTCCAGCCATGGACCATAGCACCAGGTGGATCCCTGTTGTATAAAACACTGGAGACCCGGAGCCTGAAGTGAGATCCTATATACCTTGAACTACATCTACATTTTTCATTTTAGAATTCCATTTCCTCCTACATTTTAACATAACTTTAACTTTAACAGTTAAAAGGATATATATTAATCAGGGATTAATCCTGTAGAGGTATATAGAGTTTTTTGCATATACTATTAGCAAAATTGTAGTTTTGTTATGAATGCACTAATTGATAATTATATTACCACTGGTATATATAAATATATATATATATATATATATATATATATATATATATATATATATATATATATATATATACACACATACATATTTTTTTTAATTGTTTTATATATATATATATATATATATATATATATATATATATATATATATATATTATGTTTTTTAGAGTCTTATAAAACATAATCATAGCACAAATAGTCTAATAATATATAGATGTCTAAAATACTGGATTATAAGGTACTGCTTGGCACAGTCTTCACTACAGAAAGATTTAGGACAGTGAACACAATGTTTTTTTTAAATATTGGATTATATTTAGAAATTGTGCTAAGCTTAGGTGCCTTCTACACGCAGAAAAAAGAAACAAGTTTATCCTGCTCCCATATATATGTCTGACATATACAAATACACAGCAGCACGGAGAACATTATAGAGCAATTATTAGAGGTACTACCATGAATAGAGATGAGCGAGCACTAAAATGCTCGGGTACTCGTTATTCGAGACAAACTTTTCCCGATGCTCGAGTGCTCGTCTCGAATAACGAGCCCCATTGAAGTCAATGGGAGACTCGAGCATTTTTCAAGGGGACCAAGGCTCTGCACAGGGAAGCTTGGCCAAACACCTGGGAACCTCAGAAAAGGATGGAAACACCACGGAAATGGACAGGAAACAGCAGGGGCAGCATACATGGATGCCTCTGAGGCTGCTTAATCGCACCATTATGCCAAAATTATGGGCAACAGCATGGCCATGACAGAGTGACAGAATGAAGCTAGATAGCATCTAAAACATCCAATAATTGACCCTGACACTATAGGGGACGGCATGCAGAGGCAGCGGCAGCAGGCTAGAGAGTGTCATGGCGACATACCCTAAATGGACTCAGGCTTCAAACCAATGGGTGGCAGAGAGGAACCAAAGGAGGTGAGCAAGAAGCGCTCAAATAATATCGGTACATGATAAAAGTTTGCCAGTATATTTTGTGGATTACACAGCAGGGTGGCGACAAAGTTAACATGGAAGCCATGAAAACAACCCAAAATTCTGCCTGACACAGCTCGTTTGATAAGGGGAACATGTATGGAGGCAGTGAACTAGTAGTAGATTAAAGGTGCTGCAGTTAAAACTATGTTAGTTGGATCTTGGCATGGAGCTGGCGCTCCGCTGCCAGGCGAGCTTTCGCCAATCCAAGCCCCTGTCTCTAGGCTACTCCCCAAACAGCACTTCTAAGAACCTTTTGTATAAGATCAAGTGTAGTAGCGTTCTTATAAGTTTGGGATATGGCGGGTGAGGGGAATGTAAACAGATGCGCAAGAAGCGCTGAAATAATATCGGTAAATGATAAAAGTTTGCCAGTATATTTTGGGGATTACACAGCAGGGTGGCGACAAAGTTAACAAGTTTGATGTGGAAGCCATGAAAACAACCCAAAATTCTGCCTGACACAGCTCGTTTGATAAGGGGACCATGTATGGAGGCAGTGAACTAGTAGTAGATTAAAGGTGCTGCAGTTAAAACTATGTTAGTTGGATCTTGGCATGAAGCTGGCACTCCGCTGCCAGGCGAGCTTTCGCCAATCCAAGCCCCTGTCTCTAGGCTACTCCCCAAACAGCACTTCTAAGAACCTTTTGTATAAGATCAAGTGTAGTAGCGTTCTTATAAGTTTGGGATATGGCGGGTGAGGGGAATGTAAACAGATGCGCAAGAAGCGCTGAAATAATATAGATTAATCATAAAAGTTTGCCAGTATATTTTGTGGATAACACAGCAGGGTGGCGACAAAGTTAACAACTTTGATGTGGAATGCCCTGTAATAGCTCTTGGGCGGTGTGCCTTTTATCGCCTAGGCTCAGCAGTTTGAGCACCGCCTGCTGTCGCTTAGCGACGGCACTGCTGCTGTGCCTAGAGCTACCGACTGATGGCGCCATGCCCACGGATGGTAATTCGGAGGAGGAGGAGGTGGAGGAGGGGTGGGAGGAGGAGGAGGTATAGTAGGCCTTTGAGACCTGGACCGAGGTAGGCCCCGCAATCCTCGGCGTCGGCAGTATATGACCAGCCCCAGCCCAATGTAAACAGATGCGCAAGAAGTGCTGAAATAATATCGGTTAATCATAAAAGTTTGCCAGTATATTTTGTGGATAACACAGCAGGGTGGCGACAAAGTTAACAATTTTGATGTGGAATCCATGAAAACAACCCAAATTTCTGCCTGACACACCTCGTTTGATAAGGGGACGATGTATGGAGGCAGCTATATGGACGACTTTTGGAGGTAGCAATGGAGACAACGTGTGGAGGCTGCTATGGAGACAATTTAATTTGGATAGTGCCTGTATGTGGCAGTCCAAAAAAGTTTTCAAACCAGAGGAGCAGGTAGGTGGCCCTCCAGAAAAATGGAATAGATTGAGTGCCTGTATGTGGCAGTCCAAAAAAGTTTTCAAACCAGAGGAGCAGGTAGGTGGCCCTCCAGAAAAATGGAATAGATTGAGTGCCTGTATGTGGCAGTCCAAAAAAGTTTTCAAACCAGAGGAGCAGGTAGGTGGCCCTCCAGAAAAATGAAATAGATTGAGTGCCTGTATGTGGCAGTCCAAAAAAGTTTTCAAACCAGAGGAGCAGGTAGGTGGCCCTCCAGAAAAATGAAATAGATTGAGTGCCTGTATGTGGCAGTCCAAAAAAGTTTTCAAACCAGAGGAGCAGGTAGGTGGCCCTCCAGAAAAATGAAATAGATTGAGTGCCTGTATGTGGCAGTCCAAAAAAGTTTTCAAACCAGAGGAGCAGGTAGGTGGCCCTCCAGAAAAATGAAATAGATTGAGTGCCTGTATGTGGCAGTCCAAAAAAGTTTTCAAACCAGAGGAGCAGGTAGGTGGCCCTCCAGAAAAATTGAATAGATTGAGTGCCTGTATGTGGCACTCCCAAAAATTGTTTAAAACAGAGGACCGGGTAGGTGGCCCTCCAGAAAAATTAAATGCATAAAGTACTATAGCTAGAGCCAGTGGGCCCTGTCAAAAAATAGCCAGTTTCCTCTGCTTAAGTGTACAAAGAGGAGGAGAAGGAGGAAAATGAGGAGGAGGAGGAGTGCATAAATTATTCAGGTTGAGCTTCCTTCACCTGGTGGAGATTGGAAATTATGAGAAATCCAGGCTTTATTCATCTTAATAAGCGTCAGCCTGTCAGCGCTGTCAGTCGACAGGCGTGTGCGCTTATCGGTGATGATGCCACCAGCTGCACTGAAAACCCGCTCGGACAAGACGCTAGCGGCAGGGCAGGCAAGAACCTCCAAGGCGTACAGCGCCAGTTCGTGCCACATGTCCAGCTTTGAAACCAAGTAGTTGTAGGGAGCTGTGTGATCATTTAGGACGATGGTATGGTCAGCTACGTACTCCCTCACCATCTTTCTGTAAAGATCAGCCCTACTCTGCCGAGACTGGGGACAGGTGACAGTGTCTTGCTGGGGTGACATAAAGCTGGCAAAAGCCTTGTAAAGCGTACCCTTGCCAGTGCTGGACAAGCTGCCTGCTCGCCTACTCTCCCTCGCTACTTGTCCCGCAGAACTACGCACTCTGCCGCTAGCGCTGTCAGAAGGGAAATACTGTTTCAGCTTGTGCACCAGGGCCTGCTGGTATTCATGCATTCTCACACTCCTTTCCTCTCCAGGGATGAGAGTGGAAAGATTTTGCTTGTACCGTGGGTCCAGGAGAGTGAATACCCAGTAATCGGAGCTGGAATAAATTCTTTGAACGCGAGGGTCACGGGATAGGCAGCCTAGCATGAAATCTGCCATATGCGCCAGAGTCCCAACGCGCAAGAATTCACTCCCCTCACTGGCCTGACTGCCCATTTCCTCCTCCTCCAACTCCTCTTCTTCTGCCCATACACGCTGAACAGTGAAGGTCTGAGCAATGCTCCCCTCTTGTGTCTCGCCAACATTCTCCTCCTCTTCCTCCTCATCCTCCTCCACCTCCTCCGATATGCGCTGAGAAACAGACCTGAGGGTGCTTTGGCTATCAACAAGGGAATCTTCTTCCCCCGTCTCTTGTGACGAGCGCAAAGCTTCCGACTTCATGCTGATCAGAGAGTTTTTCAACAGGCCAAGCAGCGGGATGGTGAGGCTGATGATGGCGGCATCGCCACTGACCATCTGTGTTGACTCCTCAAAGTTACTCAGCACCTGACAGATATCAGACATCCACGTCCACTCCTCATTGTAGACTTGAGGAAGCTGACTGACCTGACTACCAGTTCTGGTGGAAGTTGACATCTGGCAGTCTACAATCGCTCTGCGCTGCTGGTAAACTCTGGATAACATGGTTAATGTTGAATTCCACCTCGTGGGCACGTCGCACAACAGTCGGTGAGCGGGCAGTTGGAGGCGGCGCTGCGCTGCCCTGAGAGTGGCAGCATCTGTGCTGGACTTCCTGAAATGCGCACAGATGCGGCGCACCTTCGTGAGCAAATCTGACAGATTGGGGTATGTCTTGAGGAAACGCTGAACTATCAGATTTAACACATGGGCCAGGCATGGCACATGTGTCAGTCTGCCGAGTTGCAGAGCCGCCACCAGGTTACGGCCGTTGTCACACACAACCATGCCTGGCTTCAGGTTCAGCGGTGCCAGCCACAGATCAGCCTGCGCCGTGATGCCCTGTAATAGTTCTTGGGCGGTGTGCCTTTTATCGCCTAGGCTCAGCAGTTTGAGCACCGCCTGCTGTCGCTTAGCGACGGCACTGCTGCTGTGCCTAGAGCTACCGACTGATGGCGCCATGCCCACGGATGGTAGTTCGGAGGAGGAGGTGGAGGAGGGGTGGGAGGAGGAGGAGGCATAGTAGGCCTTTGAGACCTGGACCGAGGTAGGCCCCGCAATCCTCGGCGTCGGCAGTATATGACCAGCCCCAGGGTCAGACTCGGTCCCAGCCTCCACCAAGTTAACCCAATGTGCCGTCAGCGATATATAGTGGCCCTGCCCGGCAGCACTCGTCCACGTGTCCGTGGTCAGGTGGAACTTGTCAGAAACGGCGTTGGTCAGGGCACGGATGATTTTGTCTGACACGTGCTGGTGCAGGGCTGGGACGGCACATCGGGAAAAGTAGTGGCGGCTGGGGACCGAATACCGAGGGGCGGCCGCCGCCATGAGGTTGCGAAAGGCCTCGGTCTCTACTAGCCTATAGGGCAGCATCTCCAGGCTAAGCAATCTGGAGATGTGGACATTAAGGGCTTGGGCGTGCGGGTGGGTTGCACTATATTTTCTTTTCCGCTCCAGCGTCTGGGGTATGGAGAGCTGAACGCTGGTGGATGCTATGGAGGATCGTGGAGGCAACGATGGGGTTTTTGTGCCAGGGTCCTGGGCAGGGGGCTGACTATCAGCTGACACAGGGGAAGGAGCAGTGGTGTGCACGGCCGGAGGTGAACGGGCTTGGTGCCACTGATTCGGGTGTTTAGCATTCATATGCCTGCGCATACTGGTGGTAGTTAAGCTAGTAGTGGTGGAACCCCTGCTGATCCTGGTTTGGCAAAGGTTGCACACCACAGTCCGTCGGTCATCCGGTGTTTCCTTAAAGAACCTCCAGACTTCTGAAAATCTAGCCCTCGCCGCGGGAGCTTCACTACGTGACACATTTGGCGCTGATGCACCTGCTCTGGCCCTGCCTCTCCGTCTGGCCCCACCACTGCCTCTTCCAACCTGTTCTGCTATAGGACTCTCCTCCGTCTCAGAAGCACTGTGTTCACCCGGCCTCTCAACCCAGCTTGGGTCTGTCACCTCATCATCCTCCGATCCCTCAGTCTGCTCCCCCCTCGGACTTCCTGCCCTGACAACAACTTCACCACTGTCTGACAACCGTGTCTCCTCATCGTCGGACACCTCTTTACACACTTCTTCCACTACGTCAAGAAGGTCATCATCACCCACAGACTGCGACTGGTGGAAAACCTGGGCATCGGAAAATTGCTCAGCAGCAACCGGACAAGTGGTTTGTGACTGTGGGAAGGGTCCAGAAAACAGTTCCTCAGAGTATGCCGGTTCAAATGCCAAATTTTCCTGGGAGGGGGCAGACTGGGGGGAGGAGGCTGAGGTGCAGGAGCTGGAGGAGTGCCGATTTCGGTGACATGGGTGGACTGCGTGGAAGACTGACTGGTGGACAAATTGCTCGAAGCATTGTCGGCAATCCACGACATCACCTGTTCGCACTGTTCTGGCCTCAACAGTGCTCTACCACGAGTCCCAGTAACTTCAGACATGATGAACCTAGGGAGTGTAGCTCTGCGGCGTTCCCCTGCTCCCTCATCAGCAGGTGGTGTCTCACCCCACCCAGGACCACGGCCTCTGACCCCTGCAGTAGATGGACGCCCACGTCCCCGTCCTCGTCCTCGTCCTCTACCCCTAGCCCTCGGGTTAAACATTTTGAAAATGAAAGTTATATAACTTTAATTTTTTTTTTAACTTTTTTTGTGTTTTTTTGTGTTTTTTATTTTTTTTTTGTGTTTTTTAGTTTTTAAAACCAAACAATGCTATCCTATTGCTATGGCTATTTTCTAGCCAAGTATGAAAGCACACTGATGAGATGACGCTGAGTTATGAAAAAATAAATGTAAAATAAAAAGGAAATGACAGACTGTGCCTAATTGAAATCCAACCCCTAATAAATTTTCCCACTTCGGTCTTTGCGATGGATATGTGCGTCACTAAGCGCTAAACACAGCGGTCGCAAGTCTCACTCCAAATTCCTCACAATTGGCTAGTATATGCACTGCAGCAAGGACAGCCACCAGCAGATCAACCAGAAATAAAATATATATAACGCTATTGTAGGCGTAAGTAAGCCGTTTGGATTCTCCTTTGGCTATTTTCTAGCCAAGTATGAAAGCACACTGATGAGATGACGCTGAGTTATGAAAAAATAAACGTAAAATAAAAAGGAAATGGCAGACTGTGCCTAATTGAAATCCCACCCCTAATAAATTTTCCCACTTCGGTCTTTTCGATGGATATGTGCGTCACTAAGCGCTAAACACAGCGGTCGCAAGTCTCACTCCAAATTCCTCACAATTGGCTAGTATATGCACTGCAGCAAGGACAGCCACCAGCAGATCAACCAGAAATAAAATATATATAACGCTATTGTAGGCGTAAGTAAGCCGTTTGGATTCTCCTTTGGCTATTTTCTAGCCAAGTATAAAAGCACACTGATGAGATGACGCTGAGTTATGAAAAAATAAACGTAAAATAAAAAGGAAATGACAGACTGTGCCTAATTAAAATCCAACCCCTAATAAATTTTCCCACTTTGGTGTTTGAGGTGGATATGTGTGTCACTAAGAGCTAAACACAACGGTAGCAAGTCCCTCTGCAAATTCCTCACAATATGGTACTAGCTGCACTACTAGTGCCAGCAAGCCAAGCCACAAGCAAACAAAAAAAAAAAAAGTATAACGTTATTGTAGCCCTAAGAAGGGCTGTTGGGTTCTTGTTGAATCATTCCTGCCTAACAGTAATCTACTAGCACCCTAACGCTGTCCCTGACCAGCAGCAGCTCTCTCCCTAGCGGCATCCAGACACAGAATGATCCGAGCAGCGCGGGCAGCGGCTAGTCTATCCCAGGGTCACCTGATCTGGCCAGCCAACCACTGCTATCGACGTGTAAGGGTCATGCTGGGTGGAGTGCAGAGTCTCCTGGCTTGTGATTGGCTCTGTTTCTGGCCGTCAAAAAGCAAAACGGCGGGAGGAGCCATTTTCTCGAGCGGGCGAAGTATTCGTCCGAGCAACGAGCAGTTTCGAGTACGCTAATGCTCGAACGAGCATCAAGCTCGGACGAGTATGTTCGCTCATCTCTAACCATGAAACCACAAAGCATGTTTTCTTATGCCTTTGCCTGTCTCAGCAGCTCATACCCACTCTATACACTTGTATGGTTAGTAGCTTTAGGACGATCTCTCATTAAACCTGATAATCCATCTTCTTATCTGATGGATTTTTACTAGTGAATAGAGATGAGCGAGTATATTCGTCCGAGTATACTGCTCGGTCGAGTATTAGCATACTCGGACCGGCTCGTTACTCCGACGAGTATCTCGCTGGCTCGAGTTCGAGCATTAAATTAATAAAAGCCAGTGAAGAACAGTGTTTACACTGTTCTTCAACACATA
Source organism: Engystomops pustulosus (assembly GCF_040894005.1). Taxonomy (NCBI): domain Eukaryota; kingdom Metazoa; phylum Chordata; class Amphibia; order Anura; family Leptodactylidae; genus Engystomops; species Engystomops pustulosus. Next base: position 160,138,509 of record NC_092415.1, on the reverse strand, counting down.
GCACATGTTTCCAGATGTTTTAATTGTAAGAATACATTAATAAAACACTATTCTTCACTTTACAGGTGTTCGCGCGTGTCTCCCGCTAAGTTCGGAGATGTGCGCCGAACATCAGCAATGTAAAGAATAGTGTTATTTGAATGTGTTCTGCAATCTGCACTCAAATGCTCGTGTTTTCACTGTTTTTATTCTATTCTTCACATTGCTGATGTTAGCGCGTATCTCCAAACTTAGCGGGAGACATGCGCGGACATCTGCAAAGTGAAGAATAGAATAAAAACAGTGCAAACAGTGAAATCAAGAGCATTTAAGTGCAGAACACATTCAAATAACACTATTCTTCACATTGCTGATGTGCGCGCTCATCTCCGACATTATCGGAAGACTTGTGCTAACATCTGCAAAGTGAAGAATAGAATTAAAACAGTTAAAACTGTGAAAACAGTGAACACAGGACCATTTAATTGCAGAACACATTGAAAGAACACTATTCTTCACATCCAGATGTTCGACGCACATCTCCGAACTTAGCGGGAGACACGCGCGAACACCTGTAAAGTGAAGAATAGTGTTTTTTAATGTATTCTTACAATTAAAACATCTGTGTGGAACATGTGGAATGTGTTATTATTTACTGTTCTTTTAATGTGTTGTGTTAGTGAAAAAATGCTTGGGTCTCCCATTGACTTTAACGGGGCTCGTTATTCGGTACGAGCACTCGAGCATCGGGAAAAGTTCGTACCGAATAACGAGCACCCGAGCATTTTAGTGCTCGCTCATCTCTACTAGTGAACTGAGAGTCATTGATCAGAAAAGGAATATCGAAAAAGCATTTAAATGTACATAGATATATTACACGGTCAGTTATCACTGCTTGTACTATTGATTTATGGAACCATGTGAAATAACAGTTACTTTAAGGAGTTGAAAAAATTTTCCAGGAACAGCACTATTTCTTCAGAAAAAGGGAATATAAAGTGCAAGAAATCAACCAAACCTCTCTTTACTGTATTTCCAGCTTCCCATACATCTCTGAGAGAGACATGATACTGGGGTGGTGAAACATTTAGAGTAGTTGACATCTCTATATGAGTGAATAGCACTAATTTAAATAAATGTAAGAAAAATAAATTCTAATGAAAGATCTGCTGGTAGATATCTTTGGTCTTCTATAAAATATGTAAAGTGAAGACATATAAGTAAGGAAGGAACATTTTACATATTTTCCATATGTTTAATATTTCTACAATAAATGCTTACAGTACCTTTTGAATTTCTGCTTTCAGGTTGCAGGGATTGCTCTGGAGACTGAATAGAGATTTCTTGTATCGTTCCACAACCCTCCTTTTCAGGTTATCATGAAGAGCTGGGGGAAGCTGCAGTAAATATGAAAAATGTGAAGGCAATGAATTCCTGAAAGCGTTGACAAGACCATGACGCCTAAAAAATCAACAAATACATTGAATATTTGCCTTATGTGCACCTGCCAGACATCTGTAGTAACTAACGTTTCATTGACAAATAATCTACACATTAAATAAAACAATATTATTGTATATGGAATCCGGAAGAGTAGCATGATATTGCATGCAATGTCTTTAAATACAGGGATATAAGGCAAAGCATCCTGTTTTGCATCCTGTTGAGACATTGTGAGATCAGTGCCAATATTGTATTCTGTCAGCAGAAGACGGTTTAGAAGGCGCTTATTCTCTTCTATGTGTGCTAAATTTGCTACCATGTTGGGATTAAGCCACACCCAGCTCCCTGCAGCCTAGTCCCGTCCAGCAAGAGTACTAGAGTAATGGAAGGCCGATCCAGTCAGCTGCTGTGGGCGGCATTCAGGAACTACTTTATATACCTGCCCAGTCCCATTACACCTTGCTGGTTCTCTGAATCTCCTTATACTTTTCCCTATTGCTGAGTGTTATTGCTTTGCTATTCTCTGCTACATTTACTTGACCTCTCTCTAGTGATACAATTCTGTGCTTTGCCGCCATCTTGCTTTTGACACGGTTCTGATTCCGCTGGTTTGTCTTTATCTGTCCCTCTGTGCCTTGTGTGTACACTGGTCTGTCTCTGACTTCTTGTTACCTGTCCACACCACCATCCAGCATCTGCCAGATGAAGTAAGCTATTCCTGTCACCAATATGTTAGAAGGTTCACCCTTATCAGACTGGGTGAGCTTGCCACTGCTTACCCAGTCTGACAGCTTGCACTGTTCGCTGGACAGGAATCTGACAGACATACTCTTTTTATGAAATTACTTTAACCAGCTGTTTAGACCATTAGTTGCAACATTTACACATGACCGAGACATCTAAGGGCTTTCCTAAGCTTCAATCCCAAGAGACTGTTTCCAACCCCTGGGTTCTGAGCAGGGACCTGGGACGTCCATTAGAAATGATAATGTAGATTGATCCTGTGGCAAGATCTAAAAGTCTCTCCATCAGCCTACTGTATATTTATGCATGGACTGCGTGGTAAAACACACTACCATACATAAATATTGCAGCGAACAAAAAAAAAATGGAGGTAATAAATTAAAAATGATGTTCATAAAAAAGTGAACAAAAGTGAACAAAATGCATAACAAAAAGATACAAAAATATCCAAAATGTTCTATGCAACCTGGCCAACCAATGACAAAAAGTGAGAATCAGTGCAAATACATCACATGTGTACTAAATCGCAATTCAAACTATCATAACACTGTGTAAATTATATCAATGAAAAGCACTACTAATCAATGAAAAACAAACTAGCCCTAGAAAAGTTAATATTTCATCATAAAGATCTAGCCAACCCAAAATGGTGTCTTTGGCCTTAGTAGTAACTTGTAAAGTATGTCAATGATACTGAATGGGGAATGGAGGGCAATGTATATTATAATGTACAGTGAGTATGGAAAGTATTCAAACCTCTTCATTGCAGCCAATTGGTAAGATCAAAATAGTGGTTGACTGTCACCAATGTAATGCTTGTTACCTAATGGCATAGTTTTTCTTATGTTCAGCAACATAAGAAACAACTTTATAAAAAAATGCTAATAAACTGGAGGAACTCAGAAGTCACCGGCAGCTGTCTGCAGCGCTTGGGGCCGGGCCCAACAAATCTACCGGCTGTCTGCAGCGCTTGCCCAATAAATTAATTTTTATGAAGCAGAAGGGCATATTTTAGTAGCGGACGGAGCCAGGTGACATATTTTTAGAAAGTGCGTTGCTGAGCATAAGAAAAACGGTGCCTGTTGACCCCTAAGGTAACGAGCATTACATTGGTGACAGTCTACAACAAGTAAATCTGGTGGTAGTTTTCCTTTAACCCCTTTGTGACCGATGGTCATTGATGTCTGAAAGTCTAGGTCAATGTTTGCAGTTTTGTTATGTACTTGTTTGTATCATGATATCTTTTGAAGCGCTCCAAAAAAAAATGTACTTTGTTTTTTTCAATACATGTTAAACTTTAACTTGATGTTTTTTTTTAAATTACATATTTTTGCTTTATAAAATTAGCCGATAAATGAATAGTAAATGAAAAAAATAAGCTTTTTTCTTATTTTTCGTATTTTTCTGATTAAAGGTTTTTTTAAATAAGTAGTAAACCTGATTACAATTATATAAATGGTAAGCTAATTATTTCCAACTGCTCCTTCTGCATTCTGCCTAAGATGACCAGCTAGAGGGGGTGCTCATTTCAACGGCTGTATCTCCTAAACCCTGGCACCTAGAAACACAAATTAAACAGAAGAATCTCATTTAATATGATATATGGATAGCGTATGGATGCTTCACAGAGTAAGAGATGTCCACTCTTAAAGTTACAATCTCAGAAATAGAAAGCTGTACATAATAATCAGAAAATTTTTACTATAACTTTAAGAGAAGATATCTCCGGTTATGTGGAACATCCATACACAATCCATGTATCATATTAACAGGGATTCTCCTGTTTAATATGATACCAGAATTGTGTTATCAGGATGCCAGGATTCAGGAAATATTGTTGTTTGAAGTTGGTCACTGTCATTACATTTATAAATGTCCTTTCTGCATGGGGCATGTGCAAATAGGAAGTATATGGCAATGTAGATATTTTTGCTAATTTATTAAATTAAAAAAAACTGAAATATCACATGATCATTAGTATTCAGACCCTTTGCTGTTACACATATTTAAAGAGAACCTGTCATGCATATTAACTCACCCAAAAAAAAGAGTACTTTAAAAACTATATTTAAAAAGCAGAACCCATATCCCTAAATTGTTCTTTTCCATGGCTACAAAGTTAAAAAAAACAGTTTGGAAACTTATATGCAACTCGCCTGATATGAGTCCATCACACTAAGCGAGTCCTGTATAGTAAATTTAACTTGCACTGCACTGCTTCCTTGTTACAGGTTGACTATGATATTCCCACTTGGACAACTGAAACCTTCCTCTGGTTTCCCAGCTAACTCCCTAACACCCCTCAAATCCATCCTTAACTCTGCTGCCCGGCTAATCCATATTTCAAATACTAACCATGACATACAAAGCCATAAATAACCCGTCCCCTACATATATCTATGAACTAATAAGCCATTACCATCCCACATTTAATCGCCGATCCTCACAGGACCTTCAGCTTCACTCTTTTACTATCTGTCCTTCTCACAAGAGTATCAGGGATTTCTCCTGTGCTTCCCCCATACTCTGGAACTCTATCAAAATGTGTCTGACTGCCCCCCACCTTCCTATCCTTCAAACGTAATTGGAAAACCCACCTGTTCAAGATTGCCTCAAACACTGCACTGCTCTGCTCCATTACTTTGTGTCTCCATCTTCCCTCTCATAAAGATTGTGAGCCCTCACGCGAAGGCTCCTTCTTCTACTTGTTTCCTGATCTTTTTCATCTCATTTTTGTACTTGCAATTGTGTCAATGTAATGTATGTGAATTCCCTATGGCTTGTACAACACCATGGAATTAATGGTCATAAGATAGCTATAAGGCACAATGACACAGTAAGCATTGCTATGCCATCCTCCCCTTGGATGAAGACCTTATGTTGTCTGTAGTTTGTAAACTCTGCATAATGGGGGTCATTTACTATGGGCCCGATTCGCGGTTTCCCGACGTGTTACCCGAATATTTCCGATTTGCGTCGATTTTCCCTGAATTGCCCCGGGATTTTGGGGCCGGCATGCACGCGACGGAAATCGGGGGGCGTGGCCGAACGGAAACCCAACAGATTCGGAAAAACCGCTGCATTTTAAAAAAAAAAAGTGTCGCGAAAATTGCACTTACCTTCACTCAGCCAGGCTCGGTGAACTCCAGCGCGTTCCTATGCTCTTCAGCGCAACAGCGCCACCTGGTGGACGGCGGAGGAACTACCTTAATAAATCCTGGCTGGACCTGAATCCAGCGCAGAGAATGCGCCGCTGGATCGCGAATGGACCGGGTAAGTAAATCTGCCCCAATGTGTCTGTAGTGTGTCTGAGCTAGTCTTGTAATGCAGTGGAGAGGGGCAGGAGGCAGAGAGTACTGCAGCGTGCAGACAAGAGAAGCCGAAGAATCCGATCAGAAGATTTATGATCGCCACTGAGACATTCGTTCAAAAGAAAATGTAGATTTCCCTGGACCAATAAAACCTATAAATTCTCACTATAGAACTTTATAATTTCTTTGAGTGGTGTGGTACCTGAACAGATAACAGCTACATATTTCCAGGAGAAACTGCACAACACGCCTTTTTTTAACTTTTATCCTGCTTGAACATGTACATTTTACATCTAGTTCATGCATTACGGTAAAAAATTTGAAAATTAAAAATGTAACCTTCATTTTCTTCCAATTTATTGCTTAAAAGCAAAATAAGCTTCCTAAAATATGTTTTCAATAGTTTTAGGAGTGCAGGTTTAATTTTTTTTAATGGGTTGATTTCTGGATGATTTCTAAAAAAGAGGCATTTCAAAGCATCAGTAGAAATAAATTGATCCTTAAAATAATTTATCTGAAATTTCTTTTGGAACATTGATGTTTAATGTGCCTAATGCCCTAATAGGAAATGTACAAAATCATGAAAACATTGGTTTGGAAACAGATTCTGGTGTTAAGACTATCCGTTTTTTTTTTAACGATAACTTCATAAACACAAAAATTATCTATACAATGACAGTCATGATAGTGATAAATTCTATCATGAAGCCAAATTACTTTTGTAAGTTAAAGCCTTCTAAACATTTTGCTGCAGAATGTAAACATTTGAGAATTAATCATGTATTAAACCTGAATCACAGATTTCTTTACGCAGGTGCTGTACTTTGTTACTTGGGAGACCACTAGGTCCCTGATTAAAATAATTATTGAACCATGATTGTTATAAATTAGATGAGTAGAACTTTTTACTTTGGGTAATTTGATATTTGATCTATGTAATAACAAAAAATAGGATTTCAGATACTGTATTAAAAGAAAGATTAAAGTCTGTACCTGTGTAATGTAAATAATTTTGTGGAGCTGGATTAATATTTGTTGAATAGGATCACTAATCTGTCGAACTTTCCTCTGGGACACTGCAATGCCTGCAGATGCTGTTGTGGAGAAAACAAAAAGTTACAACATTATGGGGAAAAAAAAACAATAAAAGCACATAATAGTTTAGTATAAATTTTTCTGCTTGCCCCCACATCACATCTCAAACCTGTCCAGCGCCTTGTCCATTTTGCCCACTCTCTCATGAGATGCATGTCACACACTGCAATTACTTTTAATACACTGATATTATATATGTATGACTGGAATAGTATCACATGGTTCAATCATTTTCTTCGTCTGCCTTCTTGTATTATGGGTTTGCATACCTGCCCTGATGTTTGTGTTGTCTATAGTTAATAATGAAAAACTGAATAAAGTTTTTAAAAAAATACTTGGTAAGAAAATATTTTGATACACTGCACTCCTCCTATCTTATGAATAGTAAGATTGATAAATCTTCATCTAGAAACATAATAAAAGGACATATAATAAGTGTAGACCATATTGAGACCATATAGAGAAATTCCACAGTATTTTACTTCTATGGGAGATTTACATCTCACATTCTCTATCTGCTTACCATAATTACAAAAATACATCTTGGTTGTCAGTACCAATAATAATCACTTATGTGAAGTAGCTATAAAAAAGGGAAGCATCGTCATTATATAGTTTGTGATAAGTTCTTCCTGATTATGATGTACCTTGCAGATTTTTAGGCATTTTAGGTAATAGGGAACCACACTCCCCCCCCCCCCCCCCCACAAGCCCACAAACAGCAGCTTCGTCTGTAATATGAACGTCCCCTGGAGGTCTTTTAACATATTTTTAGGTTGCAGCAAATGCAAAAATGATCTTTCATTCTTTTGTAGGATGGAGTCAGGCAACCCCGCCTCCTGTAGTCAGCCAACCCCACCCCCTGCAGTCAGTTTGCTCTGCCCGCTCCATGCATCTGGCATCCCCGCCATCTGGCGTCCGTCTGTCTGGAGATCTAGGAGGTAGGGCCGCGCTGGATGCAGGAGGCGGGGTTGCCTGACTGCATCCTACAAAAGAATGAAAGATGATTTTTTCATTCATGCTGCAACCTAGAAATATGTTAAAAAGACCTCTAGGGGACGTTCATATTACAGAAAAAGGTACTTTTTGTGGGTTTGGGGAATGTTAGTGTAGTGACAGGTTCCCTATAATATATCTGGAATAAAGAGGAAGAATAAAGATCTAGTTAGAGAAGTACTTGAGTCATTAGTATTCTGCAGAGAATGACTGATAAGCAAAGGTAAGAAGGGCAAAAAAAGTTGACAAAAATGTTTCTCGCTCTACTACGATAGCCTAGCTGACTACCATAACCATGCATGAACTACAGGAATGAAGAATATGTCTGCAAACATATACCCTTTGAAGATAGAGCCAAAAAAAATGTTCTAACTGTTTTGTTTTATGTTCTAAAGAAAATGGATTCTTGAGGCTTTGAACTGTGGAACATTCTGTAGAAGCCGCTTTCTTTACATATATGTGTTTAACTTATATTCGATCTATGAACCAGAAGTTACAAATAGCGAGTTTCTTTTCTTCATGTCCAACCTTTCTATCTGTAACATTCTCTCTTTCAAGCTATGTAGGCAGGTTTCTTTTTTTGTTAATGTATCTAGTTGACACTTTATGCACCTATCCTACTATAAATGAACCAAAAGGGGACCAATTGCATATTCCATATTAAGGCAGACAAGGTGACATGCCTTTGAGGATCTGCTAGTGCTAGTTGTAGATAGCTATAAGATGTTAAATAATTAGAGTTTTGTTTCAAATAAACTTTTCCCATTTACATCAAGTACTTCAAAGCTGCATGTAAAATCTTTCAACATCTTAGAAACATGACAAAATTCCACTAAAAATATATACCAGAATGTTTCAGACTATGAAGAACCACAGTAGAAAAACTGTGCGTAGGCCATTCTGCCCCTAACGAAGTCGCTAGTTTCCTACTTTGAGACCTGAACACCAGTGAAGGAACTTTCAGAAGAAGATCAAAAGGCAGCAAAGCTGAAGAAAAGAAAGGAAGAGACAGTATTTCATGTTACATCCTAAGAAAATCATTAAAGTATCTGTGTCCAGAAAATGAAGAATTACCTGGTCTTGGTTTCGAACTTGTGCTACCCGTGTGCTCCCTGAAAAAGACATCATGGAACATTTATACATAAGGCAAAGAAGAAAGTAGATCTCATTAAGCATTGTGAAAAAAGGTGTTGAAAGATATGCTATGATTTCAGGAGATCAAAGGTTTTCAAAAGTTACAGCATATAGTATTCTTTATATATATATTATACTTTATACTGCAAGATAAGGTTTACATAAACTAGTTTCACATAGGGCACTGTCAATCATGGTTAAAGGGAACCTGTCACTAGGAGACCCATTTTTAGCACTCCCCCAGTCCCCACAGAGCATAGGACATACACTGCCAAAGAGTTTTTGTATAAAAAAATAGGTTTTACAAAAAAAAGATATCTTATATAGTACCTTTCAATACCATGTGCTCTGTGACTAGGCACCTGGGAGGGGCTGTAAAAGAGCAGTTTCCACCCACCCTTGGGAAGCTACTCCTCCATGTGTCCTTTTTAAACACATGAAAACGCTCATCACTTGGCTTAGCGATACCCCCTTATTTGAAAAGGACACATGGAGGAGCGGTTTCCCAAGGGTGGGGGGGGGACTGCTCCTTTACAGCCACTCCCAGGTGCCTAGTACCTAGTCACACAGCACATGGTATTGAAAGATACTATATAACATATCTTTTTTTCTGTAAAACCTTTTTTTATACAAAAACTCTTTGGCAGTGTCTGTCCTATGCTCTGTGGGGACTTGGGGAGTGCTAAAAATGGCTCTCCTGGTGACAGCCTCCCTTTAGATAAGTGGTGCCAGGTAATGACGTTGGGCAAGAGAATGCACACCAAACCTTCTTGCCACAATAAATCTGTGCATTTGGGGCAGAGATCCTGAGAATGATAATAGAGGGCACCTCATCCATAAGGCTGCATGTTTGTTATGTTCTTAGCCTACTGCTGTTAGTTACATTATATGGAGGGGGAGCAAGGGATTCAAATGTCCTGCTTGCAGTCATTAAGTAGGTACTATCCCTGAAGGAGACTATGCACAAAAGAACACTGTCCCTTTCATCCATACTTATTTCTCCACCTAATGATTATGTCCCGTCGCATTTCTCTGCAAAAATGTAAAGCCCTTTAAAGAATTGAATACAGGACAAACACTGAGACTTGTAAAACATTAACGTAAACATTTTTATTCCCTGAAACTGTGAGGCTCTTATAATGCTAGGACATAGGAGCACACACATTATTCTATGCAGAACTTAGCTAGAGCTACAATAGTGTCATAACTTCATGATATGTATTCTAACCCAAATAGCCAATTTAAACTGTCTACCTAAATATTTTATTACTCTACTTATCAAAGCAAACACAAAAGATCATGTCATATGTCTATAATGACCAATGGACCTAATAGACAGGAATCGCTTTGTACATTCTACAGTGATTGCAATGAAGTCGAAAACTGTTACTAACAAGCTTACTCCAATGCTTTCCTAACACAATAAAATATCTACATTCAATTGTTTGTTCCCCGTTGCCCTCATTAGACCCTTGGTAGCCACATACCATTTATTTGGAGAGCTCTGTCAGCAAATATATATGAGCTTACTTTGTAGTTGCCATAATATGAAATCTAATAGTGAAATATGTTCATTATATGACAGAAATGGTGTATTATTGGGTGTCGAGCCACATTTAACATGTATTACTACTAAATTATTAGTGTTATTGACATATAATATTGAGGAACTGTTCACTTCAACTGTTATGATTGAATGGTTAAAAATAAGTGATTCGATCACCAATTCGAGCACCAATTACCTGAATAATGAATGAATTCTTTGTACTCATGTTACATTAGGAAGAAATAAAAGTAATTTAAATGCCTTATACGCCTAAAATTTTCACAATAGGATAGGAATAGTTGTCAAAATAAGGCCAGGTACACACAAGTTGTTGTCTAAATTTGGCTGCAGGATTCACACCAGAACACAATGAACAGTACAATTCAATTGAACAAGGTTTTGACCAGTCAGATTTACTTACACAGTTGTTAAAAAGTTGTTGCTAGCAATTTCAGAAAATAAATGTTATTGTTTGGGTAATGAAAAGTTCTACAATTTTCCAATATACTTTCTGTATCAATTGATCACTAGATCTCTGCCTGCCTATATTTACTTCAAGTTACTGTCCATGATCATTTGATGTCTCACAGGTACACAGCTTGTAAGTTTTTTAAGAAAGTATTCAGAGCTGTGTGTTATAATGAGCTGTGCACCTGTGTGACATCACATGACCATGGACAGATTTTTATCCAATGACATTAAACATAGACACTTTCTATAGAATGATATCAATAAGAGATCTGAAAAACCATAATGAATTGATGCAGAAAGTACATTGGTAAATTATTAACTTTTTATAATTTATTATTATAAATAATAAAATGTATTTGCTAAAAAAATTGCTTCAGCACGTGATTAACCCCTTTATATTACTGCATAATTAGTCATACGGAGATGCTTTTTTAATGGGAACCTGTTTTTATATGGAATACACATTTTACCTAATAAGAGGTTCCCATAGACATTTTAAAATTGTTTCCCAATTTGCTTTTAGAATTAACATTATTGGCTCCACTCACACTTTTCAAAGTTGATAAAAGCATACCTGGCTCCTTGCCAGCAAACTTCATTGAGTCACAGGGGTGTTGGAGTTCTTGCTGTCATCATCATCATCTGCTTTGCTATATCTACATTCCTCAAACAGACGTGAGATGACAGAGATTGGCTTTGAGAACGGGGTCAGCTAATGGCTGCACGAGGGAGGGGGATGAAGGATGGAAGAGGAAGGGAGGAAGAACAGAAAGATTGCAGCTTTGTAACAGACACCGCAGTGACTCAATACAGTTTGCTAGAAGAGAGCCAGAAATACTTATAGATACTTTTAATTGTGACTGGAACCATTAATGTCAATTATAAAAGCAAATTAGTAATTAGTATTAAAATAGCTATGGAAACCTGTCATTAGGTGAAATGTGTGTCCTGATGACAGGTTCACTTTAAATAATTAAGATGTTTCAAATTCACAATGGCAAGAGGTGAATTATAACAAAACCTAAATATACTTACTTTGTTTGAGATATTTCTCCTCCAGAAGCACTGATACTTCGTTTTAGTGTGCCTACAAAATACAAAGAGAATCAAGTGTAAAATCTGCAAAAAAAAAGTTTTTTTAGTTTCCTTAATTTACCAAAACTACTAGTAAAAGTAGAATTATATTTTTAAAAAATGCAGTACTCCAAATCCAGTTGTAAAAAACCTCTGTATTCTTTTGTTTCATTGTCTTTTGCAATGCTTTGGCTAATAGTAGCCTTTTTCAAGAGTCTAATATGAAGAGTATATTTGTTGCCCATAACAACCAATCCCAGCTATGCTATCATTTTATACACTGCTGTAGGTAAATAATAGCTGAACTGGTTATTAAAGTGGTTTTCCCACAAATGCACAGGATCCACAGGATAGGGCCTAACATGCTTATCGGTGGGGGTCTCAGTGATGAGATCCCCACAGATCACGAAAACTAAGTCAGATCCCTCGTCGCTCCATGAGAGTTCTGCACTATTCATCTCTATGGAGCTGACGGAGATCTCATAACTGAGACCCCCACCGATAAACAAGTTTGGCCCTATACTGCGGAATTCATGGGAAAACCCATTTAAGGGCGATGACAAGTCTTCCTAAAAGACATTTTAATTTAATTTTAACTTGTTGATTGAATATTAAAACTTAAAGTCCCTATTTAATTTATGAAATAATTGCAGTTCTGACACATGTACGATAAAAAAAGGCTCATTCTTCCTGTCGCTGTGATTGCCATGACATAAACTGGTTCCAGTCCCTGGTAGTCTATATGGGAACTGGTCAGGGAAGGAATAGATCTAGAGAAGACACGACTATAATCCTTTAAAAACAAAATAAGTTTCTTCGTTTCTTTTATGGCAGAGCAATGCTTTCTCGGAACACACATTTATAAAGCAGCCGCTTTCCTCAACCGATTACTCTCCCTCTAATTAAATAGTCACAGTTGATAAATTGGAATATAAGATTGTGTTCTAATGTTTCTATTTGAATAATTGGCCCCATGTTGTTTAAGCTTTAGAAACCTCTTGATTCGCACATTGTTCTATTTAGTGCTTTAATGTGGAAGAATTTTGTTTTCACATCAATGTCTACATATTCGGAACACTGTGAATAATGCACATTGTAGCTCATTTTATAAAACTAGTTAAAATGATAGGGTTCTGGTATTATGCGTCTTTTACTCTGCTACTACACTTTAACAACTTTGACATCAGTGCTAAACTTTGCAAGCAGATTTATGATATCGCATATAGCTCTAACCCTTCCATGTGCATAGATTATTGGCTGGCTGTCACAAGATGCCACTTTTATATCCATTGTTGTGTGATATTGTTACTATTATTTGTGCTATTATAATGAAGATCACCATTAATTCCATGAGTTTGTACATTTGAAAAGGGTTTCACATATATTGCATTAAAACAAATGTACAAATAAATACAAAAGACACAAAACTAGACTGAAACAACACAATTGGTAGGAGAACCCTGCCTGTGATGGCTCGTAATACAGGCGGTCCCCTACTTAAGAACACTTGACTTACATACAACCCCTAGTTACAAACAGACCTCTGGATGTTGGTAATTTATTGTACTTTAGTCCTGGGCTACAATAATCAGCTGTAACAGTTATCACTGGTGTCTGTAATTAAGCTTTATTGTTACTCCTGGTTCTTATGACAATCCAACATTTTTAAAATCCAATTGTCACAGACACCAAAAAAGTTCTGTCTGGGAATACAATGATAAAGTATACAGTCCCGACTTACATACAAATTCAACTTAAGAACAGACCTACAGGGAAGCGTAACCGCATGACGTAGGCACGTCACGCTGCACAGCCGCCCGCCACCCTTCCCCGCTCTCCACGCTGACCTGTGATGGACACCGGAGGCTGTTAACCCCGCGGACCGTTGCCTATGTGTCCGGGAGGGGAGGACTTGGGCTCGGCCGAAGCGGTGCCGCGGCGGCCCTGCGGCCCTGCGAGGCACGTGGCCCCTTTGCGCCTGGTGCCCGTTGGAGGAGGTTGTCCGCCCGCAGTCCCTTTCTGGCGCAGAGACATCCCGGCGCTCGCACGGCTCCGTGAGGACGGAATTCGGAGGTATTCAGAGGACGAGTGGGAATCCGCTGTTGTTCCGTGCCGGATGTGCGCTGACCCGGAGGAGGGCGTTCTAGGGTTGCTGCTGAGGCGGTGTGGCTGGAGTGCTGTCCTCGGTGTCGGCGTGACCGGTGGTAGAGCTGACGAGAATCCCTTGTGATTGGTCCCTGTTTTCCACGTTTGAGATGACTGCGGTTTGGAGTCGTTCGACTGGACGGGTGAGATGTATCTGGACCTAATCCTCCTCTCCCATGTATTAAGCTGCCTTCAATCGGCATCATCTTTGACTTTTGTCTAACCAACCTAACATGTACCTGCTATGTGCCTGCTATCTGTCTGCTATCTGCCCATTATCTGCCAGCCATCGGCATCTCTTAATTTAACCAACTTAACATCGTTGGTGGCAAGTTATATTTCTGCAAGCTCCCGCCACGGGGACATTAATCTGTCAAGAACTAAGACTATAATATAATAATAACGTGGCATTAGTGCTATACTAACTTTGTATATAAACTCTCTACTAACTTAACACCCTGTTAGGTTGAGCGGACTCAGTTTCTGGACTCGCTTGCTTCTTGCCACTTTCAATCCTTGTATGCAGAACATTTTTGGGCTTTTTGTTTGCTGTGCAGTATATGTTTTTTTATATCGGAGCTGCAATATCCGGGTTCGTTGCCAACCGGTATTAACTTCGATTTTGGTATAACCAACCTAACTTCTGCCTGCTATCCGCCTCCTAACTGCCTGCTATCTGCCCGCTATTTGCCAGCTGTCTGCATCTTCTAATTTAACTAACTTAACATTGTGGGTGGCAAGGCATTTCCCTGCAAGCTCTTGTCATGGGGGCATTAAGAGGTTAAGAACCAAGTCTATAATATAACAGCTGTTTACTAACCCTGTATACTAACTCTTTGTTAACTTAATACTGTGTTAGGTTGAGCGGACTCGCTTTTTGGACTTGCTGGTTTCTTTGTCATTTTCAATCTTTGTATGCAGGATATTTTGGGCTTATTGTCAATTGTGCAGTATATGTTTTTCTATTTCTGGGTTGCAATATCTGGGTCCGGATATATGTCCGGAAGTATAGCATCGGCTGTTTAGGGGGTACACATACTGGCCAGAGATTGACGTCAGCTATGCCTCCCAAAAATACCTCAAGGAAGTCCGTGGGGGCAGCCTCCCCTAAGGAGAAAGAGAAAGGAGGGGCTAAAGGGGATAATTCCACCAAATTGGATAAACTATGGAAGTCTCCCCCAGTTAAAACACGTACTGGTTTGACTACGCAGAAAAATCTGGAAAATGATGGTCAAAACCCTAAAAATAAATTACAAGGTTTGAGATTTGCTATGCTAGAGGGGGAGGAACAGGATGGGGACGATGCAAGTGTCGGGGGAGAAAACGCTATGCTAAGAGAGATCTTAGACTCCATAAAAACATGCAACTCAGCAATATTGGGACTTACAGATCAGGTGGGAGCTCTGAGAGGAGATGTCTCCCTCTTGAGAGAGGAGTTGAATAGGATAAGAGACAAACAGAAAATCGCAGAGGATAAAATGACCAATATTGAGAAGGAGGTGGGTACTCTCAAAAAAATCACTTCTTGGTTGGAGGTAGAGAATAAGGCCCTTAAAGGGAAAATTGCGGATATGGAGGATCGCTCAAGAAGAGCTAACTTAAGACTAATAGGGATACCAGAAAAAGCTGAGGGAGAGAACCCTGTAAGTTTCATTAAAGAGTGGCTCTTGAAGGAAATAGGGAAGGAGCAACTCTCCCCGAATTTTGACATCGAGCGAGCACATAGAATCCCGGCGGGTCCTTATATCCCGGGGAATACCCCCAGTACCTTTATCTGTAAAACGTTACTCTCGAGAGATCGTGATACGATATTGAGACGAGCACGTGAACTAAAAGAACTATCAATTCAAGGCGCTAAAGTTGCAATATACCCGGATTTTTCTAAGGACACCCTCCAGAAAAGAAAAAGTTTTCTGGAGGTGAAAAAAAGGTTGAGAGATAAGGGTATTATTTATTCATTGATGTTTCCGGCCAAACTAAAAATTATTTTTCAAGGTCAGTCCCAGTTTTTCAGTATGCCAGAACAAGTTTCAGACTGGTTAGATCTTAAGGGATTATGAATGTAGATATTTATCTCACTATATTCTGGTACAGGTCAGCAATCGGGGTGATGGGGTTGGGTGGGGGCGGGTAAGTGGCTGAAGTAGGAAGAGTTCTACTATGGTAGGACAGGTTGGTGGGTTTTGGGGGGGAGGGATGATCCGATGCTGGGGATGTTGTTTGGTCGTAGGGTGCTTTCTATTTTTGTCCGTTGTTCTCCTTCTTTTTTTCCGTGTAGGTATAATATATGTGCAACATCCCCCACCGGGGCCTAGCCCTTGAGGTGAGGCCTGGAGACAGCCGGGGCCCGCGGTACCGGAGTGGCTGGCGGTTGCGGCCTAAGCACGCTATGGTCACGGTGCTTGGTACGGGGGAACCGGAGGGCTGTCCTACAGCCTGGCAGGTCTCCAGCAGGGTGGTGTTGGCAAGAAAAGATGAGGGAGAGGCTGCTATAGCGGATCTCCCTGGGGCAACCCCTTAATGTCCCGAGTGTGAGTCTCTGGGTGATGGACAGGGTGCCGGTGATGAAGGCAGCCGTATTAGCAGGGACCAGACGGAGACAGAAGTTGAAGAAAACAACTTACAGTTCTTTATTTGAACCGGCAGGAACCGCAGCAACGTGCCTTTAACAGGTAGGTAGGGTGCCGAGATGTGAGTTGGAGGGAGCCTCAGGAGATAGTTCACCAGCCTGGGAGTAGAGGGCAGGCTGGGAGGCAGCTGTGTCCTGGTAGGAAGCTTCAGCTTGTCCTGTAGGGCTTCAGGTATCACCTTCAAAGGTAAGATGATACCCCTTTTCCTCACTACACTAACTCTAGTCTAATGCTCCACTCTTCAGGCAGGGGCTAGGCTCTTCCTGCACTGGTCTGGTATGCTAGAGATTACTCACTCACTCACTGATTCTCCTACAACAGAATCTCTCTGAAAAGATCTCTGGAAAGACCTACTGGAATCCTCCTAGAATCTCTTCTCTCTCCTGAGAGAGACTACACTAGAACATTCCTGACCAGAGGTTTTATTACCTCCCTTTGGTCAGGTGGTGGCTGCTCCTCCAATCACATCTCAGCTTACAAAGGACAGGATGTAACACATATGATTGGACAATAGCATCTTGCATCATACAAAATACTTAACCTCTGCCTTGCCAGGCAGGATTCACCACTGCAATACCCCTATGTCCTATCAGGACCATGTAACGTAATGTAGGTACATGCAGGTGGGACGTATTCGCAAGCACTACCTCGCCATTGCATCGGCGAGGGTGTTGCATATGGGTACTAGGTTTATATCGTGGAACATAAGAGGGCTAAAAGACCGCTTGAAACGCTGTATTATTTTTGACTATATTGTTAAACAACTACCCGCAATTGTTATATTATTGGAGACACATCTCGATAAAGATTCCTTGGCTCTAGTAGATAGGAGGTGGGCCAGCCATGTGTATAATTCAGCTTTCTCCTCATTTTCTAGAGGTGTCTCTATTCTGGTTCATAGATCAGTCGGCTTCCAAGTATTGGATGCAAGGTGTGATCCAGACGGAAGATACGTATTCTTGTTAGGTGTACTAGAGGGTATCAAATGTGTTGTGGCAGGAGTCTATATACCTCCCCCTTTTAGATATGATGTCCTGAAAAGTCTATTGCGGTTTTTGGAAAAGGTGGGCGACTGTCCCGTCCTGGTTCTCGGTGACTTCAATGCTGTAATGTCGGACAAGAAAGATCGTATAGGGAAAAGAAATCTGGCAGGCATAGAGGCGGTAGACACCCCCTTCGCTAGGTTCTGCCAGGAAGTGGGTTGGAGAGATGTGTGGAGATCCTTAAAGGGGGAACGGCAGATATTCTCATGTCATAATCGCTCCCATAATACCTTTTCCCGGATCGACTTAGCTTTGGCCAATGATCTTGCCATCGATTGGGTGGGGAAAATCCGATATGATAATCGCTCCATCTCTGATCATTCCCCATTGGTCCTTGAGTTATCCGGTTCTAAGAAACCTGCTCTTAGGTTTTGGAAACTTAACGCGCACTGGCTGGTTCTATTGACGGATGAAGACAAAATTAAGGAAGAGTTATGTAGATTTATTTCGGCCAATAGAACCGCGGAGAACCTTGGGCTAATGTGGGATGCAATGAAATCTTTTCTTAGAGGGATATTAAATTCAGAAATCATATACCTGCGAAAGCAATGGGCCAGACAGGAGAGGACATTAAAAAAGGAGGTGAAAGAAAAAGAAAGGGCCTTTCTGGAGAGCGGATCGAAAGAGCGGCACGATAGCTTTAATAGGGCACAAGAGGAATATAATAGATTAATTGCAAACAAGGCGATGCAGAAATTATTTTTTTTGGATCAGAAGGCACATTGTGAGAGTGGTGCCCCTTCAAAGGGGCTTCTGCAGAAAGTTAAAAAACAACAGGAGGTAAATAGAATAACAGCTATTAAAAACAATTTTGGGGAGGTAACTGCCAATGCTCAGGAGATCAGAGAAATTTTTTAAAAATTTTTTCAAGGTATTTACTCCTCAGATCTGAAGGCGTCAATAGGGGATATAAGGCAATTCTTCGATAACATCCAATTTCCCTCTCTCTCGACGGAGAGGGCAGATATGCTATCTCGCCCTATAACTAGTTCGGAGCTTGAGGAGTCCCTTGCATCCTCCAGACGTAATTCCTCCCCGGGACTGGATGGGTTGCCTCTGGAAATCTATAGTAGATTCGGAGCTATTCTTCTACCACTTATGGTGGAGATCTGGGAATTTGCTCAAAGGGAGGGTAAGTTGCCTGATTCGTGGTATGAGGCAAGTATAGTCCTGATACAAAAAAAAAATAAAGACCCACTGGAAGCGGAATCTTATCGACCGATTTCGCTTATTAACGCGGATGCTGATATCATGACATTTTGGCAACGTGTTGGAAGCTCTTAATTGCAGGGAGCTCTGTATATGATGTTATTATAAAGATCTCATGTAATGTATTATGGATATTTGATGATAATACAAAGATGTCATGTAATGTAAAAAAAAAAAAAAAAAAAAGAACAGACCTACAGACCCTATCTTGTATGTAACCCGGGGACTGCCTGTATATAGAGTTGATACAAAATATAGAGTTGAAACAAAAGGAGGAGCATAGCAGTGGAGTTTTGGGGCCATATTAATCATAAGCTGGTACTAAGTGTGATGATGCTAAACAAAAAAGCAAGCCCCCAAATGAGGGGGGGGGGAATAACTGGACCCTACAGGAATAGAGGCACTGGGTGGACAAGGGTACCGACCAATGACAAATTTTACCAAAAGGTCGGCCAGCTTGCGACCAAAGAATCCCTTTTTATCCACCTGGGCAAAGGTGATAGGATAAAATGTAAATTTTATTTCATATTTATTAAGACCGATTCAGTGAAGAAACTTAAAGTTACAAACAAGCAGTGCCCAAACTTCTAGTAACATGGGATATAGGGACACTGTCAAGAGGCAACAATGTGTTTAGATGAGATGAGTTAATTTCACTGCCTCCCAAATGTCATTCATTATTATGCAGTTGCAGACAGGATTCTCCCTATATTATCCAGAAATAGTGAGGTACTATCAGCCCTAAGCTGGACCTATGGCAAAAGCCTATAGTTTGAGTCCCTAGGGACAGTGGTAAGTATAGGACACTGGTTCCTGCTCATTAAAATATAGCACATCAGCTAAGCTCACCCTTGTGTGATGATGCTGCCCCATACTCGCCAAGTTATTCTGAGGTTCCATCCGCCTGATAAATCCCAGCGGCCGACAGCGCAGCACAGCAATTTTACGCCAGGTCTGACCTGAATGGGCACAACCTATAAGCATTACGTAGCAGCGGCATGCCCCACACCGATCCACTGCACAGTATTAATCAGGTTTGATAATTTACAGTATATAAATTATTTTACCTAAGCTCAACTAAAAATTAGATATGTTTTGGCCAATCCCTCAAATATTCCAAGGAAAGAATCAGGAAGCTACATTTTAACTGCCTAATCCTTTTATAAGCTGCTATGGGCATAATAGGTGACAAACATATGGTGTGGCCACCATGCTCCCCTAACCTCAACCCCATTAAGAACCTATGGAGCATCATCGAAAGGAGTGTCTAAGATGGCAGGAGGCAGTTCACATCTTAGCAACAGCTCTGGGATGGTATTCTGTCCTCATGCAAAACAATTGAAGCAGAAACCAGCCAAAAACTTACAATTCAATGGACGAGAGAGTTCAGAAGCTCCATTCCTACAAGGGGTCCTATGTGCAAATGTAACATCGCCTAGAATAAATTTTTTACTTGAAAACTGTTTGATTTCAGTTTGTGATAACCGGCTTATGCTTATAATGTCACAAATGACCATTTTTGGTTCTTAATAAAAATGAAAAGGTTGAAAACTCTGCTGTGCATAATAATTTAAAACATCCATTTTGAGTGTTTTAAAAAAATACTGTTATCATAGGCAGTTTGTTCAAAAACATTTCAATTATACTCGAATAGTTGCTGACTGGAAAATTACAATGACTGCAATTCATTAAGGTAATTAATGAATTGCAGTCATACAATACAAAATACCAGAATCATGGGATGGGACAACAGACAAGTACTTCCGTTATACTACTTTTCACGTTTTTGTAAAATATATATATATTTTTTTTTACTTTTTAAATTTTTTTATTTTTGACTATTTTTCAGATCCCCTAGGTTACTTAAACCCTAGGTCAGTGATGGCAAACCTTTTAGACACCGAGTGCCCAAACTACAACCAAAACCCACATATTTTTCGCAAAGTGCCAATGCAACAATTGAAGCAGTAACGTATAACTCCCTGCTCTTTCACAGGATTAAATTGTATAGGCAGCTGAGGACACCAATACAGTAGAAAGAAGGAGAAGTAGTTTGAATTATCATTGAACAGGGTCCTGGGCTGCCTGGGACTGCAAGTGACCTTGAGTCCTGTATGGCAAACTCTACCCTGGGGTGATGGCAAGAGTGCCCATATAGAGGGCTCCGAGTGCCACATCTGGCACTCGTGCCATAGGTTCGCCACCACTGCCCTAGGTTGTCTGATTGATCCTACCATATACTGCCATATTACAGTATGGCAGTATATAAGGATTTTGCACATCATCTGTAATAGACAGCCTAAAAGATGACAGCCTCGGGTCTTTGTGTGAGCAAGGCTGTCAGGGCAATGGATCACCACTTCCCAATGACGTCATGTCGAGCGACAATCGGAGCCAAGATGGCAGTGCCCATTCGCTAGCAACGATCGTGTGTGTTTGCTGCATTGTGCATAATGAAGAGGGATCAGCCCGTGAGCCCTCTTAATACTCCCCCTTCCACTACAGGACATTCAGGAACGTCCAAATATGGTAAGGGTTTAAACTGTCTCTGCCCATCTCTTTCAGTGACTTCTCTGACCATTTCTTTCAGTGACTGTCTCTGACTGTTACTTTGTTTGGGGAGATTTATCAGAAGTGTCTGTGAGCAATATTGCTCTAATTGGACATGGCAACCAATCAGAGCTCAAATTAATTTTTTGGTGAATGTAAATGTATCGGTGCAGATTCCTTTACTGGACATACATGCATAAATACACACAGACACACAAACAGCTTCATGTGTTAGATATTATAATATTCATACCTGTCGTTGGTCCTTTAAAATAGCTAGAGCAGCTTGAGTTCTCAGAGGCATCCAGTTCATCTTCAAGTTCTGAAAATACATCTGACAGAAAACAACAAGTCTTGATTATCACATAATCAGGTAAAGCACAAACATACAATGGGAATCATAGTTAATAATAACATGTCATGTGTACTCATATGTTGTACACATAAGAAGGCTTGGCCACTTAAATGTTTTTTGTAATGTGTGTGTAATTGTGGGGGGGCAGGATATTAGGTAATTAACCATCTTAATTAACCATTAATACATCTATTAACCCCTTAACAACCTGGCCCTTTTTTGTTTTTCATTTGCATTTTTCACTCCCCACCTTCAAAAATCACAAAAATTACACTTAAAGAGCTGTGTGATGGCTTGTTTTCTGCATAACAAATTGCACCTCATAGTGATGGTATTTAATATTCCATGCCGTGTACTGGGAAGCGGGAAAAAAATTCCGAATGCTGTGAAAATGATGAAAAAACGCATTTGCACCTTTTTCTTGTGGGCTTGGATTCTACTGCTTTCATGGTGGGCCCCAAATGACATGTGTTTTTTATTCTTTGGGTCGGTGCCATCACGGTTATAACAAATTTGTATAGGTTTTATAATTTTTTCATACATTTACAAAAATTAAAACCTCCTGTACAAATTTTTTTATTTTGCCATCTTCTGGCGCTAATTACTTTTTGATACTTCGGTGTACAGAGCTGTGGGTGGTGTCATTTTTTGTGAATTTTGATGACGTTTTCAATGCTACCACTTTTAGGACAGTAAATCCTTTTGATCACTTTTTATTAAATTTTTAATATTTTTCAAAATGGCAAAAAAATGCCTTTACTGTACTTTAACCCTAGGTTGTCTTATCGATCCTACCATATACTGCCATACTATATTGTAATGAATGGGTTAAAACGAGACAGCTTTGGAAGACCTGAGGCTGCGGTGGCAACTGATCACTGCCCCCAGATGACGTCACGGGGAGCGACGATTTTCACCAAGATAGCGCTGCCCATGCGCCACAATCTTTTGAAGCTGCCAGCAGCTTTGCTGGTGGTGATCGACGGGATAACAGCAAAGACTTACCGGCTATAGAGAGGGCTCCACCCTATTACAGCGCATGTATGGAAGAGGTTAAAAGTTCTGCTTTCTTGATATGTAAAGTGAAGCCTCCTGTCTCATCAGCCAGAGATTTCTGTCCATTAAGTGGTCGCAGATGGAGGGTCATGTGATTTCTAACTGGTGATTGTTCATGGACAGCTAGAGATCCCATGACCTTCCATCTGCACCCATTAATGTCTGGCTGATACATATCAAGTGGTGCAGAACTTTTAATAGATGTACCGTATATTCCGGCGTATAAGACGACTTTTGAAGACAGAAAAATCTTCTGTCTAGTCTGGGGTCGTCTTATACGCCGGTAATCGCGACCGCCCGCCGTGTATTCACGGCGGCGGTTGGGTCGCGCTGCATGGAGAGGGCTCACGGGCTGAGCCCTCTCCATAACCGGTAAGTCTTTGCTGCATATTGCAGCAAAGGCTTACCGGTAACACCCTAGCACCGATCACGGGTGTTTTCACAGCGATGGCTGCCGGCAAAGCTGCCGGTAGCCTCAAAAAGATAGCGGTGCATGGGCGCCGCCATCTTACCGAAGACCCAAGACTATTTCGTTTTAACCCCTTCATTACAATGTGCTGATAGCACATTGTAATGAATGAGGAGGAAAATCCCCATATACTGCCATACTGTAGTATGGCAGTATATGATAGGATAGATCAGACAACCTAGGGTTAAAGTACCCTAGGGAGTCTGAAAAATAGTAAAAATAAAAAAAAGTTAAAAAAAAAAAAATTAAAATAAAAAAAACCTAAAATTTCAAATCACCCCCCTTTCCCTAGAACTGACATAAATATAAATAAACAGTAAAAATCATAAACACATCAGGTATCGACACGTCCGAAAATGCCTGATCTATCAAAATATGATAACGGTTTTTCAATGCGTTTAACCCCGTAACGGAAAATAGCTCCCAAAGTCGAAAATGGTACTTTTTTGCCATTTTGAAAAATATAAAAAAAATCTATAAAAACTGATCAAAAGGTCGTTCAGTCCTAAAAATTATATCATTGAAAAAAATTATCAAATTTCGCAAAAAATGACACCACCCACAGTTCCGTACACCAAAGTATAAAAAAGTTATTAGCGCCAGAAGTTGGCAAAATCAAAA
This sequence comes from Engystomops pustulosus, assembly GCF_040894005.1. Taxonomy (NCBI): domain Eukaryota; kingdom Metazoa; phylum Chordata; class Amphibia; order Anura; family Leptodactylidae; genus Engystomops; species Engystomops pustulosus. The sequence goes on along the minus strand of NC_092415.1, from coordinate 160,114,638 downwards.
AAATAATTTTTGTACAGGAGGTTTTCATTTTTGTAAATGTATGAAAACATTATAAAACCTATACAAATTTGGTATCCCCTTAATCGTACCGACCCAAAGAATAAAGTAGACATGTCATTTGGGGCGCTCAGTGAAAGACGTAATATCCAAGCCCACAAGAAAATGGAGCAAATGCGTTTTTTCACCATTTTCACTGCATTTGGAATTTTTTTCCCGCTTCTGAGTACATGGCATGAAATATTTAATAAAATAAAAATTTAAGGTACAGTATGGTAACATTTACAGTAAAATGGACGATGGTAATGTTGTTGTTGTATGCCTTATGTTTATAAGGGACAGTTTTCCTGCTATATACCTGCATGTCATAAGAATTTAAATGAAAAAAATGTTGAATTCAAATCTGTTTTTTTTAATTATTTTTACCGATGATTTGTATGCGTTGGAAAAGGGGTAGTCTTATACGGCGAATATATCTTAAACTCTATATTTTAACAGGAAAGTAGGGGGGGTCGTCTTATACACCAGGTTGTCTTATACGCCAGAATATATGGTATATTTGTAAATTACCTAATATCCTGCCGCCCACACTTACACACATATTAAAAAAAAAAACATGAGGTAAAGTGGCCAATCCCTTCTAAGTAAACAATTATCACTTATGGCTGTTTTTATGGCTACCGGTCCCAGTCATTTATTTCAATGGTCAAACCAAACTGTAAGCATCAGAATTTGTGCAATAGTTATACCACTGATTTACATTAAAATACAATATCAGGCAGTGTTTTAACCAAGCGTGAATGGTGTGTAATAAAGCTATTTGTAAGGGAACTATGTAGTTTTAGAAGGTATAGCTATTTACTGAATGGGGTGAAATACGTGCTGTTCATTACTACAGTTTTTTTTTTCTGGAAAGATGAGATTCTGTAAGAACATACTTAAAAAGAGCTACTATAACTGTATACTTAAGGTTTCAAAGAATATGACAATTTTGGAATGCGTGCATGAAGTATGCAAATACATTTCCAGGATGGGATAAGGAAAACATTGCCTATTAGCTATCAGGTAAAGCAGCCCCCTTAACATTAAGCATGACTTTTTTGGAATGCTGAAATGATATGACAGATGGAAGCCAAACCAGTTTATCTATTTCATGAGGACGGGAAAAGTTTCCTTAAGGAGAGTTCTTACTTAAAAGAAATAAAGCATCAAAATCAAGCATGACAAACTTTCTAATAGATCCAGGCACCTTGACTGCGCTAATCAACTTTTAAAATGATGCTAATTAGCCTCAAGGGCTCATGGGGTAGTTAACAAATCCCCTCCAGGCTGCAGATTCACAGGCTGCTACACAGTCTCACCCTCAACCTCTGCTCCCTCAGGACCTCACCCCTCCCTCTGCCTGATGTAATCTCACTGCAAAATAGGAAGTTGCAGTACACATGGAAGGGGGAAGTGCTCTTTAAAGTGTAACAAATTAGCATAAATTAAAAAGTGGATTTTAAAAGGAAGGAGGCCATGGATTACAAAGAAGATTACCACAGTCACTGTGCCTAGATCTATGAGGAAGTGTTCCGGGTTTATCATGATGGATTTTGATGGTAAATTTCCTTTAATTTAGCTTTGCATCATTTTAATCCTTACCATCTGAACTGTAATTGGCAACGCAGGGAAGTATCTTATAACATTACCCTCCATATTTCTGAAGGGTGCAACTATCTGCAGAAAACCTGACAATATCAGACTTGACCTTTCTCTAAGATAACTGAATTTATACCACATAGATTCTGTCTCTCATATCAACCAATATTTTACCTAAATTTAAAAAATTAACATACCTTTGCCAAGATTGTCTATGGAGTAGCAATGATCTGGAAGAAAAACATCTGAACTTTTATCACTGTTATTTGGTTGTAGCAGTCCAATGGGAATGTAAGTGCTCTCTGACATGTCACTCTTGCAGCTTGCGATCCCACTGCTACTGCTGCTACTGCTTATGCTGGCTTTCTCATATTGGTCCTATGACAGAAGTAAAAAATTACAAAATCATTCACAGTTGTAAACACATAATTTTCAATTATATAAATTAAAATAAATGAAAAGGAAATCTACCATAAAAATCAAGCATGATAAAACAGGGACATTTATTTGGTAATCTTCATATATTTGTGAATATATGGCCTCCTTCCTTCTAAAATCAACTTAGAAAATTATGCTGAAGAGCCCTTTCATTCAGCAGCTTCAAAAAGTATTATCAATACACTGTTCACGTCCTGCTGTTGTCACAAGAATTATCTGCCTGATTAGAACGTTTAAAATCTTTATTCAAAATATCATTAAAAATCTGCTAGAAATAGCCATAAGTATTCATTCAGGCTTTTCAAGGTACACCTTCAGATGGCAATCCAAACACATATGTGCCCACCGAAGTCCGATAACATGCACCAAGAAACAAGTAGGCGCAATCACAGGAGCACAGGTTAGCTTCCCGCTGTAACACCTATTATCAGTGGCTGTATATAGTAGGTCTGTCTCAATTATGTCCCTGCCTGACGCGTTTCTGCATCGACCCTACTGATTGTTTCGTCATCAGAGGCATACCAGGATACACTTAGACATACAACACTTATTTAGAGATTGCCCTAGCTGCCCGGTATTGCATTTGCATTGCAGCTAGAGCTTGCTACACACACACATCCGGTACTGTTGCGGCACTGTTGCGGCCTGGTTGTGACTACATTTACCCCTGATTACTTTTGGCTTTCCCTTCTCCGTGTCTCTTACATAATTCAGTGCAGGGAACTTAGTTCAGTTGGGGACAGTTTTGTATTGGGGCACTCTCCACCCTCCTGACATGACACATACTATACACTACTGAGATTTTTGAATAACTGCAACGTAAGCATAGATGCATGTTTCTACTGATAGCAATCCCTACAGCGTTGAACTTAAAGCTACTGGGGATTAAATAGGTAACTATTGTTGTTTTTTAAAAATTTTTGATCAAATTCTTGGATATCACAACAAACACCTTTAAAGGTGTCATCCACTTTAAGCGCATTACAGCAAATAATTAATATTGTTCCGGTAATTACAAACTATAACATTTTTCAATATACATTCTGTATCAACTCCTCAAGGTTTTCTAGATCTCCGCTTGCTCTCATTCTACAGGAAACATCTCTGTTTACTTGCTGTTGATAAACACTGGTCCATGGTCATGTGATGTCACACAGGTGCACGGCTCGTTACATCGCAGAGAGTAGTCAGAGCTGTATGTTATAATGAGCCATACACCTGTGTAACATCACATGACGAAGCACATTCATTTATTTCCCCTCCCACTTTTCTCATGGTTACGTCGGCTCACTGCACAGGAAACCTCACGCCTGTACGGTGAGCCGTGCAGCCTGGTGCCTGCGCAGTTCGCGGTTTAATGCACCCTGCAGCAAACTGTGCATGCTTGCCATCTCTGCGCATTTCAACTAGGCAGTGTTCAGGTACACAAACTCCCTGTGTAGATTGCGTACCTGAGCGCTGCCAAGTTGAAATGCGGAGAGACGGAACACCGCAAGCCCCGAACTGCGTAGGCACCAGGCTGCACGCCTCACCGTGGGGTGGGGTGTCCTGTGCCGTGAGCTGACGTCACCATGAGAAGAGGGAGCAAGTGGGAGGGGAAATAAATGAATGATTAGCAGCCGGGGCTGAGCGGAAGGTTATGTAAATAAGCAGGCGAGCGTATCAGTTTGAAAAGAGACATCACCCCAGGACTTGGCAAGGACTTGTTGGCAGGGTAATCTTTATTAGAGGATATTACGGGAACAGAGGGGAGCAGAACTATCAATCCAGGTGTCATTTAATGTGCTCTGCAGTGTCTATTTAGACTTGTCACAAGTGAAATTCTGCCTTCTGGTGACAGGTACCCTTTAAGAATTGATTCTTAATTTGCAGAAATTATACAATGGCATTGGTTATAAATTTGATATGTGGACCCTTTACGATAATCTTAAAATTATGAATTGGCAATAAGAAATTATGGGGCAGATTTATCAAGCTGTCTAAAAGTCAGAATATTCTTAGTTGCCCATGGCAACCAATCACAGCTCCCCTTTAAAATATTCATGAGCACTGGTAAAATGAAAGCTGAGCTGTAATTGGTTGCCATGGGCAACTAAGAATATTCTGACTTTTAGACAGCTTGATAAATCTTCCCTTATATGCTTTGTTTTCTTTGAAAAAAAAAATCTCTTGTGATACCTTTCTTGTGTACCAAAATCTTTGTTAGTTTTCTTTAAAAAAATGTCACTTGAATTATCTTCAACAAAAATATGTACCAGTTAAATGCTTCCAATAACAGAAAGTAAAAAAATGTGTTTCTTGACAAGTTTCCTGAGGTCAAATTCTTCGACTTACATGGCACAAAAAGTGTAAAAGCAAACTACTATACCCATCCAAGCAGAAAAGTTAAAATGACAAATGGAGTCTCACTGAACTAATATTAAATATCCACTTTTCAGTTGTAAAAGGTGAAAATCTGCTCTGCAGAGGCTGATCCCTAGAGGAAACACCATGAAGTGCATCAAGTCCCCACTAGCTTTGCCTTGTTTAAAAGGCTTCCTTGGAATGTCTTCTACACAGTACACATCTGAACCGAATATTTTGTGGGACCTTCCTAATTTCTCTGCGCTGTCCTGTGATGTATCAACAAGCATTTGTATTACAAAAGGGGCTGAAAAAAGGAAATGCAACCAAAGTGATCTTCATATCATACATCATGGTTTCCAAAACTGTGGGTCCCACTCCCACCCTCCATACCGGGGAATTGTATACAGACCTCCACGGAGTCACAAGCCACAAAAAAAGTGTTGGCAGCTTTCAACTATATGGTTATTTAATAACCAATAAAAATAAGTTAATTCTCCCTCCTCCTCATGTCATAGTTGCTGACAAGATGCCATTATGCTGAGATACACATAGTGAGAAAAGAAGCGTTATACGTTAATGGAGAGAAGGCATAAAACTGGAGCAAAGAAGAGATATAAAAGTGGAGTAGGGGACCAATACAGGAGAGGGGTAGAATACAGGAGCATAGCAGAAGTTATGAAGAATAAAGGAAGACAAAGACTAAACCCATTACAGGCGGTCCCTGACTTAAGCACCCAACTTACAGAAGACCCCTAGTTGAAGACGGACCTTTCTGGCCACTGTGACCTCTGGTGAAGTCCCAAGCCGTTATGATCTGCTGTAAGGTATCTCTTATGAAACTTTATTGACAATTGTCATTCCAATGACAGCACAAAATTGTAAAAATCACAAGGACAAATCAAAATTTTGTCCGGAAAATATACCTGTTCTGACTTACTGCACATAGAATTTTAACTTAAGAACAAATCTAAAGAACCTTTCTTGTACCTAACCTAGGGAGTGCTTTTTTGGAGTTTTTAAATGGGATCTAACATGTAAACAGTCTATTGGCAGCAAGGAAAATTCTTCACAAAAAGTGGGTCCTGTCTTCATAAAGATGTAGAACCCCTGCCATAAAGTAGATGGACACATAGTTATCACATCTGTACAACTTTCATGAACTCTGCATTCTCAAAGAATAGGAGTTAGAAGATTATTCCTCCCATACATCTCTCCCTTATACTACCCCCACAAGAATCTTCCCCTCATATTACCCCCACAGCAACTCATTCTCACATTGTGCCCCCACCTCCACCCTGTTGCGGCTTAATAAAAAAATAATACTCAGCTTTACCCGTTCTATCTGCAGCTGCTCTCCTCCACTGCTCACCTGTTGTGTGTAGTAGTGAAGCCGGCAGGCAGGATGACATCATAAGATCACGCCTGCCCACTCTGCTACACACAGTAGAGGCGGAGAGATGCTTTCTGCATTATCTCTGTATTCAAAGAGTTGATGTCCCAGTACCTACCTCCCACTGGCCAGCTTGGACAGTTGGGACATACGAGGTAGTGTGTATAGTTACACCTTTTACACATGTTAGTATGGATGTGAGGATATAAAACTAACATTGAATTTAAGTTAGGGTCACATCTGTGTTGTACAGAAGTAATAATAAAGAGCTTGAAGGGCCTAGCTAACTCCAAGTACCTATTAATGTAGATGTTGTTTATGACGTTGTATTGTATTGCATGTATTGTTATGTGTGTCATATTTTAGTTGTTGTTTTATATGTTTGTGAAATGACAAAAATTTCCTCTTTGAAGATCAATAAAGTTTTATCCATCTAACGCTGAGCTGAGGCTTCATCTTGAGATTCTGTGCCACGTGGTTGGGCTTCTAGTGACAGTGCATGTGAAAGTGGTCAGCATTTAGGGAGATGAGGGAAAGCTCAAGCATCCTTAGCTGATGCCACATGTCAGGGTTCGGGGTCAGTGGACCCCCTGGACTACCGTGGGAGATGGTCCTAGCCGACACCTGGGAACGGAATCTAAGTGGCACCTGGTCTTCACCAGTGCCTGCCGCAAAGTGGGATGAACATGCTGCGGCAGGGTGCCACAGGTGTGGCTTGCCCGCGGTGGCAGCCAAGGTCGCAGTACAGAAACGTGATCCAGGCTCAACATCAGGAAAACAGGCATGGAGTCAGGGCAAGTGTAACAGATGCAAGGTCACAGGTCAGGTCCGAGGTAACAACAGGAATTCAGGCAGAACAGAACAGGGAACAAGCGCAGGGAACAGGAAGCTATCTCTAAGACAATAGAGCTCAAAGATCTAGCAGGGAATCATGGGAACAGCAGGCCTTTAAAGAAACCTGGGAGTGCCAGCGCCGATCAGCGATACGCTGGCCTTTAAATCTTCGAGTGCCAGTGCGCGCCCTCAAAAGTGGGGACGCACGCGTGGCCTAGTTGGGAGAAGAGCAGGACCGCGGAGAGGTAAGAGCAGGCTGGGGATCGGAGCCGCTACAGAGAGGGACACGGGTGTGCGATCCGTGCCGTGGAAAGTGCCCACCTACTACAGGAGAATCTGAATATAATTTTATGATAAAGGCTGATAGATATATCAGGCTGGATCTCAGGCCAGGAAGAAGCCAACAGCATGATATCGGTATTGTTGGAATTGTTGTCAAAGGCTCTCTACAACTATTGACGGCTAGGTAAATTCAGAATTATGCATTAATATAGATGAAGTTAATGCAAACAAAAAACTGAACAATTAACTCCTTAAACTGAGATTTCTATGACTTTTCTGTCTCTGCAGCAGTTAATACGTTTGTCTATGTATTACAATGATGTCTCCATGGCTTTGATTCAGCAAATATCAGAGTTAAAATACCTATGTATAAATCAGGGCAGAATTACTAATATGACACATCGTAAAACACATTGTAAGCAGTTCTGTTTTGTTTGATTCTCGCTACAGTCCATTATTGCAATGCATGGATACTGTATACTACTTTTTGATTTATTTCTGACTGATATGCAAAGATGATACACAAAAGCTGTGTCAACTTATTTTGCTGACAAGTTGCTACACAACATCTAAAGAAATGGGATCAGATTGAAAAGGGACTTCAGAAGGAAGATGTTCATGAAGATTATAACATTCATAGGCACTTTATCAGTGTCAGTAAGAAGTCACCTGTTCTTTTTTTTTTCTTTTACTGAAAATTTAATTTTCATGGTCAGTAAAATGCTGACAACTTGGAACCATGGCATCCAGTTTAGCAAATACTCATCTTTTCTAGCGAGCAGGTGTCTTGAGATAAGTACAAATGACCTTTCCTCCTTAAAAAAAAATCATTATTATACTTGTAAAATACAAGGAAAGCAATGTTCTTTGTGCCAGTCTATCTTTATTGATAACCACTGTATCAGTTATTGATCTTAGACGAAGAGAGCAGTGATGACCCCAATAAAATGTTCACCTGCCAAGCTCTTTAGATTTTAGTATTATGTGCACTCTCAAGTAGCAAAATCGGTAATGAAAACTGGATGGATACTCAAGAAGGATGTCAATGGCTTTTGAATATCTCTTTTCATTTCTAGTTCATACTGTATTTAGCACTTAACCCTCCCTAAACCAAAGGCAGGAATCATGTACAAAGTATCATAGGAAAGTTTTAGAGCCATATTTAGTAGCCTACAGTAGTCATTTATTAAATCTAAAATATAGAGGAGGTGTGAATTAAGGCCCCTTTCACACGAACAAATTAAAACAGCCATATGCTACCCGTATCATACAGTTTTCATACGAAAAACATATGGACACGTTCATTTCAATGGGCAATACAGCCATCCATTTAAATGGCGGTATTGTCCATCTTACCGTGTTTGCCCCATAGAAGTATATAGGAACGTTTGAAATACTGTACGGGTTGCATATGTTCTGCATATGGTTGTGCATCGTATGCTGACGTATATATGTTCAGTATCCAGGGAGACCGGAACCAGTGGGAGGAGCATTCTATCAGCCAGCCAATAGTCAGCCATCCATTATTTGACATACGTGCACATATGGATGAAAAATGTCACATATGTACGGAGTCATACGACACATAAAATAAAAGACTGGAAAATTAATAAATTCATGTGAAAGGGGCACAGGGCGATATTCATAACAAAAACTCATCAAATCACACAAAAACATTTTTATATATGTCCCCAGCAACATTCATATAAATATAAAAACATTCTCATTAGCATTACAGATGTATTGGTACTTACATAAGGTAGTGATGCATGGCGGTGACCGTACTTGACAGTATTTTTGTTAGCCTCTATGAAATATTTTTGGGCTCGCTTTCTCTCTCTCTCCAGCTTTTTCTCCAAGGCAATCTGACTAGAGGATAAGGTGTCCATGTATTTCATCATGACATCTGAAATCAAAGCGCAAACTTCTACTATGTCAGGGCGGAGATCAGCATCTGAGGTCAGGCACCTGTAGGTAAGTAGAGTTATATGGGTAATAAGCAGATGTTTAACATTTCATGTTAAAAGGACAACTGCCATATAGCTTGGGTAATGACTGACTTAGGGTCATGTGGCCACCATCTTGGACTCCTGTGTGACACCTGGCTGCTGAGATTTCTGTCTCTCTCTGCTCTGAGCCTGTATCCCTGCCCCCCTGTGCAGCACAGCACGGAGCTCACACTGACACTCACTGACATCCTGCCAGCAAACACATCGTGGGCAGACAGAAGCTGAAAATTACAAACTACAAGCAGATAAGTGATTCAGGGGAAGGGGGTGGCAGCCAAATATCTGTGAGAATAGAGATGTAGCAGAGCTGACAGTGTAAAAGCCTGTCAGCTTTTGTGTAATAGGCATCTCATGCATCTCTCATCTTATCTACTAGTACAATGTCAGAAGCCAGAAAGTGTATATAAACCTGTACCTTGATAATCTAACCCCATTGTCTGCTCCCAGAGCTAGATGGATCATAATGTGTCTGCTTAGGGAGGCCCCACCCACACCCTGGAAATTTTACACTGAGCAATTTAGGGAGTGATAGAAGCAAAGGACCAAAAGAGCAATAAAACTGAGTACAATTGTAAAGAAAGGGGTTTAAATGGTCTTTACTGTGTAAACATCACTAGAGGATTGAGAATTTTTCTTTTGTCTTTGTCTAAGGTCAGGATCATAAATACTAAAAAAATAAAGTAAACATTTTTCATTACTTTATCACAACATATCACAACGTTCCCTCTATTTTCTACTTTATTCAAATTCTCTCCAAAAATAATTAAAAAGAATAATCCAATAAATAAACTACATTCCCATATATACTATATACTGTAGCAACAAAAACTGAAGGTTCAAAACAGACTGTAAAGGAATAAAGGGGGGGGGCTATTATAATAGAACCTTTATTACCACAATTCATTATATGATATTTGAAGTTTCTAAAGATCAAATACTCCAAAGGCACCTCTTGATTGTACACCCTTGGGCCAGGGACAACGTTAACCACAACACAATTTCTGGAGGCTAACATGCAGAAATTTAAGCTGCAGGTTTTGTATCTACAATGTACTGCATATCCTATAAGGAGAATTCAACCCCTCCAAGTACCATAAGTCACATTACTTGAAGGGGCCATTTCTGCCCCATCCAGAATTTGGAATGTTTTGTCCAGTGTGCCAAGTTGACATTGGGCTACCAATAGTGTAAGGAAACCTATAGCCAAAGTGATCACTGCTGTGGCAACAGATAAAGCCACTGAAAAGTACCCTTCGTGATTAATTTAGACAAAACATATAGGTAAGAAGAATAATAAAGAAAAGAGATAGAGCATTTATAAACAATACAGGCAGTCCCCGGGTTACATACAAGATAGGGTCTGGAGGTTTGTTCTTAAGTTGAATTTGTATGTAAGTCGAAACTGTATATTTTATAATGGAAGTTCTAGACAATTTTTTTTCTTTTGCCCCAGTGACAATTGGAGTTTCAAAATTTTTGGTGTAATTGGACCAAGAATTATCAATAAAGCTTCATTACAGGCATCTTACAGCTGATCATTGCAGTCTGGGACTATAGTAAAGCATCCAGAGAGCTTCACCAGAGATCACAGTGGGCAGAGGGGTCCGTCTGTAACTATGAGTTGTCTGTAAGTCGGGTGTCCTTAAGTAGGGGACCGCCTGTATTAGGATTCTATTAAACTTTGGCACCTGGTAGAAATTAAGTCCATATTTCCAGGTTATTTCTATATAATGAAATATAACAAATCACAATTTCGCAGACATTGCTTACAATACCCATTAGAATATTTCTAATTATACTTGGAGATCATTTTTCATGAAACAATAATTAGGATGGTTTAAGGGGAGCATTTATGGATACTTCTTGTACACTGTCTCTCAGACAGAAGAACCTGTGTAAATGAAACTGTGTCTGATCATTGAATTAGCAGGTAAACACTTTCGATAATTCTGGTAGTCTCATGCATCTTCTCCTAATGTGAACACTTAGCCGCAATTAAAGAAAAAGTCATTAGAATAACGTTAAACAGCACTGCTAAACAATTAATGAGGGAGACATATACAATGAGTTTGTACAAGTTATGGGAAATATCAGGAAAATGCTAAGTATAGATTCTACAGTTAACCACTTCACGCTGATGTCCTATTTCAATTTTTACGTTTTCGATTTTTGCTCCCATTCTTTAACCCCTTAATGACCAGGCCCTTTTCTTTTTTGCGTTTCCATTTTTCACTCCCCACCTTCAAAAAGCTATAACTTTTTTTTATATATCTTTCCATTTAAAGAGCTGTGTGAGAGCTTGTTTTCTGCATAATAACTTGCACTTAGGGTGAAAATAATTAATATTTCATGCGGTTTACTTGGAAATGGAAAAAAAACAAATGCAGTGAAACTAGTTAAAAAATGAATTTAAGCCATATACTTGTGAGCTTGGTTTTTATAGCTTTCACTGTGTGCCCCAAAAGACACGTCTCCTTTATTCTTTGGGTTGATATGATCACTTGAATACTAAATCTATATAGGTTTTATTTGGTTTTTAAAACGTTGGTACAAAAAAAAGAAAATTTCTTTATTTTGCCACATTCTGACGCTAATAACTGTTTCATACCATGGAGTATGGAGTATGGAGCTGTATGTGTGAAATTCTGTTGCCATTTCCGAGTTCACTGCGGGGAATAACCGTTTTCATATATTGATAGATGAGACTTTTTGTGACATGTCAATGCCTAATACATTTATGATTTATATTGTGCATTTTTATTTCAATTCTTGGGAAAGTGGGGTTATTTGAACTTTTAGGTCTCTTACTTTTTTTTTAACTGTATTTCTAGACTCCCTAGGGTATTGTAATCCAAAGGAGTCTGATCTCTTATACAATATACCGCAACACTACAGTATTGAAGTAAATTGTATATGTATTTACTGGATCTGTAAAAGAGTCTGCTGATCAGTCTCTTTTACAGATTGTGCTATAACTGCTACGGAACCTTGTGGTAGGGACCAGACTGCCATAGCAAACGGCTGATGCCCACTCAAGATGTCATAGGTGGTGCTGGCCGGATCCAAGGTGGAGGCGCCCATGTGGGCGCTCACTTAAGTGCCACCATCATGTTTTATGGTGGCAATTAAAAGGTTAACTTCCGCAATCAGTGCCAGCACCAATCACGGGTACCAGCTGTGAGAGTTATCTGCATAATGCAGCCACACCCACTGTGTATGGAGCAGTGTCAGCCCCTGAGCCTGCTCTATACATCCTTACCTGAAATGTGATATACAGTTCTGTCACATGTCGGAAAGGGATTAAAATGTGGCAGTTGCCATCAGTCTCGCTGTGCTGCTTTGAGGTGCACAATTGTTTTGCATGGCATAATTTTAATAAAAGTAAATCTTCACCTTTTCTCATGATGTTATTTTTAGTTTGTTAGTTCCTGAAGTAATTAAAGGGGTTGTGCAAAAGTTGAGTGAAAAACCCAGGCCCCACACCAATCAGCTGCTATTAACAAATGTAGACATCCTGAAGCAGACAGCTCCACACACTATGCAATCTAATCTTAATAAGCCCCCATAACTCCTGTAAAATGTAATAACGAATTCTGGGGTAAACATAGAAAAAAAAACCAATTTTCTTATATTTCTTCTAAAATAATGAATCTATATTACAAAGTCAACTTTTAAAATGATGCTAATGAGCCTGAAGGGCTCCTGTGGGTGTTACCAGAGCACCTTCATGCTGCAGCCTCACAGGCTGTTACACTCTGCAAGGTGCACTTCCCCTTCCCTCTGTGCACTGAAATTTACTCTGCTGCAGTAAGATTACATCAGGCAGAGGGGAAGGAGAGCAGGGCAGAACGGATCGGCTCTAGTAAAGCCGTAGTATAACTTTAAAAGTTGATCTTAGTAGGAAGGAGGCCATGGATAACCAATATAAGATAACATTATCACAGTCACAGTGCCTGGATCTATGAGTAAGTGTCCCTGGTTTATCATGATGGATTTTGAAGACATAATTCCTTTAAGTTTTTCTTACATAAAAGTAAAATTTCCCTTTATCCCTCCAGTTAAAGGTAATTGTGGTTTGCTTAGTGTTATTGGTACTACCACCTTCTATTGTAAGTAAAAAAAAAAGTTCAAAAGTTTGTAGATAATTAAGTAAATTACCTTTTAATTATGTTTGAAACCTTTTCTGAATACAATCCATCAGGGACTGGAACATACACAGCTTCTACTATCTGAAATCAAAAGAAATAAAGTACTGTACTCTTTACTTTTGATATGGTAGTGGGAAGAGTCATGGGACATGATGAAAAGATGTTAAAAGAAGAAAGTTGAAACATTTAATTATGTTGAAGTCTATTTATTGTGCATAATATTACCCATGATTTACTGGAAATTAAAACAGCCTACTCCAGCTAGTAATGTCGAAACATAATGCAGTGAATGTAACTTTCTCCTAAAATATCTAATGTCACTATTACAATACAGAATATACTGTTATCTGTAAAATAAGTTCATAATATCATATTACTGGGGTACAACAAACAGCGCCCACACAGATCAGCAGTTGATCTGAAATGAACGGAGCAGAAAGTAGACAGCTCCGTTCTCAGTTTAGTGTTCAGACCAGGTTACTGCAGATCAGATTCATTTGAAATGGAGGTAAACCTCAGATCAATTGGGTGTTCTCCAAACACATGCAATAGTAATTGGTCTATAATTCCTAGACAATGAAAGGGGCAGATTTCACAGATTGAACACAGCGCTTAGCGAACCTCCTGGGTGTATGACTCTTTTCAGAGGCAGAATTGTAGTAAAAAAGGTGGGCAGTTCTCGTTCCGAATTTTTTTTTACAAAAAGTATATAGAGAAAAACTTTCTTTTTTTGTTCACCAATGGTGGTATAAGACTAAAACATGAAATAAAATGACACTACTTTTACATAAAGAACAATATCACAAATTAAACTTTAAAAGTTCCAAAAAAGAATCTAATAATTGCTGAAATGTAGACCTTAAAGTGTAATAGAATGAATTATAAGAATGAATTATCTTGTGTACCCATTCTTCCCATTAATTGCTGTTCAGATCCTCATTTTGTGAGAGCATTGGCAAATACTTTTGTAAACACAAAAGACAGGATCATACATAAGGTGCAAAAACTAGCCGCCAAATGTCTCTAAAATTCACCTTACAGAGACCAAACTATGATACATGTGCCCCAATGAACCAGATTTACCAAAGCCTCTGCACCAGTTTTCTGTCAGACTTTGCACATTCTTTCATTTGCAACCTGCTTGCACAGGTATTTATAAAGTGTCCAAAACACAATTGTGGCACATTCTGCTCTATACCCAGAACAAATTTCTGCACATGTTAAAATAGAGTCCATGAAAAAAATCCTTCCTTTGCACCTGTCCTGGACCAGGTGCCATGCCTGAAAAGTTGCAAAAATAAGCAAAAAAAGTTATACATATGTGAAAAGTCGCACATCTGAGAAACAAAGATACATAAGGCGCACTGCACAAGGTGCAGACCAAGGCGTACTTTAAAAACAACAGAGTAAAAAGTCGCAAACAAATGGTACAAAAACAACAACAGTTGCAAAAATGAGACAATTTGACTAGTGGAAATAATGAAACATGTCCCACAATGTATCATTCTTATAATAGATTCTTATGTGTGAATGTAAGGAATGATTAAATTTTTACAGTATTTTCTTTTTAGTCTTAAAGGAAATCTACCATCAAAATCCATCATGAAAAACCAGGGACACCCACATATATATCCATGCACCGTGACTGGGGTAAACTCCTTATATTTGTTATCCATGACCTCCTTCTAAAATCAACTTTTAAAATTATGCAAATGGTCCAGATGGGCTACTGTGAGTGTTACCAGAGCCCCTCCATGCTGCACTTACTCCCCCTCCCCCTCTGCTCCCTTAGCACTTTAACCCTCTTTCTGCCTGATATAATCTCTTGGCAGCGTAGGACATTATGGCATACAGTGGGGAGGGTGGGGGGGTGAGTGCTCCTGCAATGTTTAACAGCCTGTGAATCTACAGCAAGGAGGGGCTCTGGTGACACACCTACAAGCCCCTTAGACTAATTAGCATAATTTGAAAAGTTCATTTTTAAAGATGCCATGAATAACAAAGGTAAGAGGATTACTACTGTCACAGTGCCTGGATTTATGAGTTATTGTCCAAGGGTTGCCCTTGCTTGCTTTGGATGGTAGATTTCCTTTAAACTACAATTGATGACTGGTTTCATTTTGAAGGATGCTAAATTTATAGTTCGGGTGTGAAAACACAGTAAGCACTGGCTTCAGCAAGATCAGATGTCCAGCAAAACTTCTCCTGAAACACCATCTTAATATGGTAGGAGTACTTTCAATAGTCAACATACAACACTATATGATGGTTATTAAGGGGTTAAGCATCGTAATCTTAGTGCCCATCACAGTGTACATTGGAAGCATGCTTTTATGCTTAGACATTTGGGGGCACTTGTTATTTCTGTTTAGGTGAGACCTGGGCATTGTATGGCCCCAGGGCCACATCCAGCCCTCTTACAAACTCTGAGTGGCCCACCAGAGATTGATGAAAAATTTGAGCTCCCCTCTCTATCATTAAATAATGATGCACTTAGGTCTTCTATATTTTAATTGATTCATTGTAGTGTTTTATTTACAGTTTTTTATATGAAGGGATAGGTTATATACTGAATACAGGCAGTCCCCAGGTTATATATAGGTTTGTTCTTAAGTTGAATTTGTATGTAATTCGAAACTTATATTTTATCATTGTAGATCCAGTGGTGTATTAAAATTTTTTGATGTAATTGGACCAAGAATTATCAATAAAGCTTCATTACAGACACCTTAATGCTGATCATTGCAGTCTGGGACTAAAGTAAAGCATTCAGAGAGCTTCACCAGAGGTCACAGTGGGCAGAGGGGTTCGTCTGTAAGTCAGGTGTTCTTAAGTAGAGGACCACCTGTACAGTATATCGGTATTGGATAAAACTGAATTAAGTATATTAATCCGACCCTCTAAAACCATTCCAATTTTTTATTTGGCCTCATGAGGAAATGAATTGCCCGCCGCTGGTATATAAGCTAAAGTAAATATAGTTAACCATGCAAACCTGCGTACTTTGGTTGCTAAAGACAGCATGTTAGTACTGTGGAAGGGCGGATTCAAAGTTGCCATCTGATACAGAATACAGCCGGCTGCCCAAACATCTGCCTTTTCCCCATATGGTTCACTTTTTACAACTTCAGGGCTGCAAATAAGAAGAGAAACAAAGTATTACAGTAGATACACATAGGTAAGCAATAAATCATTGAAATACTACAGCAATGACAGAACTTTTCAGTGTTCAAACATTATGCCAACAATATAATGACACACTGGGGGACATGTATTATCGCATCTGCGCCAAAAAATGCCAGGATTTTACATTTTTTGGCGCAGAATTGTTGCAGATCATTTATAATGAGTTTGCACCAGAAACAATAGATGTTTCCGACTATCCCGACTCCTCCATTTTTTGGGGCGCAAGTGGGCCTGGCCTAGCTTTTCCACATTATCTGTCACATTTGTGTGTATTTTGTCAGCATTTTTAGGCGCAAATTTTGGCGCACAATAGACCAGGAAAAAAATAGTCCGAAAGCAAAATTAAGGCACAGTCCATGTAAGATTTTGGCGCACATCTCATTGATGTCGGCATTTTTATAGTGCTGACTGATTAGTTCCGTCTACCCATTAATTACTTATAGCCTATATACATCGGGATGTGCTTTCAGGAAACTGATCTCCGATGCCAACAGTTGTGTTTACGCCAGAATTAGTAAATCCCCCACACTGTATATTAATATCAGTGGCTTAATGCTAATTATTACTAGCCCTTCCGAAAACCAATGTAGATGGTATATTTAGTCATGAATGCTGATTGTATGATATATGTATATATTTCACAGACATTGGGGTCAGGGAGTAAGAGCTCTCATTACTGAGAGTTCTCCAATTAAGGCCGACTTGCAGGTATGTGGAGATTTAGCTATTGATGTTCCACTAGGGGATCCTGGGAAATATGCAAATACGTTTTCATAGATGGGACAAGGAATACCACACCTATTTTATATAAACATTGGGGGACATTTATCAATCCGTAAGACAAGAATCTGCAATAATTTACATAAACTGTGAGAAATGCCTTGTGCCACATATTTCAAGGGTTTCAGACACATTTTCATCTAATATGACAAAAAGGGAAAGACCTAATAAAGGGGCGTGGATTCGCAGTAAAAAGGGCACGGACCAGAAAGTAAGCAAATACATCAGAATTTTCACACAAAGTAAGGTCTTATTCACACGACCATGTACTCACCCGGACCATAGTCTAAGCGAGCACAGGGCGAGTGGAGAAGGGCAGGGGGGTGACCACTATTCCTCTACCCTCCCCTCTCTGTTGAAAGACTAGCAGCCGTGACACAAAACTGCTCAAAAATATGACAAGCCCTATATTTTGCAGCGCATCCACTCGGTTTGGCCACAGTGTGTTGACCTGTACTTACCACACCGTTACCGGGTGCCACAGTAATGGCCAAGATAGTAAGGAGCAAAGTAAGACACAATATCAGATACTGTCATGAATCTGGTGAGGTTTAAGATTGTCCATCCTACAATAAATCTTCAATTATTTTAAGAAATTTTAAATGGGCAGGATTTTTTCTAATTTCTCCTTATAGGCTGGTGCCTGCAATATACCATGATTGATTATTTCAGTAACTACTTTATGATGAACACTATGGTCGGGTCATGAAGTACTTGGAGAACATTGCCCTGTCAGTAGGTAAGTAAATTACAATGTTAAATCTTCTTAGTAGATTGCTTGGAAAGCAATGAGGTTCCTATAAATTTACAGGTTCGAAGAAGCATCTGGCAACCCCCTGTAAGCTGAAAATGATTTATTAAATATGTTGCGTGGCACTGCCAACTCTAGTAATATATTTAATAAATAATTTTCAGCCTGTAAAGAGTTGCCAGATGCTTCATCCAACATGCCAAATTATAATTCCATGACCACTCCAATAAAAAGATTTAGGAATACATAGTTCACTAAAACTGTTGCATTGCAGAGTGACTTGTGCATACATTATAGAGCTCTATGGGCATTATCGTCTAAAGACCACAGAGCATAAAAATGTGTTAATTATGATGAATGTTCCATTACTGCAATTTGATAAGTGTATTATGAATCATGGCCAATTACTAACTAGCTAAACAGTAATCAAGAGAGAGCGGAACAATTACCCAAATATTCTGGTATATGCTGGAGATAGTGATTCTAATAAAATCTGAGCTATTCATTAATAATTCAGTAGCAATTGTACTTTTTGAGAGTTTTTTTTTAAACGTATTTCATATTTTCCCCTTAAGCATAAACTTCATGACATTTACATATAAAGTACAGTATCTGAAGTTGAGGATGCAAAGGAGGCAAAGGCATTGAAAAAAATCAATTAAAAACCTAACTTTTTTATTTTTTTCGTGAACAGAGTTGTATAAGAGCTTTATATCACAGAGATACTAAATTTGTAGAGGTTTTATTATGCTTAAATAGATCCTTAAAATTTAAACCTTTTCTACACAAACATTTCTTTGTTGTGCTACATTCTGACTAAAATAACTTTTTTCATACTTTGCTCTTCGGGGGGGTGTAACATGTCATCTTTTGCGGAATGAGCTGAAATGGCAAAAAAAGTGCTGTTTTGGACATTTTGGCAATATTTTTGGTAAGGATGTAGCTAATAGTTTTTTGGAAGTGGTGAGATCTAACATTTGTGATTTCATTTTTTTCTACATCCTTTCTCAGTGACCTTTCTCAGTGATCCTATAGGGACTGAAAAATTATTTTTCAGGCCCTATAGGATATTTTAACACTAGGGGTTCTTCTCGCTGGCCATACAGTGCAATGCGACAATATTGCAGTATATGGTAGATTTGCACATGATCTAAATTGGTATGGATCTCTGAAAATGATGAGACCTGGAGTCATAAAAATAGAGGGTCCGTTCCGCTCATGGGGGGGGGGGGGCAATAATCTTGTCCAAGATGGCCAACGCCCATGTTAGGATTAAACACCTATGGCAGCTTTGCTGGTGGCATTTAATACTAAAGATCTGTGCCAGCAGGTTTGCCTTCTCCATACTTCCCTCGCCCACCTACCAACATACTATGAAGGCGGTTTGCAGCGGTTAATGAATTCTAAAATAAAAAATTGGTATCCCAATTTTGTGGTGCTCTGATTTAAAGTGCTCATTTATCAGATTTTGGCCTGTTCGTCCTAACATACTTTTGTGTAAAAAATACAAAAAAGTGCTTAAAGAATGATATCTTTATTGTATAACCGGAAAAAATTATATTTACAAGCTTGCAGAGCTCACAGGCCCCTTCATCACGCTATGTTACAAATGAAGCCATGAGAGAAGAACAACATAAAAGAAATGTTACATCTAGACAATTAGTAGATTTGGTGTTATCATTAAGATAACCCAAGGCAATAACACTGAAGTTTATGTTACAAAATAAAGGGGAATATGGGTGTCTGCCTAGGAACCCAAGAATCTGCAGTTAGTCTCCTGGGGAGGTTGAAGTGAGCACATGTAGTGGTCCATAAATCTAGGTGCAAAACTGATTCCCTGTGTCAGTGATTGCATGGTTGTCATCAACTACAATTTCCAAGTTTTTCCTCTATTTCTTTCAGAACTTGCTGAAACGGTTCTTGCTTGTGAACGACACCTAAGGCTGCTCTGTGTGAGGCTGATTCACGGTCTGTCCTACAAAGTTAGGGTGTGTGTTCTCCGAAAAGCTGGGTTACATCTTGTTTCTGGGCTGCATGTTGGGTCAGTTGAGGTTTGAGTCAAAGACAGCTGAACCACTAAGAGGCTGGGGAGGTATCCAGGAATTCCATATATTCCAATATCTAATCCTTAATTCACTAAGGGCAGACTATACTAGTATCCTGCTACTTTAGTACTTTTTGCTTACTGTGTACTCCGACCCCTGCTTTGTTTTCTGACTACTATTGCCTTACGATTCTGTACCTCACTACCAGATTGGATTTGACCTTGTTATTCCGACTTTTCTTGTATCTTTCTGTTCCTTTGTCCACCAACCAGTTTCCACCTGTGGTTTGGTGTAGGGCCTGGCAATTAGGCAGTGACAAATGTACTGGGTAGGTTCAGAGCTTGTAGATCTTTCCCTGTCCTGACCCTCGTCCCTTATGGAGAACCTTTGGAACCCAGAGCCTAAAAATCTTCTAAACTTCCCTATCCTGTTGTGTGATACATTCTTATCTCAGTACTCTTACCTCCCCCTCCCGTGTGTCATTATTGTTTCCTACCCTGTGATAATTTTTATCTTCTAGTCAAATCTAACTCATTTTAGCTGTAAATCCTATTCAATCCTCCGATTCCACAGATACTGCATTGCCTCTCAGAATGGATGTACAGTAATTGCAGAATTGTTATGCAGACCACTAAATGGAATATACATGGAGTGTATCATATAGCTTACACCACATTTATCCTTTTTTTTTAGGAAATGAATGTCCCAAGATTAAGTAGTTTTGCTTAGAGAAAATTGGGAGTGGCTGAAAATACTAAAGGATGATTTTTCATCCCTTCCACATAAAAAATTGGTTGCCTCCTGTAATAGATATTTCTCCTCTACTTCAGACACAGCTGCAGTTTCTCTGCCCTCTGAGCCACTGATTTAGGCTTTCTGCTGAACAAGCAACTTGGTACCACTGGCACCACCCAGTGGTGCAGTAGAGGGCCTATTTGATAAACTGTGTGTAGTAACTAACTGCAATGGTTGCTCTAGAATTGTGTGTAAGAAGAAAATTCCAACAGCATTACAATCAGTGAAACATAACCTATTTAAGGATACAAAGAGTTGGATTTTGTGGAGTCAGTGAAAGCTTCCCTTTAACCCCATGACGCAATAACACATTACATGTACTTCGAGAAATGCAGTCTATCGTCATATTTAGACGTACCTGCATGTACAGCATTCTCTTGGGCTCAGAGGCAGAGCCCGTGCGATTATTGCGGGAGCCCACCTGTGTGCGATACTCGCGATCCAAGTTGTCTTACCATGACCGCGGTGTCTATGGGGCAGTGCCTACCTGGTGCTTTCAGCAGTTAAGTCCATTAAACAAAATCAATTGCTGCTAGTACTTCACACATGATTGCATTGTGCATTAAATAAACATTTTGGCCAAACGATGTTGGTTGAAAAAAGATATTTTAATAGACATTGGGGCTTTACTAAGGGTCCGCGGACGCACTTTCCTCAGACTTCCCGCATGCTCAGACAGTTTACAGTCAGACCCGGAAGGGATCTGACTGGCAGGGACATCGGGCAGCCCCGGAGCATTAGGCAGACTTCAGGGCTGCCCAGAAGAGGATCGGATCCCCTGGTAAGAGGCACGGGGATCAGATCCACAGCAGGAACACCCTTACACGCCGTGGTCATGCTTGTTGTGTAAGGGGTTAACACCCGCGATCGGAGTCGGCACCGATCGCGGGTGTTACAGCGCGGTGTCAGCTGTGATAGACAGCTGAAAGCCGCTGCTTCTGGTACCGGCTCCGTTCGTGAGCCGGTCCCAGAAGCTGGACATTATACATAGGGGTTAAGTTCCTTTGTTTACGGCAGGAAGTTTGGGCACTTTTATTAATTTACTTTTTTAAAACTGAAATACTGTATATTATAAATGTAAAAAAGATGTCCATAATACAGTATTTACAGGTTTAGAATAAATGCAAAAAGATAAAAATATATTCTTTAAAGTATTCTTTTAATAGCAGGGCAATAGACTTGGTACTTAGCAATTATAAAAAAGAAACCCAATTGAAGGGCAATTACCCTGAAGAGAAAGAGTACAATTTATTAGGCTTCATGACAAAGCTATAATTTAAACTGTTCATTTTTAAGTAGTTCATCTGAAGCTGATAATCAAAATTATGATTGAGAATAGATTTTCTTTACTCCTAAGAATTATTTTTGTATAAAAAAAATATATATAATTTTCTTATATACACTTTTACTTATCTTAGTTTATGCACTATTTTTTGAGCAGTATATATACTGTGTAAAGGTATATGTGGGTCAGAATGTGCATTTTTAAATGGTAAGTTTCCCTTAAAGTGGCTTTGAGCCTTTTATGTTCTTATGATCTTATGCTCAAATTGCTCTGTAGGATTTTTATTTTATTTTATTTTTAAGTCCCAAAAAAGTTGCAAAATGCATAAAAACCAGCAGAGGACTTGAGTAAATATGCAACTTTTTATTGGGACTTTTTGTAAAAGCCCCAAGTAAAGAATCTGGCGGAAATATTCCTTTTAAGCAGTGAAAAGTCCCAAAAAAAGCAATGTGACTTTTTTGAGACATTTTTATTCACCAAAAAGCCCAACAAGACAAAATTTAATTTGACAAAATTTCATCTGTCAAAAAAATTACACTATATAATATAAAACCATTATGAGGCTCAGAATATGGAAGCAAGTTTTAAAATCTTTAAGTAGATGGTTCAACTAAATTTATTATCATTGCACCTTATTCTGAATTTTTTTTACAGCACCCAAGGACATTGCAAGGCATGATAAGTGCTGACTGTTGGCAGTACCTTTAGTCCCACAAAACACAAGTCCTATATTCAAATTGAAAAAAAACTTTGTGAACAGAAAAGAAATATAATGATAGTCTTTGGAAGACAAAAAACCATAAGCTGAATAATAAGGAGGACTTCCAGACATGTCTGTCTAGTAGATGAATGTATTCCCTATTCCATATTTTGTGTACTCTGCTACTATTCATTTGTTATTCGGCCTAAAAAGTTGACACTTAAGTGCTAGCAGTCAGGGATGTGTCCCTTCATAGACAAGTGAAATGGTAGAGTCTAAGAACAATCGCTTTTTATGGGAAATATAAATAAATGAGTCAGCAGAGGTGACAGATCTTCTTTACAAAGTACATCTGCACATATAACTAATTATTGGGGCTCTTTTGTGTTAAAACTCTCCTCTGCACCTTTTAAAACTTTTTTTTTTCCAAAGTCACATGCGATTGAGCTGAAAAAAGTAACTTTTAACTTGATAGGAGTCACTTTTAGAGCCTTTCTTGAGCTCTATGGCACCTAGGCCCATGATATTATATAACCCAATTTAGGACCATGAATAATGGGGGAGAATTATCACGCAATTATGGATTGATTTGAACAAAAATTGCCTTTAGCCACATTTATTAAAGGTTTTAGACCATTTTTAGGCATTTTTCTGACATATATGAAACAGGAAGTCTCTAGAAAAGATGGTGTGACTAAGCAGGTTTAAATTAAGTTGGTAAATGAAAAATTTATGTTGTAAACTAGACAAACTAATAATTGGTTTAAAATATACTATAGTCCTATTCTACATCAGATTTATCATCCAGCATCAGACCCAGTGATAAATCTTGCGCAGAATAAGACTGTGAAGTATAACTGTGCACTGGTCTATTCAACGACACTTTGATAAATCTCCCCTAAGCTCTAACTTTGCCAATTTCTAACATTTTTATGGCTAACGATGTGATAGTTGCTGCTTTTTTTTGTGGAAAAATATGGGATTATTATTTTATTCATTTTATGTTCTGAATTTTTATTTTTAAACAAAATTTTAGGCTTAAAAAAATACTTAAAAAATTATGTTTTTGTTATTGTAGCTATTTTTGTCTGTATCTAAGTGTTACCTATTAATAGTATTTAGCACAATATGCCACAATTTTTTATATATCATTTGTCTGTTTTAGAGTAACTGGGTGTCGTATTGGGTGACGTCAGTGACTTTTTAGACACACTGCTGTTCTACAGTTACAATTATCTGGGCTATGCTGGGTCATGGCAGCCTCCTGTCACCAGCATCATAGGATTCATCTCGTGATCACCGGGATACATAGCAGCAGCGATGTGTATGAGAAATGGAAAAGACAAAATGGAAAAATAAAGCTTCTACCTTCTCTAGAAACCAAATTTCTATATTATTTGTTATGTTTTAATCCCTTAAAAATCTGAACATTTTGTCATAGTTTTGATGTACGGAGCTGTGTAAGATGTCATTTTTTTGTAGGTCAAGCTGATGTTTCCATTGCTACCATTGTGGGGAATGTATGGCCTTTTGATAAGTGAGGAACTGTTTGTAAAAAGTTAAGAACACCAAATTTACAGATGACCCCTAGTTACAAACAGACCTCTCTGGCCACTTTGACCTCTGATGATTTTGCTACTTTGGCCCCGGCTGCAATGGTCAACACAAGAGTTATGAAAGATGTCAGCAATGAAGCTTTATTGTTAACCCTTGTTCCCTTAACTGCCCAAAATTTTCCAAAAATTTTCCACATTTTCCAAATCTAATTGTCACAGGGATGAAAAAAATACTTTGTCCTGCGTTGCCCTCTCTGAAAATGTTACCTGCTGCGCCACATTGAAATCCATATCTTGTAGAATACTTTCATCCTTTCTTCATATACAATTGGATTATATGGCATCCACCATGAGGAAAAGTCATAACAAACTTCCCTCTGTGTACTTTTGGACAGGTTGCCTTTAATTTACATTTCAGTGGACATTCATACACAATCATTGAATCAGGATTTTGCCGTGTATAGAAACTTGTAAAACAATTGTGACCTTACCAGGAATACAGGATGGTTCCAACAATAGATGTTAGTTTGCTGTTTTCTTGCTTCTGCTTAGCGAGGCCGAAGTCAGCTACAAAATGACGAATGTAGTTAATATTAATATGTACTCACTGGAAAAGTTACACATCTATTTTTACAGTAAAACAATCAATTTGCTTTCCCGAAGCTGTGGAGTTCTGTTTCATTTGCACGTTTTTTGGAAAGTGCCATCTGTGTATTTTTTACACCTACTAATGTACCAGTTGCCATGCATTTTAATAAGCATTTCCCACATTAATAAGAGATAAGAAATCCCAGGCAGAACTGCGGCGCTCTGTACCAGCCTGTTCACTTATATATGTTTTTATAGTTGGCTATAATTAGGTGTATTCAGATTAATCAGCATACAGCAAATATAACTCAGCTGACAACATGTTAGTATAATACATACATACATATACATACATATCACCAAACCAGGGGTTGTCTATAAGCAAAGATAGTCAGATGGAACCAAAAACCCTCCTTCATAAAGTAGTCTGGTGCTCCTCATATGATATCTGGATAGTATTTTAAAAGGAAAACATGTCCAGGATACCCATTTTTGACACAGGACATGTTCCAAAAGGCCATTACATGATAATTCCATTGGTGTTATTTTCAGATTTCTGAGAATTACAAGTTTATTACAATGTTTTAGCTCAGCTTACCTGGCTCCCTGCTAGAGTCATCTGCTGAGTCCTGGGAATGGGGGGGGGCTCCTAGATCCTTTCCCAGCTTGCGTGGTGAGCTCGCTCTGTCATGTGTCACCTTATCTCCTCATGTGTGTACATGCTTCACTCTGCCACAAGGTAGTGAGTAGGTATGCAAACTCAGTAGTGACAGGTTCCCTTTAAAGGGACTTCTCTGGTGTCCCAAATTGTCTGCCTCAAGGAAACCTACATTCACGAATCCGCAGTTCTTTTTTAAAACAAATCCGTTTTGGACTGGTTTTCATTAAGATAATTGGGAAAACGCATGCATTTTTTTAACAGACTGCTTAAAAAATGGTTCAGTTTTTCAGATGCAGTTTTTGATGCCCAAACCAGGAGTGGAGTGAAAATAAAGGAGGAGTAACACAGAAGTCCTTCAGAAGTGGCTTCAAAGACTGCATCTGAAAAACTGAAAGTGTGGATGCACCCTTAGACAACAATAACATTTTGAAGAGCAGGAATTATTGGAGATGGCGAAAGTTCCTTTTTTAGGGAAAAATACATTTTTTATTGTGTACTATCAACTTCCTTTGTGGACACCTTAGAATCCATATAAATTTTTATTGCAATTCTAAAGAATATAATGTAATATTTTTTTTTTTAAGAAACTTTACCAATAGCTTGATGTGTATAAGTAAGTGTTGCATTATCCTAAGTAAATTTTTACCAAGCATCAGAAGAGCAGAGCTAAAAATAAACACTGAGCAGGAATCTAATCTAGGAACACATCAAACTAATTCTAAGATTGATAGTAGTGTGTATGTATAATTGTAACACTGAAACATTCTAAGCCCTTGCCATGAACAGACTAAGGAAAGATATTATATTGCTGCATTAGAAGAGCAACAGCGCCCTGCAGTGGCAAAAAAGAGTATAGACACGACTTTATAAATCATCATAAAAGTCAGATTTTAGGGATCCAGAAGAAAAGGCCAACTGTGTTCTAAAAAATGAGGAGGTTTATTTCAATGGAAGTGAATGTGTAAGCATAGCCACCAGTGCAAGCACATGGGGCAATATCTCCTTATTCTCAAGATCAGCAGGATACATCTTTTGCTATAAGTAATCATACATCTCTGGAATTTCTGGGATACCACAACACAAACACATCAGGTTCCAGAAATTCTAGCATGGGATGATACCACTACAGACAGATGGGACATGGCACAATGAGCTGTAAAGATGAGATCAAATATTTCAAAAGCGCTGCCTGGTGTTTTGCTTCAAATAACTCGGAGAACCTAGGAAGGATCAATAAGGGAGCTGGAGAGAAGCGCTCGATGGTAGGAAATGGATGTTGGCATTGTAGTGTTTTTAGTTCTGTTACTCAATTTTCTCCAAAGCTAAATGTCTGTCCCATAAAGACACAATGGGGCACATTTACTAAGGGTCCGTCGGACGCATTTCCGCCGCGTTTCGAGATTTTTTCCGATGTGCCCTGAATTGTCCCGGATTTTTGCACGAGTACAGCCATTCCATCAACGTCTATGGGACTGAAGGATATAGCAGTCCTCACTGATTTTCATATTTATTATCTACCCTGTAAATAGGAAATAAATGGTTTTCATATACTAAATCCAATAGGTTGGTCTGTGCAGCTCACAAAACGGGCTACAAAAGGATGAATACACAATAAGTGACCCAAGTTCTAGTCATATAAATCTTTTTCAAAAGCATATTTGTATTTGTAGGCTTTCTGATGATGAACAGTCACCTACCAGGCTGCTTTGTCACCTACTATACAAAAGTGTGTATGGAAAATATTCCGCCCCCTTTATGTTTTTCACTTTTTTGATTCTTTGCAGCCAATTAGTAAGATCAAAAAAGTTATTTTTTTCTTATTAATGTACACTTTGCACCCCATCTTGACAGAAAAAAACTAATGCAGATATTTATTACACAAGAAAAACTGATAGATCACATGGTTATAAGTATTCAGACCCTTTACTCAGTATTCAGTAGAAGCAGCTTTTGAGCTAGTATGGCCATGAGTCTTCTTGGGAATTATACAAGTTTTCACACCTGGATTTGGGGATCCTCTTCCATTGTTCCTTGGAGATCCTCTCCAGTTTCCTCTGGTTGGACAGTGAACGTTAGTGGACAGTCTCTCCAGAGATGCCCAATTGGGTTTAGGTCAGGGCACTTGCTGGCCCAGTCAAGAATGGTCACAGAGTTGTCCTTAAGCCACTGCTTTGTAATTTTAGCATTGTGCTTCGGGTCATTGTGGTGTTGGAAGGTGAACCTTCGGCCAAGTCTAAGATCCAGAGCACTCTGGAAGAGTGCTACAGAAATTCTTTACTAACCTGTGCCAGATATATGCCTTGCCATAATTCTCTCTCTCAGCTTCTTGGGCAGTTGCTTACACCTCATGATTCTCATTTGCTCTGACATGCACTATGAGCTGTGAGGTCTTATGTAGACAGGACGGCTATACCTTACGGGCGCTGACCACCAGTATAGCAGTATCAACGGCAGTTAATACTTATTCTACTTTCCATGTTGCATTCCTTATATTTACCCTTATATTTTATTTCGTGGAATATATGTGATTTTTTACTCAGGGTCTTTTCATTCAATATACAAATAATTTTTCATCTAACCATTGGTTATTCTGGAACACCTTTTGGTGATGAGTGTTCACACTAACATTGATTTATACGTGCTTGTGAATATATACCGTATATACTCGGGTATAAGCCGACCCAAGTATAAGCCGAGGCCCCTAATTTTACCACAAAAACCTTGTAAAACCTATATATTTTTTACTCGAGTATAAGCCGAGTTTGGGTTTTCAGCACATTTTTTTGTGCTAAAAAACTAGGCTTATACTCGAGTATATAAGATATTTATGTTTTACTTCTGTACGCATATTTATCTATTTATATATTCATATTTATTTATTTGTCTATTAACTGATTCTGATTGTACCTAACAGTATTTTGGCCATTATATCTATATGTTTATTTATTCACCATAACCCTTTATTGTAATTTATTTACTTATAAATATATCTAAGTTATTGTTCTTCATATTTATAATCATCTGTTATATATCTCTGCATCATGGCTTTGTATAATTATTCTCCTAATCATTCATCCCCTTGTTAGTATTCTTAAATCCATGAATTCCGTTTTACTTTCAGGTCACTTTGCCCTTATCTCTCAGCACTGGTACCATTCCTATCTTTGAGAAACGGTTGTTCGACCTGAAACGTGTTAGAAGGATCTTTATATTTTATATTTTGGTTTGATTTTAGCTTTTAACATTTTATGTGTTAAAATTATACTAATAAATGAAAAAAAATTTTTTTTTAAATGTTTCACTGGAGTTGAGTCTGTGATTCACTGCCGTTGATACTCCTATACTGTTGGTCAGCGCCTGTAAGGTATAGCCAACCCGCTTTTTATACTACATGCTACCGGATCCTTGCCTTGGAACTGGCTTTTCTTTTGGGCTAGAGGAGCAGCTGACTGTGTCCGGACGTGGATTCATCAAGAGACCATCACCTTATAAAAAGGTTACATGCATACTACCCAGGGAGGCTTGCGGTGAGCACCCATTTGGGAACCACTCTTTTCCATTTTCTTCCCTGTACCTGACGACATTACCAGAGGCGTCGGCCGTATATACGTCCCCCTTGCGGTAGTGTGAATGCAGCCTAAGTTAGAAAATAACTGCAAAGAAAAAAAGTATCTCTGAATACTTACTGACAGTCACTTTATCCTTTTCTCCAAGCATGATGTTGTTTGGTGATAAATCTCTGTGAACAATCCATTTCTCTTTGTGTAGATATCTCAATGCCAAACATAACTGAAACAAAAAAGGAGAAAAAAACAATCTACCACCCCTGTAAAACACTGGTACACACATGAACCTTCTTACGTTTTCCATCTCGCCTCCATCCCTACAGCAGATGCCAATAAAAAACATTTACTTACCAGATTTACAATTAAAAAGGTTGAAGAGCATTTCCCATGTTAGATATTTATGATACTGTATTCTCCAAAGGATTTATCATAAATTGTTATAAATGCTTTGTAGATATCGGGTCCGCATAGAATGACCTCTATTGACCTGAAGCGATAGTCGACTTTGTGGAACTTTCTTCCATCTACATCCTGCATCTCTGGAGCTCAGCCACGGTGATTTGGGGTTCTTCTTTACCCCTCTCACCAAGGCTCTTCTACCACGCTTAGTTTGGCTCCCTCTCCAACTCTGGCTACCTCTCCAATGGCCAACCTTCCATTCCCTTAAAAGTGCTGTTGTATGTTGATCCATAGGAGCAACCATTCATCATGAAAAGGTTCCATTAACCTCTATGGGATCTCTGAATAGATGCTAAATACATCTTCAGAAGTTCCATTGAGGTGATTGTTGAGTAAGGTCCCTTTCACACTTTCACGCAATCAGGGTTTGGTCAGTGAAAAATTGTGAATTAGACTCACCGGTAATTCGGTTTCCATCTAGTCCTCCATGACGGCCCACTAGGAGGATGACCCTTGACCTCTGTAGGGACAGGAAGCAGAGAGGTTAAAAGCCTCCCCCCCACATCCTCCCGCCAGTGTCTACCAAATAACTACACCGGTGGAAGATACAACGTATTTTTATTCTGCCTGTTTGAATCACGTACAGAATTTTACAACGAAGTGAAAGAAAAACATGGGAGGGAAAATATATAGGCCGTCATGGAGGACTAGATGGAAACCGAATTACCGGTGAGTCTAATTCACAATTTCCATAACGTCCCCCATGACGGCCCACTAGGAGATCTACAAAATTAGTAGAATCAGGGTGGGACCACGGCCTGGAGAACCTTCTGACCGAAGGCGAGATCCTGTGAGTTGGGTAAGTCCAGCCGATAATGTTTAGCAAAGGTGGATGAAGAAGCCCAGGTGGCAGCTCTGCAGATTTGTTCAAGAGAAGCGCCCCTCTTTTCTGCCCAGGAGGCAGATATGGCTCTGGTGGAATGGGCTTTAAGGTTAGGAGGAACTTCTTTCCCTTGCTCTGTATAACAAGAGGCTATGGCAGTCTTTAACCATCTGGCGATCGTGGTCTTGGATGCCTTTACCCCTTTGTTCTTCCCCTGAAACTGAACAAAGAGATTGTGATCTTTGCGCCAGGATTTTGTGACTTTTAAGTACTCTAAGACCGAGCGCCTTACGTCCAGGGAATGCCACGCTACTTCCTTGCTTGAAGAAGGATTCCCGAAGAACGATGGAAGAATTATTTCCTGATTCTTGTGAAAACCAGACGCCACTTTGGGAGCAAAGCTTGGATCCAGAGTCAGAGTTATCCTGTCAGGGAGAATGCACATATAGGGTTCTCTAATAGAAATGGCTTGGAGTTCCCCCAGCCTTCTAGCTGAAGTCACCGCTATTAATAGAGAAGTCTTTAAAGTTAAGTTTTTTATACTAGCGTCCTTTAAAGGCTCGAAAGGAGGTCTGGAGAGAGCATCCAGAACCAGGGAGAGATCCCAGGAGGGAACCCGCTTCAGAATCTGAGGCCTAATTCTATTTGCGGCTGCAATAAATCTTTTGACCCACCTGTGGTCCGCCAGGGGATGGTCGAGGAATGCACTCAGAGCCGAAATTTGGACTTTCAGGGTGCTAGTGGAAAGACCAATTTCTAGTCCTTTTTGCAGGAAGTCTAAAACCTGTAAAATATTTGGGTTAGTCTGGGAGGGGGGATTAGCCCCACAAAAGGTCACAAACTTTTTCCATATTTTATGATATATGGCGAAAGTAACCTTTTTTCTACTTGCCTTCAAAGTAGTTATTACAGCCCGAGAGAGACCTTGGGACCTTAGGAACTCGAATTCAGGATCCAAGCCGCCAGACGGAGTCTTCCTGGATCGGGATGGAAAATCGGACCTTGGTACAGAAGGTCCTTCCGAATCGGTAGCATAAGAGGTTGCTGGACAGATAGGGACCTCAACAGTGGGTACCAGCTTCTTTTTGGCCAGTCTGGGCAGATCAAGATCACCCTTGTCCCGTCGAGCAAGATTTTCCTGAGTATTCTCGCAATTAGGGGAATTGGGGGAAAGGCATACATGAGACTTCCGTTCCAACGATGGCTGAACGCGTCCATGTGATCCCTGGACTCGCCTGCCTCCAGAGAAAAGTATTGCTGGCATTTTGTATTCTCCCTCGTGGCAAATAGGTCTATTTGGGGCATGCCCCAGATGCTGGTTAAATGTAGGAAGATCTCTTGGTTGAGACACCATTCGTTCGGTAGGATTTCTCTCCTGCTGAGATAATCCGCTTCTCTGTTTAGGGATCCCTTCAGATGAGTGGCTGAAATGGAAAGGATGTTTTCTTCTGCCCACTGGAAGATGGTACGAGCCAGCCTCGATAATACTGGGGACCTTGTACCCCCTTGTCTCCTTAAATAGGACACTGTCGAGATGTTGTCCGAGAGAATGTGGATATGATGATTCCTCAGATAGGCTGTGTTTGATCTTAGCGCTTCCCAAACCGCTCTTAACTCCCTGTAATTTGAGCTGTTTCTTGCTTGGGCTAGAGTCCAGGACCCTTGCTCGTAGTGGGAAGGAAGGATTGCTCCCCAGCCTGAGCTGCTTGCATCTGTCACTATAGTGATGCTTGGGAGGTGGTGCCAACATACTCCTTTCTCTAGGTTCCTTGATTCCGTCCACCACAGCAGGTCCCTCTTTACGAAGGAAGGAATCCGGATCTTCTTGTCTAGACCTGAAGACTTCCTGTTCCAGAAAGTTAAAATCCAATTCTGAAGGATCCGAGTATGGCTCTGACTCCAAGCGACCGCAGGTAGGCATGCTGTGAGGAGCCCCAGGATCTTCATCGCTGCCTGACTGGTATAGAATCCTTCCGTCTGAATGAGTGAATCTGACGCTTTATGTTGGATACTTTCTCCTGAGGAAGAAAAGACATTTGGTGAGTTGAGTCTAGAATGATCCCTAGAAAGGTCTTTCGAGTGGAAGGTACTAAACTTGATTTTTTCAGGTTGATTAACCATCCCAACTCTGTTAAGATTCTTAGGGAAGACTCTCTTGCCAAAATTAGGTTTTGTTTGTCTTTCCCTATAATTAGCAAGTCGTCTAGGTAAGGGATGATTGATATATCTTGTAGTCTTAAAAAGGCTACCACCTCCACCATGATCTTGGTAAAGACCCTTGGAGCCGATGAGATACCGAATGGAAGTGCACGGAACTGAAAGTGTAAGACAGAGCCCTCGGGAGAGAGAACCGAGATTCTTAGGAATCTCTGAGATGAGGGGTGAATAGGTACATGATAGTATGCATCTTTTAGATCTAATGTGCACATATAGGAGTCTGTGTGAATAAGTTGGGTAGCTGTTCTTACCGACTCCATGCGAAATCTCCTGTAAATGATGAAGCGGTTTAGCTCTTTCAAGTTGATGATTAGGCGATTTGATCCATCTGGTTTTTTGACAAGGAACAACGGGAGTAGAATCCCAATTTTTCTTGTTCTCGAGGAACCGGCATCACCACTCCCATGTGGATTAGATGAAATACTTCCTGCCAAATGAAGGAATGTGTAGAGTGAGAGAGAGATGGTAAAGGGGCGATGAACCTTGGAGAAGGGGGGGGGTGATGAGAATTCTATCCTGTATCCTGATTCCAAGATGGTCAGTACCCAGGGATTCGAGGTGATCTTCGTCCACTGGAATAGGAATCCCAGGAGACGCCCCCCCACTTTGGCGTCATTGTTTCTTGTTTCCTGGACCCTCTGGGAGGTTAGAGAAAAGGAAACCCCTTCCCCTTCCTCCTTTGGGATAACTCCATCGTCCTTGCTTACCTTTGCCACGGTAAGTCTCTCTGGTGTTCCTAAAAGGACGAAAGGAAGACTTCTTGGGTATTGTTTTGGACTCTGGAAATCCCCTTTTCCTGTCAGACGCCTTTTCAAGTATAGCGTCCAATTCGGGTCCGAACACAAAGTCCCCGGAAAAAGGAATGCTGCACAACTTGGATTTAGAGCGGATGTCCCCGCTCCACTGCTTCAGCCATAGGGCCCTCCTGGTGGCATTGGTAAGAGCTCCTTCTTTTGCAGCGAACCTTATTCCTTCGGCAGATGCGTCAGCAAGAAAGGCAGTAGCTGATCTTAATAACGGTATGCTTTCCAGTAAGGCTTCTCTGGGAGTACCCTCCCGGATATGGGACTCTAATTTCCCCAGCCAGAAATATAATGTTCTCGCCACCGAGGTGGCTCCTACGTTTGACTTAAGGCTTAGCATGGAAGTTTCCCATGCTTTCTTTAAAAGGGCTTCAGATTTTCTGTCCATCGGGTCTCTTAACTGAGCCGAATCTTCAAAAGGCAGGTCCATCTTCCTTGAGACCTTGGATACCTGTACATCAACCTTGGGGAATGAATCCCAATCCTTTGATTCTTCTGGGTCGAAGACTAAGCGCTTTCTGAAATTCTTAGAGACCGCGATTTTCCTCTCAGGGTCTTTCCATTCCTGACTAATTAATCCCCTAAGGGTATCGTTAAGGGGAAAAACTCGATGTTTCCTGGCTTTGAGTCCCCCAAACAATTCATCTTCACGAGAAAGGTTCAATGTATCCCGCATAGCTTTCAGAAGGTCGTCCAGATCTTCATTCTGGAATAAGTAGCGGGAGCTTGTTGCCTGCTCACGATCCTGATGTTCCTGGTCTCCAGCCAGAGAGCAGGAAGGAGAGTCTGAAATGCACCCTTCTTCTTCCTCTGATGAGGAAGCCGATACGATCCGAGCTTTCTTACGTGGGGGGGCTCCTTGCGTTGCCGCCGCCACCGAAGAACCCACTTTCTCTTCTATAAACGTCTTAAGTTCGTCCATAAATGACATTTTCTCCTCCCGCATGAAATCTTCAATGCAGGTTTTGCAGATCGGTTTCTTGTAGCCTTCAAGTAGGGTACGAGAGCACATACTGCATTTTTTAACAGGAATCCTGCTTTTTTCCGGTTTCTCTCTAGTCTTTTCAGACTTCCCTGGTTTCTCTTCCTTGCCTTTCCCCTTAGAAACTTGCTCCTAGGGAAGGAAGGCAAGGAAACAATGACTTGGTAATCACAACATAACAATTGTATATCTTGCCACACAGCACCACTCACGTGCACCGGGGGGTGGAGTAGGCCCAAGTCTGCCTCATCAGCCATTATGATGTCTGGGACGGCCAGCAAAGAAAACCCAAGTCATAGACCTCAGACCAACTGACTACGCGCTTTTAAGGTTTTAAATACCTTCATGGGGAGCCCATCCCCCTGCCGGTGGCCGCCTCCGTGTCCCGCTGGCGCCGCGGTCACTTCCGGTCGCGACCGGAAGTTGTCATCGGTCAGGAGGATTTCTGGGAAACGTAGTTCCCACGTCCGCGCGAGAGTCTGGCTGACCAGCCCGCCGGAGAAGACGCCAACCGGACGATGTTCCTGTCCAGGGAGAGCCCGCAGCGCCGGGCCAACCGAGGACCTGTCCGGAGGAGAACTTGGACCGCAGTCGGCGTAACCCCAGGTAATCTAGGTGAGTATGGAGATTCCTTCTCCCTTTTTTTTTTTTTTTTAAAAAAACGTCCCCCCCCCCCTCTTAGGAGGAGAGAGACCCTCTCTTGACCTGACCCCTGTAGGGACAGGAAGACACTGGCGGGAGGATGTGGGGGGGAGGCTTTTAACCTCTCTGCTTCCTGTCCCTACAGAGGTCAAGGGTCATCCTCCTAGTGGGCCGTCATGGGGGACGTTATGGAAACTGACATTTTTCATCAGACTTCAATCAGTGTTCACTGTCTGTTGTTCACGTGCATTTTTTTGTGTGTTTTCAATGCATTTTAAACACCCATGAAAAAGACTCATGATTGTGGTCTATCTTTTCTATGGCAATTAATCACTGAAAAACACATTGCACTTGCTTGTGTCTCAGAGTGCAATGTGTATTTGATGCGTCACAATCATGGTGTCTTTTTCATGTGCGTGACTAGCAAAAGTAGAGCATTCTTAAATTTGAATGCGCGTTGCATTTGTGTGCGTGAAAAAAATGTATGACATCACCTATTGAATACAGCGGGGCACATTCACTAAGGGCTTTGCACCGCATTTCTGACAGACTTTGCACATTCAGGTGAAAATGACTTGCACAGGTATTTAAGAAGTGTCTCCGCAGCTACTGTGTCACACACGACCCTTTAACTATAGATGTTAACTATAAAAACTATAAAACCAAAAAGAAAATTGAATTTTGGGCCATACATTAATCAATACAATGAATCATCTGACAAATAGAAACCATAAATTGTGTGTATAAAATGAGTGCATCACAGGAAGAGACACACAATGCACGCCAGGTAATAGGTCCTAAATAAACAAAGAGTAGAAAATAGTATAACTAATAATAGATACAGAATCACAAAAGCAAATGTAATATGGACAGAAGTAGCAGAATACAAAAACCAGTGTACATATGAATGATAAAGTAGCAATGGTATAGGCCGTATATAAGGCTACCTAAGAGTAAAGGCCCAAAGTCACAGGAGCGCAGACACAGACAGTGATAAGTAGATAAACGCCAGAAAGTGGCAAACTTGCCTTGACAAAGACCTGCTGTGGTTGAAACGTGTATTGGGGTTTCCAAGCCAGGTTATAGTCAGTCTCGCGCCAGAAAGTGGCAAAAATAGCACTAGAGTGACAGAAGGAAGGACTAACTATTACCTGGCGTGCAACCCCGATGCGTATTTCAACTATATTTCACTATTTGTTTATAAAAACTATAAAGCTAAAAAAACAATGGATGCACAAAAGGCATAACGAATCCATCAACTGTGATCTGCTCAGGAAAAAAGACAAAATATATACATGACTGCAGCCTTCTAAATAAGTCAAATTTACCTGTATAAAAATGTACCAAAGTCGTTCTTCTGTAAACTGTTGTTTTTTCTCCTTGAGAGACTTTAAATGCTCACCCAGGGGCGCCCCTTCAATGAGCTCCATCACAATGTAGAGTTTGTCATCTGAAATACACACCCGGAAATATTCATCACCAATGTTTCTGAATACAACACTAAACAAATGGAGACATTGGAATATCCATTATAAAGTAGGTTTGCATTTAAAAATCCACAGTCTAGAAGCTTCCATTTTAACCCTTCATTTTCACTGACAATAACTTGGATTTTAATACCGTCCTACCGGTGAATTACTTACTTTCCAAGAACGTCCTGTAATAACGCACAATGTTTGGATGGCAAAGCTGTAAGACAAAATAGGGTGGACATCTATATAAACTGTGGTGAACTCATACGAATATCCTGGAAGATACAAGTAACAATAACTAGAAACAGAAAAGAAGTTGCATATTCTTTTTTTTTTCTTTTTGCTTAAAAAAGCCAATATTTGTTTTTCATTCACAGAGCTGTGTGAGGGCTCATTTTTTATGGGACAAATGGTACTTCCTAATGGTGCTATTTCATATGCCATGTAATGAACTGAGAAGCTGGAAAATAATTCAGAATGAAGTGGAATTGGAAGAAAGAAGTGGTCACCATTTTCTTATGGTATTGTTTTTATAGTCTATATGGGAAATCTACCACCAAAATCAAGCATGATAAACCAGGGACACTTACTTATAAATCCAGTCAATGTAATTTTCTTATATTTGTTATCCATGGCCTCCTTTCTTCTAAAATCAACTTTTAACATTTTGCTTGTGAGCCAGAAGGACTCTGGGGTATGTTACCAGAAGCCCTCTGTGTTGTAGCTACACAGACTATTACACTATGAAGGAGCACTTCCCCTTCCACTGCTGTTGAGATTACAGAAAGTTCTGTGGGAGGAGGAGGAGGGGGAAAGTGCTCCTGCACAGTGAAACAGCCTGTGTAGCTACAGGGCATTTTATTTTAGAGTAGACACTGCTTTTACCACCCTAGGCTTATGCTCGAGTCATTACGTTCCCAGTTTTTTGTGGGAAAATTAGGTGCCTCTGCTTACACTTGGGTCAACTAAGGCTCGAGTATATACGTTACCTTAATTAGGAATTCCCCAGAGTTGTCCCAATACACCTTTGTGGTCTGGCGGTCCCTTGTCCGCCTTCTTTCTTTTTTCTCTTCCTGGCTATCTCCACATCTCACTTACTGAAGGAATACATGATGTCTCCTACCGTCTCCTGTTTGCGCTCCCACGATGCAGGACATCTTCAGATTTTCTCCAGGCAGTGTTCAACCTCATCATTTGCCTTTTGCACGCTCCTCCCACTTCTATGCCGGGTGCATGCGCAGTGGTGAAAGCGACCATCATGTTTGTGTGCGCGCATAGATTTTGATGTACATGTATGACATTTGATCACCTTTTTGATTTTTTTTTTGAGGGGGTGGGAGGTGAAACACTAATTAGTAATATGTGAAATATATATTTGCAGATTTTAATGAATGGATAGTCAGTGGTACCAATGTGACCACCATAGTCCACCATTAAGTACCAAGCTTCTCTTTTATTCTAAACTACTTGGGGCGGTGGAGCTTTCTCAAGGAACTAGACAACAACTTTAACATGTTCCTATCAAGATCATTGGAATAATTTGAATAGGACTTAAAAATTGTACTTGATGGAATATGTAACTACAACTAGATATAAAAGTAGTGTGACCGGAGCTCTATATAATCTACCAGTCCCTCAGCTTTATTCCAAATTCACACATATTACAAGTATATCTTCCAATGGAGTCCCTTGACCTGTTGAACCATTAACGTCTCAGAAGAAAAATAAGGCACCATCCAGACACGGAACTGCTCTTAGATGTTAGTCCTTAACATTCTCCTAGTAGCATATTCCGCTATATAGAGAAAAAATATACGGACATAGCGTAGGCAATTACTGAATTGGTGGAACTGTCTACGCTATGTCCGTATATTTTTATCTAAGCGGTTCCGTGTCTGGATGGTGCCTTATTTTTCTTCTGAGGCGTTAATGGTTCAACAGGTCAAAGGACTCCATTGGAAGATATACTTGTAATACGTGTGAATTTGGAATAAAGCTGAGGGACTGGTAGATTATATAGAGCTCCGGTCACACTACTTAATATTCTTCATCAAAATCTTCGGATGCTCTGGATCCATCCGGGACGTTTGAGCTCTTCCCACAGATAAGGTGCTGCAATCTTTTGAACTTGTATTTGACTAGATATAAAAGTCTGGTTTTACAAAGTCAGGTTTGACCTGTGGTTAAATATTAGTCAATTTATATTCATTTTTGGAAAGGGCATAATTAACATGCGATTAAGAGGGGAAATTAATTTCCAGTGCTTAAAGTAGTCCACAGCATTATTCATTATACTGGTAATTTTAATTACAGTAGCTTTGCTCCACATCGTTAGGTAAGATATTGTGATGTTATAATTTAACAATTACTCACTATATCTGTTTAGCAAAGACAATGATGCAACGTGAATAATAGATCATAAACTTAAAGGGATGTGTACCTGTTCTCTGATTATTGTCAGCTCAGACACAATGTTCTCGGCACTGCTATCTCGGTCTCTTTTGTCTTTACCAAATGCTGGGTTGTGCAAATTAATTTCTTTCATTGCAAAGAGATTCTGTCCACTGCGCTTCTTGACCTACATAGAATATGATAATACAAGATTAATGCATCTAAACTGAAAAGGCTAAAGATTGGTGAGTGTTCTACCAATGGATTTTATTAATAACATAAAAAGCAATAAAGTTAAAATATGATACAAGGTGCAAGCCAGAGGTTGAGGCAGGTATATACAGATTAGAGTGAGATGCAAGCCAGGGTCGGTGAAATAGAATGGAGAATCCAAATCATATTCAAGGGACAAAGCCAAGGTCAAACACAGAGAATCCAGCGTGCCTTTTCTAGGATAACAGGAAAAACAATCAGGCAGCCCCCAGGCATGGACTGTGGCTGTTACACTACCTCATCTTTGGTCTTGAGTGAAGGGGTAAATAGTGAAGAAGTGCAAGGGCATGGATATTTTCTGCAAGTTCCCTGGATATCTATTAAGGACCAAAACCTTTCCAGTCCACCAGATAATACAACTTTCCTGCCACTTTCTTCCTTTTCAGGATTTCCCTCACTTTGTACTCCTCTTCAGGGCCAACAGGAACCAGTGCAGAATCAGTCCTGGAGTACTTATTGAAGACCAGACGTTTTAGAAAGCTTACATGATAACAATTGTAGTTACACAATAGCAGGCACAGAATAAATGAGCTGAGATTTAACTGCTTTAGAAAATTTTATGGACCCACGAAAGGAGGAGGGGACAACCAAACTCATTGGAATTGCAAAAGTCAGCTTCCCTCTTCACATGACTGGAAGTCGGAATCAGAGATAAATTTGGTATCCTGCCATATTTGACTTAAGTTTTTGTAGGCAGAGTTTGCTATTGGTACCTCAGGAGACTAAGTTGTTACGAGTGGGTTACAAGGGTGTTTCGCATAGACAATAAAGAATAGATAGGAACCACTGGATTCACTCCATAGTTACTCCAAAAATTTTCTGAAACCCTGCATGACCAGACAGTTTTGAGTGTGTCTCCAAGACAGATTTTTTCCTTCTGGGAGTGGGAACAAGGCCATATACAGAAATATAATTCAGCTAGACCAGAACCAGTGAGACAGACCAAAGATGTATTGGAGTTCTGGCTCATCCAAAGACAAAGTGGATAATGCCTCTTCATTTTTCTCAGAAGGTCTAAAGTGGAGCATGAAATCAAAGTGGGCAAAGAACAGGTCACAACTAATATAATGGGGGTTCAGATTGTTGCTAGTACAGACAATAAGTGCAGAATAGCAGTTAACGGTAGAAGCCACAGGAAACTAGTTTGCCCTTGGAGAAAGTTTGAGTTAGCAAAGCACCTCCATCCACTGGAGCTTTAGCTTTCAGGAAAAACAGCTTGGAGGACATGTGAAACATAAATCTCACATGTCCTTTTGTAAGTCCTAGACTGGAGTCTTGCCTTAGCCAGTGGAGTCCGTTGACTGAGTGCACCTATAACAAACAGCAGGTTGTGGACCCACTGTGTTATCCATGTGGGTTGACTTTGGTTCACTAGTAAGGACATCTTCCTTCGACCTCTCCGGTTTCACCCATATATAGAAATCTGAACTTCACTGCAGAGAGATTGTAAGGCCATTACCGCTGGTGGTGGTCCCACAATGGATAGCAGCTGGTCAGGGGACACGGGTGTAAAGCACTGTGTATAAGGCAAGTAACAGCAGTCCAGTAAAAGGGCAAATGGCAATCCAGCAGAAACAAAGTAACAAGCCATAGGTCAGCGGCAGGAAACAGACAGAGCTCAAGATACAAGTCACAGGTTGTGGAAGTCAGATACAGATCAGAATCAGGTTCAAGCCAGGATTGTCAACAGAAGAAGGCAGATTCAGAATCATAGTCTAGGCACAGAACTGGAGAATCCTAAACCCGGCAGATCAGCACACTTTTGGTAGGTTCACAGGAACCACAACTCTGAGGCACTTCCCACTGGGGGGTGCCTTTTATTCACAGAGGTGTGCAGTAATTGTCAGTGGACAGATTTGTTGTACAATGTAGGATCATGTAGTGTTGAGGAACTGACAGCCGGTAGCTGACTGGTGTGTGAGAGCCAGATAAAGCGGAGGAGCAAGGCACACCGCAGGTACAGCAGGTGGCATGCTGCAGGCACAGACTGTAAGTTCTTGTGACCAGGACCCTCACTCATATTGTTCCATATGACTGTTTGTACTCTGTAATGTATTATTTTACTAGTACCTGTCCCCTATGATTTGTAAAGCGCTGCAGAATATGATGGTGCTATATAAATAAAGATTATTATTATTCATAGATTATTCATTGGATTCAGAATGATATGATACAACTGTGAATCAATTTAAACTTTATATCCTCAATGAAAGTTTTCTCTCTAA
Organism: Engystomops pustulosus; assembly: GCF_040894005.1. Lineage (NCBI taxonomy): Eukaryota > Metazoa > Chordata > Amphibia > Anura > Leptodactylidae > Engystomops > Engystomops pustulosus. Next base: position 160,073,353 of record NC_092415.1, on the reverse strand, counting down.
GTATATCAGATAGGGTAGAACAGGAGACCTGACAGATTCACTGGAAATAGAACATGGCAGTAAAGAAGTTTTGTGCTTACACAAGCCTAGTACATATAATTATTTATTGATCAGGAAGTCCATATTGCTCTAAGAACAGCTATATAAAACCATTGATTATCTTTCAACTTGTGTATTTAAAAACACAATAACAATCACCTTATATACACTCCCAAATGCTCCACTCCCAAGGTGGTCTAAAATTGCATAGTTTCCAATAAATTTGGTGGGTGTTTTATTTTGATTGATGCCCTCAATACTATCAGCGACTTGTTTCAGTTCGTCTTCCTGGAAACCATATAAAATAACAATTCCATTAGCCCAGATGATATCTAAATTTAATTTTATTAACAGGATTTTAAATAGGACACTTACTGGTAAAGAATTCAATTTAGACACAAGGTCTTCATAGGCACTGATCTCTCGAATATAATGTCCAATATCAATAAACATCTCAAATAAATCTGGTGGGAAAAACCTGTAACAAATGCAAATTACATACAATAAATTTTAAGGATGATCATGTTACTGTTACATTGACATCAATAAAGGATGCAGGGTTACATGTTAGTAAATCAAAAGGATAGCACTTAAAGTGTAACAAAACAATAAGAAGAAGTTTCAGAAATTAGTACAGCATTTTGGGCCGGGATGGAACCTGCAAGGCTTCCTCTGCTGTAATTGTTGGTCTATCCTCATTCTTTCTTTCATTGTATTCTGCCTTTCACAAAAGGGAAATGCTTGTTGGACCATAGTTCCCCTGTTCTAATTGTTTTCTTTAATTATACTATTCTAAATTTAAATCTTTCTGTACACATTTGTATACTTTAATAAATCTTGATTGAACCATAAGTAAGGAAGAAAGGCAAGAGTAAAAAAAGGGCACAGGAACATATTTCTCAAAAAAGTATATTGCAATGTTTACTATTATAATCTGCACTATTTATTTATAATATAAATAATCTAAATTTAACAATATCATATAATTTAATATTTCATATATAATATGAATTTAGTTATACTTTAAAGGGGTTGTCCCACGAACAAAGTTAGGCCCTATCCAGAGGATAGGGCCTAACTTACTGATCGGTGGGGGTCTCAATGATGAGACCCCCACAGATCATGAGAACAAGGGCTCCCATGGGGTACCTCAGTCGGATCCCCCGTCGCTCCCGAAGATTAGTGGAGCAGACGGCAGCGCATGACCATCTTGCTCCATTGGCGCTCATGGGACAACCCCTTTAACTTGATGCCATCTTTTAATAACTTACTAAAAATTGCAGCAATTATGAATATATATTTTTATTTTGTTATAAAATACTAACAAAGCATGATTTCCACGGATTACAAGATAATGACCAACATGCATTAACATCATGAAACCATTTCCAGGCACTAAGTAAATAACATAGTAAATAAATATATAATGCTAATCAATATGTAGATATTGTAGACACAGATAGTGTTACTAAAAGAGTCTCTTATACAAGTCAATGTTTTACTTACATGGTCTATAAGTGTATGTATACCCTATCTAAGTGGATGCCTTTGAGAGAAAAATATCACGGGTTATGAGGGGGAAAAAATGTTTAATCTTATAGATTGAAGATGATGGACCTGCATCTTTTTCCAACCTTATATGCTATGATACTATGATAAAATCAACTTTTACAATTATGCTAATGAGCTGTGTACACACTCCTATGAGTGTGCTGGGTGTTTTATGATTCAGCTTCCAGGGCAGTTTATAGTTCTAGTCGGGATTCTACTTTACTCTGCTGTGACTTTTGGCTGTTATACTAACCTTTTCCTGCAACTAGACTATTCTTTTACCATTCTTTACCTCTCCGCCATATTGCTTTTGACCCAGTTTGTCTGACTGTGCCTAGTTGTCTGTCTTACTGCTCTGTACACAAAATTATGGTAGATACTGTCGCCCAGTTGTCGCCTATGGTTTAGCTTAGGGCCAGCAAATAGATGTAGACAAAGATTTTTGGAAAGGGCATGACTTGCACTTCTTCCTAGTCTTGTTAACAAGTAATCCCCCAACTAATATAATGTGAAAAACACCCAATAAAATGTGTCCTACAGAACATCCAATAATGAGATTGTTATTAGCAATAAGTATAAAGCTACTATTGGATACGTAACATAATAATATGTGAAATAAGCAAATGAAAAATGGAAACTGTAAACTTATAGGAAAATACATATTAATCTTTTTAAGTGTCCACATTACCAAGTTACCTACAGTGGTGCCTTAACTGTGCCAGCTTCAGTTCCTCTGTAACAGGGCCAAATACAGTCCCTCCTAAAGCCACAGTGACTCTGAAAACATTGGCAGTTCTATGTAGCGTTCCATCAGAAAGCCATCCTGTTTTTCAGGAATACAGGGCTTCTATCCATGATGATTGGGCCCTGGAAAACTGCAGGGTCCTGCTAATCCTCTACTCTGTTTAACATATTATACACAATTTACCAATATTAAATTAGTAAACTATAACCTTATTTGTTGTCAGTGTATGTAAGATTACATACTTTACCTTTTGAACAGATCTCGATTTCTTTCCATGCTAAAGAGAAATCTTAAGGCTCTGAATGCATAACACTGGAGGAAGAAAAAGAACAAAAAGGCAGAGACGATAAAATATTTATACCACAACAAGGAGCAGCATCACCCAGCAGGATCCTGCATAATAATTCATTACTGCCAAGTACAGCATTCATTTCCCATAGTCTATGATCTTAGGCCATCTGGCTGTACATCCTTATTGTAGAGATCCGCTACCATCTGGAAGTTTGTACTACAACTATCATATTGACTAAAATTTAATTGCATGCTAAATATTGTGAAATGTCTGTGGCTATGATGAGTTTAATGTGAGCATGTTCCTACTTGTGCTGATTCTCTCATTAAAATGGAAAACTGTCACAGAATCACAGGCAGTGTCTATCATAGTAAAAATAGTAGACACATTATGCCGTCAGAGTAAATCCACAAGTTTCTACATTTTTAGTCTACAAAATATATCAAATGATCTCACACAAGCATGAACCAAGTCCAGCTACAATCTGAGAATATAAATGCATTTTTCACAGTCAAGTTTCTACTAGCAAAATACAAAAATGTATGGATACATAGATCTCCAGGGCTGACACCCAGTGCTTTTGTATGGGGAAAATGACAGGCCTAAGCTTCTCAATGTATCCAGCGGGAAACCGGGGGGGAAGTTGCCGCTATCATAAGTCGGCGAGCAGCAAATAATAAATCTCCCCCTATGTGTCTATGGTAAATTGGTTAAATATGTTTCCCAAATTATGTCTCCCACAGCCAGGGGTTGTTTAGAATATTATGACTTGTCTAAGAAAAAAAATCATGTTCTAAGCCCAATCTAAACTGCTGGACCTTAGGGCAGGCCCACCAAGTGTGCAAAATGTTGAAAGTGATTCCAAACTTACCTGTAACATTGTACATTTGCTTTTAATACAGTCATGTTGTCTGCTTGGTAAAATCAGCATACCAATAATGTAAACACCATTCTCCTACATAGGTGATAAGAAATACAAATACCTCTTATTTAGTGACATTTTACAATACAAAAACTGTGCATTCTGTGGTGTAGAAAATAATAACAAAATAGAAAATGATAACGTGCAAATAGAAGAGAAGATTTAATAAAGCCATTTAATAAAGCTGTCCAGTGAGTCTCTATAATCGCTCCCATAGCAGTGGTTGGAGGAGAGTTCGGATGTCCTTGGCAAACCCCTCCAACCACCCATATGGGAGTAGTAATGATGGAGGGGCTGTGCAAACATTAATAACTGCTCGGCCTCCTCCATCCCCAGGACACACAATGTCGCAGTATAGCGCCATATTCTAAAGCGCTTTGCACTTCATTCTCACTGCTAAGTTGTGTGCAGCTGCTTATAGGCTTGTTGACTTTATTACTATATTGTATGAACCTTTCCAGAGTGTCAAACTTAAAGGGGAGGCTGGTTATATGTTATATGCCTATGTATGGGGAATCCTGAACATCATAACTGTGGGGCGTCTTTCCTCTCCAATCTTACTTTAACAAGGGGGTAAGTGAACACTAAATTACATGTGAAATGGAAATAGTCTTGTTTGCCATTTTGTGTGTAAGGATCCTAAAGATGCTGTATGACTACACAATACAAAAGCTGTGCGTGGTCTGATCCTATAGTCACATACTATATTACTCCTCACTCCTATCACAGCAGTGTCTGTAATAAATGCTAAAAGTCTAGATTATCATGAGAATGGGGTAACATCCACTAATATCTAAGCAAGCAGCTCTTGTGGAAAAGGAAGTAACAGCAATTATCTAACACTATAATCCAGCTAGATAGATAGATATAAATAGATGATAGAGATAATAGAGATAAGAGTTCCTTCCGTGTCTTCCAATGAATGTACAGAAAAGTATCACTATACCTGAACTACTTGATGAGTATTCGTGTCATCGAGCACAAGTTCGGTGAGAGCTGCACAGCAAGCTACAATGAGAAAGATACTTTCAGGTCATTTACTTTCAGCATTTTAGTGGGCAGACAAAGACACACTTCACTTGTACAGAATTAAAGGGTTTGACCACTTTACTTAATTTACCAAATGTAATTTAACAAAAAAGTTCTGCACCGCTTTCTTGATATGCAATGTGAATCCTCCTGTCTTTCACCTCATCAGCCGGACATTCCTGTCCATAAAATGGCCGCAGGCGGGTGGAAGTGTTAACACATAAAACCACAATGACAAAGAAACTTTTTAAAAAATGGGGCAAAGTTATCACCCATCTATATTCCAGAGAAGAAATTCAGGAAGTGGTGTCCCCCTTTATACTCGCAAGCCGGTATTTAGAGGCAGTTGAAGCAGGAAGTCTGGGTGCACTAAAAATCCTAGACAAATGATGGACACGAGATGGGGACGGGGGTCTCCGGTGCACTGGGGGTGAGGGAGGGCATAGGTGGAGGGAGGAAGGGTTTTATTTGTTTAAGTTCAACAATGAGGAAAAACCTTATGACACAAGAAGATCATATATGTAGCATACCACTTTCTTGTAACCAATGAGGCTATTGCCATAGCCTAGTGTACAGTATCACTGTTGGATAAATGCAACTGTAATAAATGGAAGTGTTTGTCATTTATGTTATGAAAATCAAATAAAAATGTGATGAAAAAAAAAAATTGCCGCAGGTGGAGGGTCATGTGATCCCTAACTGTCCATGAGCAATCGCCCTGCCAAGAGCTTAAAGGGGTTGTCCACTTTCAGCAAATATTTGATATGGTTTGTGTAAGGATAAGTTATACAATTTTCCAATATACTTTCTGTATGAATTCTAGATTCTGTAGGTTTTCTAGATCTCTGCTTGCTGTCCTGCCATAGAAAGCTTCTTTGTTTACTTCCAGTGGATAAAAATCTGTCCATGTGATGTGATGGACATGCAGGCGCACGAGCCGTTATTATCACAGAGAGTAATAGGATATGTGTGATAATAACGGCTCGTGCACCTGCAAAAATAGAAGCTTTTATAGCAGGACAAGCAGGCCTGCAGATGTCTAGAAAACCGTGAGGAATTGATACAGAAAGTATATTGGAAAATTGTACAACTTTTCATTACACAAACTATATAAATTTTTTGCTGAAAGTGGACAACTACTTTACTGTGGAATACTATCATACGATCATAAGTTCCTGGCAGGGTGATTGTTCAAGGACAGTTAGAGATCACATGACCTCTAATGTCTGGCTGATGAGGTAAAATTAGAAAAATGTTCACAACCCCCTATACAATATTGAAAATCATCTCAAATGACATTTAGTATTTAAAACTGGTAAAATGACTCCTAATAAAGACAAGTCAACAGATCCTGGCAGCTGCTACCTAGATTTTCAAAGGTTTTGGTAAATAATTCCACAACCTGAAAACCAAGCTATTTTTCTCAGTATACATGACAAATGATGTTACCTGCTTGGAGTGAAAGGGTATTTTCTTGTATTTCTCTTGGGCTCAAATCTTCAGATAAATAAAGATGTCGAATTCGGCCTGCAGCGTTTGCACTTGACAAGCTCCCAATAGAGGAACGATCAGAAACTAGATACTGTTCCCTGGTAGGATGTAAAAGTGATATATTACAAATGATGCAATGTTAAGCAAGAATTTTCACCGACATTGTGTTATGAATGACTGGCTGTCTCTGTACTGAAGTAAAACGCTGAAGTTTCTTGTACTAGTCCAAGTTCTTCTATAGAGACACAATATATAACTGCAACATAACATAGCAACAAAAGGAAAAAAAACTATAATTTTGAACAGTGTTTTCAGATTTCTCAATAATTTGATTATTGGGTGTTTGTTTCCATCCCAAGGCCGATATACAGATTTACCTGCTTAGACTACATTCACACCACATTTTTTTATAAGCTCAGTCTATATGCCAGGAAATCATTTGGCGTATACACTAAGCATATACATAGACTATAATGGCAGTGGGATGCATCCTATTTGCCTCTGTGTGTAAAGTATACATCCCATCCTGCAGGAATCACATGATAGAACGATGCTTCCTCTTGCTGGGTGACGTACACAATGAGCAACCTAGACACTGAGTCAATGCTCTAGTACAGTGGTGGCGAACCTATGGCACTGGTGCCAGAGGCGGCACTCGGAACCCTCTGTGTGGGCACCCAGGCCATCACCCCAGCATGAATTTCACCATACAGGACATACAGAATCTTCCTGGAGAATCTTCCTACAATGATAGATGAATTTGCTTTCCTCCTTTTAACTGTGTTGGTGTCATGAACGATTGAAAATTGTCAAAGAATAAGGAGAAATAAATTACTGCTTAAATTGCTGTGCTGGCACTTTGCAATAAATAAGTGGCTTTTAGTTGAAGTTTGGGCACTCTAGCTCTAAAAGGTTTGCCATCACTGCTCTAGGAGGTCCCCAGAGATGTAACTGTCCATATAAGGACATATGGACATATATATCCCTCTATGTAAACACTTCAGAACTAAACAAAATTTAAAAAACGTCGGAAATCTGATGCGAAAATGCCAATTTTTTTACAGATAAAACGCTGACGATTTGTCCTATCAATGTATAAGATAATAAGAGCCAAAGTAAGTGTACAATCACTTTGTACAATATACAGGCAGTCCCAGGATTACATACAAGATAGTTTCTGTAGGTCTGTTCTGAAGTATAAATTGTCTGTAAGTCAGAACTGGTATATTTTCTAAGTGTAACTGCAGTCTAAGGGGGTCATTAATCTTTATTTTTCTTCCTTTTTTGGACTTTTTTGAAATGTGCACTGAAGTTCCGCCTGACATTTGTTTATCGTCAGTAAGACACATCTATCTTCTATTCCAGATTTTCTAAATGTCGCAAATTACATTTATCTTTTTAAATTGTCTAAAATTTTAAACCTTTTTTGGCTTAAAAACCTCCAGACGAAACCATACTTAAGGAAAACTTAGAAAATGGAAAGAAGTGTCTTGAGACATTTGTGTGACATTTTTGAGACATTTTAACAAATATCGCAATAAGAGATCTAAAAAAAACTTTTAACACAAGGAAAAAGTGAGACTGCTATTTCCTGATACAATAGCAGATGGAAAAAGGACAGGTAAAAACAAGCCAAAGTAAACAAAGATAAGATAAATGACCCCCTAAGTATTTTGTGTTTGTTCTTAAAGGAAATTTTACGTTAAAATCAAGCATGATAGATCCGGAAAACTTGCTCACTGATCCAGATTGTGGTAGTATTGTCGGAGCTATATTTAGTAAGTGTAAAGCTACATTCACACGGACTTATAAAAACGTCCGTATCCGAACAATACAGTACCGTTTTTTTACGGGTTACATACATTTCAATGGACACTACGTCCAACCATTTATATTGCCATTTTTGACACCGTAGCGTACCGGACCATATACTAGCCGTATAAAAATACAGAACATGTCCTATTTTCTCCCGTATTTCAGTTCCGTTAGCCCTAGAAGTTTATCGGGATGTATAAAATACGGGTTACATACATGCTGCATACGGATGAAAAACGTCACGTATATACGAGCTCATATGGCTCGTAAATACGGGACTGGAGAAATCATACGGTCGCGTGAATGTAGCCTAACACCAGAATAAGTATTTTTTCATCTCTGTAACTATAGGATTTTCATGAGACCTTTGATAACTCTTCTGTTGATGATTGCAGTCTGGGACCAAAGTTTAGTAAATTATAAGCACCCAGATAGCTTCACCAGAGGTCACATGTGAAAGTTGGGTGTTCTTAAATTGGGGACCGCCTGTGTTACAAAGTTTCTTGTAGTCACATATATGTTTGTCAAAATGTTAACATGAAACTAAATATTTTCATGAGACAAAATAGCCTTATACCCTTTCAAAATGTGCAGCAGCTGTTTTATTCCTCCCCATGTACGAATTTCTACACTGATTTCAGGGTCTTCACAGATCTGAACCAGTATCCAGACAACACTCCATAGCAGCTTTAGGTGGTCAGAGTGAAGCAAACTAAGCAGCGTGGGGACACCATCGTAAATCTTCACTTGTTCCTTTACGTCAGACTCTGAACATAGGAGACGGAGGAGCTCTGCTGAAAGCCTGGAGATTAAACACACATATTCATCATGTCCCGATTTCAATTACTTTTTCCTTTGTTTCAGAAGTAAAAATAATGTCACGATGTATGTGAGGCCAATGCAATGCCTGACAAATTCTGCTGCTGCTCCAAGAAAGATAAATAGGAAAATTAAATCTTGTAATGTGACAAAGGATAAAACAAAGAACAACCACAACTTTATTGTTAATAACTGTCCAATCCATCTTTTTTCTTCATGTTCGAATACAGAACACTCCATAATTTTTTTGATTGGGATAATCTTTGAAAATATTGGCCACGGAGCATAAGAACAGGGAATAACTATACCAAGATATAGATCAAAGCTAAGCGATGATAAACCCTTACATCTCTATCTACTGATCTCTAAATCTGATATGAAGGCAACTTAGTCCTGTCCGAAGTGAAAAGATTAAGGAAATGGCACCTGGACATGGTGAGTACTGTAATGACATGTCTAGATCCCAGTATATCAGTAACATCACTAGGGGGGCTGTAAGCGGGTACGTATTTTATGATACTACCAGTCTGCCTGGTATTTTTATGCTGAGGTAAAAAAAAATTTGCAACTCTGTTAGAATCTGGTATTTTTTATATGTGTGGAACTAGATGGTCATACAGCAGTATTTCTTAGACCTGTTCCATGAGGCAATGGTGGCATCACTACATGGCACTTATCATAGGGCAGTAAGTGAAGACACGAATGGTTGCACTTATTCTGAGCACGATGATCTTTCTTACTAAGGGCCGAAGCACGCGACACTGAAAATCGCCATGTGTCCTTTCTTTTAATAGAGTAGATAGAAAATGAATGTACGAAATCCAATACTCTTGAAGTGATCAGTGCCCGTAGTCATTATTGTAATAGAATATGAAACAAATCAATGCAAATGCATAGCGTGTCCTAGTCAAATCCTTTTTTCACGGATCACTCATAGACTATAGTTTATAAGGATCTGTGAAAAATGGATGCTAGACTGATGCAAATCTGCAGTGAAAAATGAAAACGTCCATTATCACAGATTCAGCACGTTCATCTGCAGGAAGCCTGAATCTCCACTATGGCCAGTGCTTGGGGTTGTGGTTATATTTAAAGGTCTAAGGAAGTAACGTTCATGCTCATATAGATCAAGATTACCTTTTGGACAGCAGATCATATTCCTGCAGTATCATCATCAGACTTTCTACTATACTAAGTTCACTGATTGCAGTCCGACATTCAGGGCTGAAAAAAGGTTTTGAAAGAAGTGCATCAAACACCAAAATCTGGTACAACATATATAATTTTGTACACATTGTGAATCATAGCCAAAAGCCCAGAAACTACAAAATTGCTAGTCCATGTCCTCATCATCTCCCGCTTGGACTACTGTAACATTATTCTCTGTGGTCTCCCAGCTAACTCTCTAACACCCCTCCAAACTATCCTTAACTCTGCTGCTGATCTATCTGTCTCCTCTGTCTCTCATCTTAGCCAATACTATTCCATACATAATCTCAGTTTCTCACAGGGCATTCAGCTTCACTCGTTTACCATCTGCTTGTGTCACAACCATATCCAGGACTTCTCCTGTACATCTACCATACTCTAAAAATGTCTACCAAAATGTGTCAGACTGTCCCCCACCTTCCAATCATTCAAACGTAACCTGAAAACCCACCTGCTCAAGATCACTTACACCACACAATAACCACTCTGCTGTACTCCCTTGTGTCTCCATCTACCCTCCCATATAAGTTGTGAGCCCTCATGTGCAGAGCCTCCTTCCACTTGTTCCAGATCTCTGTAGTTTTATATGTGTGCTTGCAATTGTTCTTGTTTTAACGCGATGTATGTGAATCCTTTATCACTTGCACAGCACCATGGAATTAATGGTTCTATATATATTATAATAATAATAATACAATTTTAAGAAGGCAACAGAATTGTAAATACTGTGAGAAAGTGAGAGGTGTCATTTGGGAAAACCGCTATCTGTCATACAGGCAGATGAAGGATGTGTGGTAAAAGCCCTGGATTTGTCTGCAGTAACCCAAGGGTTAATGCAGACATATAGTAAGCAGGAGAAGTCTGTTTGGTCCAAGTTGGCCTAGCTAACATGGACACATTGGTAATGTCCATACTGGGCTGCTTATTATGGAGTAGGGGTAGGCTGGTAGTGGCACACCATCCGGGCTTCGGTCCTGGTTTCTGTATAGCCCACAGGTGCAGGTCACAGACCTCGTTAGAGCCTGATTTAGTCTGCAGGCCAGAAGCAGTAGGAGAGGCCCTACCTGGAGAGCTGAAGGCTGGACCGTGTTCACACAGCAAAGATAACTGAGTGCCTCCTGATATTCTGCTGGCCAAGAGCGTGTGCCAGGCAGCCTGGTACATGTATAGTTAGGTGCTGTTAATGTATAAGCAGTGCCCAGCTGGGCAGGGTTTATTTTGTACTTTGTTATGTGCCTGAGCCAAGGCTGAATTTGTGTTTTTGACAAAGAAGTGTGAATAAACACTTGATTTTTGGACTTTAACTCTACGTGTGTCCCTGCACTGCTACAAAGCATCTACCAGAGCAATTCCCCACAATACTTTTTGGACAACATTATTCCTTAAAGCAAAATGTTTTTCAATAACTCACCTTTCAGCCAAACTTGTAAGAGCCAGGAGAGCGCCCAGTAATACATTACTGTCTCTTGCAGCTAGGAGTTTTACAAGTGTCTGAAATTATTGAAAAAAGAGAAATGATTGTACATGGAGGCTTTGTCTGAATTTTTTTTGCAACAATGTTCTTTTCTACATTTTGTCACACATTGGGACTATTCCTTCAAAATATATATATATATATATATATATATATATATATATATATATATAACATTTCAGCCATAATTTAGCATATTGTACACAGATATATGAAAATGTCTTCCTTTATAGGCATACTGTGAACCTTTGTTGGGCTTTGGGCTGCATTTGGAAGTTATTTTGCTCGGACCAGTCCTCACAAGCATGCTCTATCCGACGACACCATACTGTGCCGAGTACGATGCACTCCTATAGCAGTCACATGTTAGCTCCTGTACGTACAGCTAGCATATAGCCGCCATAAAAGGTTGTGTGCAAAGGGTCTTAAACTACAGTTTACACTATCATTGGAACTTGAGACATCTTACAGCTGATCATTGCAGCCTTGGACTATTATGTACACAACGCACACATATATATATATATATATATATATATATATATACACTCACCGGCCACTTTATTAGGTACACCTGTCCAACTGCTCGTTAACACTTAATTTCTAATCAGCCAATCACATGGCGGCAACTCAGTGCATTTAGGCATGTAGACATGGTCAAGACAATCTTCTGCAGTTCAAACCGAGCATCAGTATGGGGAAGAAAGGTGATTTGAGTGCCTTTGAACGTGGCATGGTTGTTGGTGCCAGAAGGGCTGGTCTGAGAATTTCAGAAACTGCTGATCTACTGGGATTTTCACGCACAACCATCTCTAGGGTTTACAGAGAATGGTCCGAAAAAGAAAAAACATCCAGTGAGCGGCAGTTCTCTGGGCGGAAATGCCTTGTTGATGCCAGAGGTCAGAGGAGAATGGGCAGACTGGTTCGAGCTGATAGAAAGGCAACAGTGACTCAAATCGCCACCCGTTACAACCAAGGTAGGCAGAAGAGCATCTCTGAACGCACAGTACGTTGAACTTTGAGGCAGATGGGCTACAGCAGCAGAAGACCACACCAGGTGCCACTCCTTTCAGCTAAGAACAGGAAACTGAGGCTACAATTTGCACAAGCTCATCGAAATTGGACAGTAGAAGATTGGAAAAACGTTGCCTGGTCTGATGAGTCTCAATTTCTGCTGCGACATTCGGATGGTAGGGTCAGAATTTGGCGTCAACAACATGAAAGCATGGATCCATCCTGCCTTGTATCAACGGTTCAGGCTGGTGGTAGTGGTGTCATGGTGTGGGGAATATTTTCTTGGCACTCTTTGGGCCCCTTGGTACCAATTGAGCATCGTTGCAACGCCACAGTATTGTTGCTGACCATGTCCATCCCTTTATGACCACAATGTACCCAACATCTGATGGCTACTTTCAGCAGGATAATGCGTCATGTCATAAAGCTGGAATCATCTCAGACTGCTTTCTTGAACATGACAATGTTCACTGTACTCAAATGGCCTCCACAGTCACCAGAGCTCAATCCAATAGAGCATCTTTGGGATGTGGTGGAACGGGAGATTCGCATCATGGATGTGCAGCCGACAAATCTGCGGCAACTGTGTGATGCCATCATGTCAATATGGACCAAAATCTCTGAGGAGCTTCCAGCACCTTGTTGAATCTATGCCATGAAGAATTGAGGCAGTTATGAAGGCAAAAGGGGGTGCAACCCGTTACTAGCATGGTGTACCTAATAAAGTGGCCGGTGAGTGTATATATATATCTGCAATAATGATTTCTGAATATCTGTATAATTATTTCTAAGTTTGAACAGAAAAGTGTCTCTTACTTTGTGCGCTCCACTTTGTATAACCCACTCTCTTTGATCTTTAGCAGCAGAAAGTTTTTGAAAGATATCTGTAAGACAACATTTTATTTTTTGTTTTAGTTACAAGATTACAACAAAAGTGATTGTGAGTTAAATCAAAAACAAATCTACTAATAATTGTTTGCACTAAAACTGCAGACAACAGGCCCCATGCTTAAAATCAACTGAAAATAAAAGAGACAATCTTGCCAAAAACAACCGAACCCCAGATAACGCACTTCATTATCAAAGCTGAAGTCTGTATCAATGCAGTTTTCATTACAGAGCTCTGGGAAATACCTCTGGAAACTTATTTTATTCTAGTTCTGTTTTTCAGCCACTATTACTATAATTTTCTCTTATTCAGCTGCAAATTATATAAATGTGTTATATATACAAAAGTATGTCTATAAATGAAGGGATAAAGACATTATATATAAAGGAACAAAATATAGAAGTTAAATTATTACAGAAGGAGGACAACAATGCAATCCAAATCAAAGTCTCTACATTTAGAAGTTGTAAAGGATATAGTTAGAGATTAGGAGACACCGTAGCGTCTGGTCTGCATCTAAGAAGATGTCACTAAAAACAATAAGGCTCAGTTCACACTACTGTTGTGATTTCCATTTCTAGTATCCGCCTAGAATAGTAAAAAACTGAAATAGAACGGATCGGTTTTAAATCCCATTGATATCAATGTTGTACAGTTATCCGTTATGCTTCAGTTTGTTTTACGGAACAAAAGATATAGACAGATATAGATAGAAATAGTTAATATACACTCACCGGCCACTTTATTAGGTACACCTGTCCAACTGCTCGTTAACACTCAATTTCTAATCAGCCAATCACATGGCGGCAACTCAGTGCATTTAGGCATGTAGACATGGTCAAGACAATCTCCTGCAGTTCAAACCGAGCATCAGTATGGGGAAGAAAGGTGATTTGAGTGCCTTTGAACGTGGCATGGTTGTTGGTGCCAGAAGGGCTGGTCTGAGTATTTCAGAAACTGCTGATCTACTGGGATTTTCACGCACAACCATCTCTAGGGTTTACAGAGAATGGTCCGAAAAAGAAAAAACATCCAGTGAGCGGCAGTTCTGTGGGCGGAAATGCCCTGTTGATGCCAGAGGTCAGAGGAGAATGGGCAGACTGGTTCGAGCTGATAGAAAGGCAACAGTGACTCAAATTGCCACCCGTTACAACCAAGGTAGGCAAAAGAGCATCTCTGAACGCACAGTACGTCGAACTTTGAGGCAGATGGGCTACAGCAGCAGAAGACCACACCGGGTGCCACTCCTTTCAGCTAAGAACAGAAAACTGAGGCTACAATTTGCACAAGCTCATCGAAATTGGACAGTAGAAGATTGGAAAAACGTTGCCTGGTCTGATGAGTCTCGATTTCTGCTGCGACATTCAGATGGTAGGGTCAGAATTTGGCGTCAACAACATGAAAGCATATAGAATTGTATCAACGGTTCAGGCTGGTGGTGGTGGTGTCATGGTGTGGGGAATATTTTCTTGGCACTCTTTGGGTCCCTTGGTACCAATTGAGCATCGTTGCAATGCCACAGCCTACCTGAGTATTGTTGCTGACCATGTCCATCCCTTTATGACCACAATATACCCAACATCTGATGGCTACTTTCAGCAGGATAATGTGCCATGTCATAAAGCTGGAATCATCTCAGACTGGTTTCTTGAACATGACAATGATTTCACTGTACTCAAATGGCCTCCACAGTCACCAGATCTCAATCCAATAGAGCATCTTTGGGATGTGGTGGAACGGGAGATTCGCATCATGGATGTGCAGCCGACAAATCTGCGGCAACTGTGTGATGCCATCATGTCAATATGGACCAAAATCTCTGAGGAATGCTTCCAGCACCCTGTTGAATCTATGCCACAAAGAATTGAGGCAGTTCTGAAGGCAAAAGGGGGTCCAACCCGTTACCAGCATGGTGTACCTAATAAAGTGGCCGGTGAGTGTATAGATACATAAATAGAAAACAAGATGATGGATAGATTACAGATAAATGTGAGGTATAAAAAAAGGTAGGCAAATAGAAATAAGAGATCAATAGGTAGATACAGTAGGTAATTAGAAATGAGAGATCGATAGGTAGGTAGTTAGATTGATAGATCGATAAAGGTCAAAAACGGTGGCACTCCAAATTCAGTGAAAGAGGAATTCTTTTATTCCAAAAGTGCTACGTTTCAGCTCCCATATCTGGAGCCTTTGAAAAAGGCTCCAGATATGGGAAAGGCACCAGATATGGGAGCTGAAACGTAGCACTTTTGGAATAAAAGAATTCCTTTTTCACTGAATTTGGAGTGCCACCGTTTTTGACCTTTATATGCAATAGGATTTAACAAACCTGAAGGCTGAGCACCCGATTTTTCTTAACTGGTGCAGCTGAATTGTTTTAATTTTTCTAGATAGATAGATTTGTTTGAGGGATTAATATATAGATTATAGAAGCTGTAGATCAATTTATTGAAAGTGAAAATAAATTGTAATTAAAAAAACTGATTCTTCAAAAAAACTGATACTAACTGACACAACTAAAAGACAAGTGTCTGTTTTTTTAACAAAGAAACCTTAAATAAACGGACACTATGTCATCAGTTATTGTCAGTTTATCTATCTTTATTTATCATCCTTTTAAAAAAAAAATGGTGATAAAGAATGGATCTGCCGATGTTAGTGTAAACTTAGCCCAAGTAAAGTGAGAACTTGTGATCTTTACAATATGGCATAATACGGCCCATCAAATTGTGGACTACCACATATTCTAGGTAAGGAATCTTTGGATCTCAAACCTGTGCCAATAGGTTTTCCCCTAGAAATCAAAACAGCAAGCAAGTGTCTATTGATTTCAATAGAACAACCAGTGGTCACATTTAAAGGAAACCCACCACTTCCGATGGTGATTATAAGCAGCAAATGCCGTGCACCAGATCAGGGTGAGCTGGTGCTGGCGCTTATTTTTGCTATGTTATTAAACAGATGTAAAGCGTTTAAACACTTTAGTAATCTTTATATACAAGTAGCTGCACCGCACCGTGGTCCACGCACCATGCGCGCGACTGCTTCCTGCGCCTGAATAGTAAGCGGTCGCGCGCATGGTGCACCTACTTGTATATAAAGATTACTAAAGCGTTTAAACGCTTTACATCTGTTTAATAACATAGCAAAAATAAGCGCCGGCACCAGCTCACCCTGCTCCTTATAACCACCATCGGAAGTAGTGGGATTACTTTAAAGAAATTAAACTCTTTATATGAAAAAAGGAAAAAAACACAATACTCAATAGAACATCACAGACCCCCCTCATTATAAACATGAAGGAAGGAGATTCTGCACTTGTGGATCCCACGCATTACATTTACTAAACCATTCTTTAATGAGCTTCTATCAGGCACAGGGGCAATATAGGGTTAAAGCTTTGAAATAGGGTATGAAAACATTTCACATTTTTACACTTTTCATCAAACAGTCACATTTATTGGGATTTGTAAAATGGGAATACCCCTTTAAGTTACTTTAAATCACATACTTGATACTTACAAGTCATATTGACCAGCTTGTCAACATTAAATTCGTCTTCACCGGATGAGAGGTAAGTGTTGCATGTTGTCTGCATGTACTAAAAAGAAATAGGAGTTATTCAACAAATGTCCAGAAGATGGCATACCAGCATTACAATAGGTGGAGGATATGGGATTTTGTAAAGTAGGAAATACTGGTCACACATGTAAAGTTTATTTTGTCTGTTTTAAAACCAAAACAAGAATAATTTATTCTTAGCTTTAACAGTTTTAAAGGGAATCTGTCAACAGCTTTAGTCCCTTTAAACTGCAAAATGTATCTTCTATGGACTCTGCTGGTGTTGCTGTGACACCCGGATAATAAACCTATATTTTCATCCTTGTTCCATTCAGGGGAGTGGGGTGAACGGCACAGTAGTCACCCGCCACCCTCCTCACGGCTGAGACCCCGCCTCCATCCTTTCCCGCAGCTGCGGCAGGCTCCACCTCCTGCTTCCATGAGGCTCCCTGTCCTACCGCAGCCTCACACCACATCTCACACATGCGCAGTGTGCTGGTTATCTCCGCTCTGGCCCTGCGCGACCGGGACAGAGAAAGAGGCTCACTGCGCATGTGCCGCTATTCCCCCCATCGGATTACGCCTGAGCTAGATTACTGCACTGCCTCGTGAAACAATCCTGGATGTGAATATAAGTTCATTTTCCTGGTGTCAGACAGTGTTGAACATATAGTATAAAGACACCACCAGAGCACGTGAAAGTGCCAATATTTGGTACATTTTGTAGTTTAAATCGTCTAAAGCTGCTGACAGGTTCTCTTTAATGGTGGTATAAAACAAAATAAACATTGAGGTAAGTTCAGACCTGCAGATTTCAAAGTACAACAGAACTTGTATTTCTTTATTTGCTCAAATAAAATTAATAGTAGCCTGTGTAAGTTATGGATTGGAAGCATTCATTGACATATTACTGCCAAATATGCCACTAACATCACGTAGTCATCATTGAGCACCAGGTGAAAAAAAACATATGTGAACACACAGTGGCGTAACTAGGAGAGACTGGGCCCCCTAGCAAAAATATACATATTAGTATACTCACACATGTGAGTTACAATCACATATAAATACACTCATGCAGCGTGCAGCATATACACACACATACAGCGCCATATGCAACATACTCACATACAGTGTATACAGACACCACATACACATCACAGATACTGCATATATACATCACAGTATATGTTATATACATATTATGCTGGACATGTGCAGTACAATATAGATATAATGGTGCACATCCTCCATTCTTTGTGTCAGGTAGGATGACGGGGCCCCCTGACACTGCGGGCCCCATAGCGGCTGCTATGGCTGCTACCGCTGTAGTTACGCCCCTGTGAATCACAGTCTAACAATAATAGAAAAAAAATATTGACATTTAATACGTTGTGAAAAAGGCAACACAATAACAGGACATTTAGGATATCTGAAATTTTGTTATTAGTTGGAGTAACAAGGAGGTGGGAATTTTTTAATATTTGAAAATTTCTTCAAAAAGAACAGACAGAAATTTAAATCATGTTCACATATGATGTCTCTACACCTGGTATTAAACTGTATGTGCCCTGTGTTTCTTTTCTTTATGTGCCAGGTGTTCACAGAGACCCATTTTTGCACCACTCCCGCGCCCACAGAGCATAGTACAGGCAGTACCCTGAGATAGGTTCCATAGGTTTGTTTTTAAGTTGAATTTGTATGTAAGTCGAAACTGTATATTTTTTTGGCCCCAGTGACAATTGGAGTTTCAAATTTTTTAGCTGTAATTGGACCAAGGATTATCAATAAAGCTTCATAACAGACATCTTACAGCTGATCATTGTAATCTGGGACTATAGTAACATCCAGAGAGCTTCACCAGAGGTCATAGTAGGCAGAGGGGTCCGTCTTTAACTAGGGGTCGTCTGTAAGTTGGGTGTCCTTAAGAGGGGGACAACCTGTACATACACTGCCATGGAAAATAGATTTCACAGAAAAGAGCATTACTGTAGGGGGCATTACTAAGCCGGGTGATGGGCGTTTTCATATATTTGAAAAGGACACACTGAGGTGCGGTTTCGTAAAGGTTGGGGGGGAAACTGCTCCTCTATGGCCACTCCCAGGGGACGAATGGCCTAGTCACAGAGCACATGGTATTGAAAGGTGCTGTATAACATATCTTTTTTTCTTTTTTTTCAAAAACTCTTTGTAGAAACTCAGTGTAAGTACAATGCTCTGTGGGGACTGTGGGGTGCTAAAAATGGGTCTCCTGGCGATAGGTTCCCTTTAAGGGAGCACAGGTACAATGCATTCAAAAAAGAAAAAGGCATTGACTTGCTTATAGCATCAAATGGGCCTGGAATTGTTGTGGGGGCTCTTTGGTATTTGAGAAATATGTACATACAAACAGAGATGAATACAGTAAGGGCTCAAACCAAGCAAATACACTGGTGAGCCGGGCGTCTCAGTACAGCGTACTTAGGCCAACTAGCTGAAGAGTAGAAAACTACAAGAATTATGTATAAACAATCAAATGATGGCTAATGGGTTGCTGCGTCTGGCCCCAAGCTGTAAAATGACACGGTGGATAATGAAGAGACAATACAATAAAAAATGGGGTTGAGGTTTGACGCCCTACACACCCAAAAACAAGGGAGAGTAAATGGTTGGAAGGAAATATAACTTTATATATGTGCGGTGTGACAGAAAATAGATTATAATGTCCTGTTAGGTTTACTTTATCCTCTTTTTTTTTTCAAAACGAATGTCTCAAGACCTTAGCGGCTGCACGACTCCCACTGGGTCCTGCTGATTCCAAATCCCAGCTTGTCCACCTTCTCCCTGTACTCATCAAACTGACACCATCTTATCCATCATTATATAACCCCGGCAGCAGCATTGGTCTACATTGGCATATCTAATAGCTGTAGGTTCACCAATAATACACCATCAGAAATATTTGTGAAATAACTGTGATGTAGATGTAAAAGTCTAGTACGTTTTATAATATTATAAGAGTGTACAGTGTATAGCAATAGTATATTACTCCTACACAAGGAGCCCTCATGCCTAAGGTTAGCCCAGATCTGGAATTACTGTACCTGTCATTACATTGTTCATGTGTTCAATGGCTTTTATCTGATGCTATAGATAAGTGAGATTTGGACAAGCTTTATTGACACAGATGAATAATAATTTCCTGTTATACATTCGCGGATCTCTTAAATACTACCTATAAAATGTGCCCAAAAGCAAATGGTCAGCTGGGAGGGGCCAGGATTAACTCAGCCCAAAGGGGATATAGTGTGATGTAACAGCAAAGGGTAACTTGGTATAAAGGTAGATTTTGTCTCAAACCAATCATACCATACCATAAAATGATGAGATGAAATATATACGTTGCAATAATTATAAATGTCACAGTAAAAAAAATAGTACCTGTGCAAGAATGTCGACTCCTTTGATTTGATGAAGTACCCCCTGTTTAAGAGAAATGATACATTGCATATAATAATGAACATTATGACAAGTGTAAGATTTCCAATGAAATGAGGCCAAATATGTAATTCAGTGCAGTTATAGGAATTTCAATCTGTGTAGATAATTAGGACACTGAGGGTGACAATATACTTGTGGAAGTGTAAAATAAATCTGATTCGTACAAAGAAACCAATATTCTATGAAGGGATTTATAGTGTGTGGGGAACTTCTTATCTTTTCTTTTCAGTTTTGAGTATTTCTAAGAATTTTAAAACATACGGAGGGCTAAAATACTAAGCATAACACTAATAACCAAAATATTCAATCATATTTTAAGGGAACCATGAGCAGACTGATTCAATTTTATGGAAAAAGGGTAAAGGTTAAAGGAAATCTGCCATTCAAATTAACCCACCCAAAATAAATACTTAATTAAAAGCTAAGATTAAAAAGAATTGCCCTTATCCCTAAATACCGTAGTTCCTCTCCATGGCTGCAATGTTAAAAATTCAGTTTGCATACTTGTATGCAATTTACCTCAGGTGAGTCCGATCACAGTAAGTGAGTCCTGCATATTCAGTGTTCCATGCACCGTCCTGCCTCCCTGTTCTTACTTGGCAGGTCTCACCGCTACCAATATGCTGCCGGTATGGAACTAGTACTTATGGACTGCCAGTAATTAAAGGGGTATTCCCATTTAAGCAAATACACCTGTGTGACCATGGTCAGATTTCTATCCACTGGAAAAAAACAATTAAGCATCTTAGAGAATGACAGCAAGCAGAGATCTAGAAAATAGGTGAAGAATTGATACAGAAAGTATATTGAAGTATTGTATAATTTTCATCGTACAAACAATAAAATTAATTTGCTGAAATGGGAATACCCCTTTAACTAAAAAAACATATACAGCTCTCTTAAATTTCTCTTCTCACCTCTGTGAGGCTGCAGAGAATTCCTGAGGATGGAGTGAGAAGCAGACGAGAGAGAGACAGTGGCTGTGTGTGACTTGGACCAGCTACATCATTAACCACTTCCTCAGGAAAGAGAAGGTGTGAGAAATGTTGGTTACGTGAAGAGAAAACAACCTTACTCCTCACCCCTCCCTTTAGGAATTCTCTTCAGATGGGTTAGCAGTGTCAGCATCAGTGAAAAGGCAGGGTAGCTTGACTGTATACAGCAGTACCATGACTTGAACTAAGGACATCAATAAAAGTCTTTTTTGTCTCTAATGCCATGGATAGGGGCATCAGTGGAACATGTATAAAGACATCTAAAAAGTAATGTTGGTGGTTTGTGGGGTTGAGTTGCCATTAACCATTTTTTGAATTATACATTTGCTCTTTTGATGACTTTATAGTATCAAAATCTGTTTCCATGTACTTAGAATCAGTAATCTAGTAGGAAGAAATCCTATGGGTGACTGGCAGCCCTTCAATCACTGATAGGACCGCCCCTCCCCCCCCCCTCCCGATAACTGAATCTCAGTTAAGAAACAAAAGAAATATAAATAAATAACAAGTTATAACAATAACCCTCAAATAGAATTCGGTCAATGTGCTTGTCTACTTCTGCTCTATAATATGCCGCCTGCAGATTAGAATGCATTTTCATGGTGACCGTTTCACTTCAATGGTGTAAATGTGATCTATATTCTCTGAAATTATGACTTCCAATGTTCTTGATATGTTTCTATGAACAGATAACGTTGATCTACCATACCTGATAGAATGGATCCCGAATTAATAGCCTCAAGCAGATCAATACCCGCAGTAGATGAACAGATGGAGCTCTGTCAATCCATTCTCTGTAGTGGGAAGTAGTAACAAGTGAATAGAAAGAAACATTTTAGAAGAAGGAGCCTTGATCTAATTGTTGAACTTGAATATCTAATTGGATCATTATGCATTAATAGTTTTCTGTGCAGCTGATGCTTTGTGGAACATACAGTGTGTGGGAGACCAGCGTGGGCTACATTACTGTTTATGTCTATGGCTATTAATGGCTAAGCTG
The DNA here is from genome assembly GCF_040894005.1 of Engystomops pustulosus. Lineage (NCBI taxonomy): Eukaryota > Metazoa > Chordata > Amphibia > Anura > Leptodactylidae > Engystomops > Engystomops pustulosus. Next base: position 160,051,028 of record NC_092415.1, on the reverse strand, counting down.
GGAGTAAAGCCAATGAGAAAAATAACATGATGTTGGTCTGAAAAGATGTGAAAGACTGTCACACAATAAAACTTGACTAGAATTTCTGGAATTCCAGAACTTCAGGAATAAAGAGATATTTAGAATTCCACTGTGGTTGCACATTTTTGTTTTTAGGATAAGAGACAAGAAAGAAAGAAGATTTTTTGATTTTATATTAAACTAGCTATAGCTCCGAGTGTTGCCTGGGATAGTAAATAACTGCTCTCAGCTATAACAGAATAGAATGGGTTAACAAAAAATATTTTATTTGTATCTATCGATCGATCTATCTATCTATCTATCTATCTAGTCTCGGACCCTCTCTGTCTCGGACCCTCTCCGTCTCGGACCCTCTCTGTCCCGAACCCTCTCCGTCCCGGACCCTCTCCGGCACTGACCGTCTCCGGCACTGACCGTCTCCGGCACTGACCGTCTCCGGCACTGACCGTCTCCGGCACTGACAGTCTCCGGCACTGACAGTCTCCGGCACTGACAGTCTCTGGCACTGACCGTATGACTGTGACTGTCTCTGACTGTGTCTGAATGTAGTCCAGCAGAAACAATTTTTTCAATGACCGGAGCTCATAATTCCAACATCGATCACTGCACCATTCCTCCTTATTTGTGAACCACTCCAAACACAAGAGATCACTTTTGGGAATAAGTCACCATTCAGACAAGAAACCGCAATATTTTCACTTCTGTCCCAGTCTCCTCCATTCACTGTGTATAAGAGACATATCCAGACATAGTGTAGACCAGTGGTGGCGAACCTATGGCACGGGTGCCAGAGGCGGCACTCCGAGCTCTTTCTGTGGGCACCCGGGCCATCGTCCCAGCACACCAGACAAGACTCAAAGAATCTTCCTGCAGTTCCAAGCAACTTAAAGATGCTGCTTTCAGTCATATTTTGATACTTACTTCGCTACTTGGGACTGTAGGAAGAGGAAGAATTAGACAGGGTTGAATTATTTTCGGAAGACCTCCTGCTGGCCCCACGATTCTCTGTGTACAGAGGGAAACTGGAAAGAAGCTAAAATGATGCAAATTTTCCATCTTTCTACTGTGTTGCTGTCCTCAGGAGGCCAATATGATTGAAAGATGTTGAACAGGTAGCAATACGTTACTGCTTTAATTTTTGGTTGGCACCTCGCAATAAATAAGCAGGGTTTTGGGTTGCAGTTTGGGCACTCGACCTCTAAAAGGTTCGCCATCACTGGTGTAGACAGTTTCAGAATTTTAAAAGCTTTTATTACAGGTTCTACTCACATAAAAAGGTAAAAATGCGCATATCAAAATTATTTTCCACGAGGACGCCAATCTCCGCCCGACCCAGGGTTTCGCCTCTCAGCTTCTCCCGGGGCTTGATTAGCGTCCGTCCTCTAGTCTAATTTATACATATTCAACGTCCAACATAAACTACATTTTGCAACTTATACATAAAATACATAAGAATAATAATTCAATCTTCACAGTATATCTATATCTTTTTAAGAAACTATTCCAAATGTACCTGTGTGTTGTGGATTCTTTTTTGCTGGTTTCCCTAACCCACGTGGGAATCAACTAATGGTTTCCAACCTTCATCCAATCACAGGGATTTTTTAAGGCAAACCCACAAACCTGCTCTTCAAAATCACAAGGGTGTTGACCAATCAACTTGCAGATGTGCTCCATTCACTACATGAGGATACTAATGCTCTATTCTGCTCATATTTGCGGTAAATCGGTGCAGGTAGAACTGGTCTGAAATTAAAAACTAGGGTAGGAGAACACATAAGAAATATTAGAAAAGGGGTGATGACACATAGGGGGTCATTTACTAATGACCCGATTCGCGTTTTCCCGACGTGTTACCCGAATATTTCTGATTTGCGTCGAATTTCCATGAATTGCCCCGGGTTTTTGGCGCACGCGATCGGATTGTGGCGCATCGGCGCTGGCATGCACGCGACGGAAATCGGGGGGGCGTGGACGAACCGAAACCCGACGGATTCGGAAAAACCGCCGCATTTTAAACAAAAAATTGGTCGCACGGGCCATACTCACATGCACCAGGAAGAGATCAGTGAACTCCGACGCAACTCGGCGGACCTCGGCGCAGCAGCGACACCTGGTGGACATCGGGCGCAGGACCTTCATGAATCGCCGGAAGACCCGAACGCTCGTCCAAGAAGCCGCCGCTGGAACGCGAATGGACCGGGTAAGTAAATGTGCCCCATAATGTTTCAGCACATTTTAAAAGAGCACGTCAATCTAATCCGGAAAAATTGCAATTTTGGGCAATTGAGAAAATTTCTGCACATTGGAGGGGAGAACATTTAAATACTGTATTAAGTAGGAGGGAGAGTCAGAGCACATGTCTGCAGGAGGGTGGAGCATGTGAGCGGATGTCCGGTCCGCCGCCCCCGCCCCCCGTGCCGTGGCACCTAGACGGCCTCGCTGGGATGCATCATCTCTAGCCTGCACTGGACCCCGGCGCGTAGCTCGATTCTCGATCTGCGCGCTAATTAGCTAGAGACACATGAGCACCATAGGGAGAGGCACGTGGCAATACGTCTGATCTGCTAACAAGGAGTGGGCTGCAGAGCGAGGAGCACAGACTACCATCGTTTTCTCCTGTGGACGAAGGGCGTTCGTTTTCTTACCTGGCTGGAGCTGTCGGCTGGTTTGCATGTCCCTAAGGGGAGGTGTGGAACCTGGAAGAGGAGCCTGCCCTGGTGGAGCGAATGCCGATGTCTGCATAGAAGTTGAGGAAGTTTCCTGTTGCTATAGCTCGACTGGATGCAGTTAAGTGTCTGCTGAATTCCCTCCTGTTCCTGGGCTATACATCTTCCTAGGAAGCGCCACAGTTGTCGTCTCGGGTATTTACAGATGGAAGGTGTTAAGTATCTCGCTTTGTGCTAAGCGTTCTTCCTAACCTTCTAATAACTATGTGCCGGCTATTTAACTTTGCTTCATTCTAACGTGACTGTCCTCCCTGTCTGCATGACTTTGCCATTATCACACGGCAGCAGCTGTGAAGTCGCTTACTGTTTGTTGAACCCTACGTTGTTGGCTGGCCGATTTACGCGTTAGGAGGTGACAAGGCTGTTGTTTGCATTTTACATTTGGATTCCACTCTCTGTTCAGTCTTGTGTTATGCACCTCTAACCCTGTTAACACACATGTGTCAGCGTTACAAATCTGCCTCAAGTGCTTTGCTAATGTGACTGCTCCTTATGTTTGAATGTCCATCTCGGCATTGCAAGAAAGTATCTGTGGAACTGTCTAACGCATATTTAACTTTTTTTTGGCTTCAATACCTGGTATAAGGCGCTACAGCTACTGCCATTGGGGTTTTCATATGGAAGCCCTGTATTGTGTTATGTGTTTCTTTTAATCCACTAATCCACAGGTGCTATTGCTTTAAAACTGTCTCCAAGTTTACTAACGTGCTATAGCTTTAAAACTGTCTCCAAGTTTACTAACGTGCTATTGCTTTAAAACTGTCTCCAAGTTTACTAACGTGCTATAGCTTTAAAACTGTCTCCAAGTTTACTAACGTGCTATAGCTTTAAAACTGTCTCCAAGTTTACTAACGTGCTATTGCTTTAAAACTGTCTCCAAGTTTACTAACGTGCTATTGCTTTAAAACTGTCTCCAAGTTTACTAACGTGCTATTGCTTTAAAACTGTCTCCAAGTTTACTAACGTGCTATTGCTTTAAAACTGTCTCCAAGTTTACTAACGTGCTATTGCTTTAAAACTGTCTCCAAGTTTACTAACGTGCTATTGCTTTAAAACTGTCTCCAAGTTTACTAACGTGCTATTGCTTTAAAACTGTCTCCAAGTTTACTAACGAGACTGCTTTTGCTTAAATGCATGTCTAATCTTCGCATGCTTCCTGTCTTCATATTGGTTATAGGGAGCGGTTGCTATTCCTACAGGGTTCTATAATTGGAAGCCACTAACTGTTCTGTATAGTCGTACTGTTTATTTATGTGATTGATCCTCCTGCCGACTATCGTGGTATCAGAGGAAACATGCCAAATAATAAGAAACTGGTAAAAGGGGGGGCGAGTACCATGGCTACTACCCCAAAAGAGCAAAGAAAAGCCGCAGAAAAGGCTAGGGAAAATGCTAAATCTAAATTGAATAAATACGCCCTTTCCCCAATAATTCCACAGCAGAGCAGGCTTTCCCTGGGGGGAAGTGAGAAGGTGAATGAGGATAAGGAGGATGGGTCCCAGGCTGGTCTATCTGCCCACTCTGATGAATCATTGGGAGAGATAACGTCAGATACTTCAGTGAATAACATCTCTGCAGTTAGTATGGCTGAGACCATACCGGGGAAAGATAGTAATGGTCATAGCCCCTTAAGTAATCGTCAAGAAAAAATACAGGGGAAACAACATACAGATATTCCATCCTTAAACCAGATCTATGAAGCAATCTTGAATTGTAGGGGTGACATTAGGATGCTAACAACAGAGGTCACACAGGTGAACAAGGAAGTGTCTCAACTCAGGATCGATATTTCAAAAATGGGGCAGCGGTTGGATGAGGCGGAAGGTCGAATCTCTGACGTTGAGGATAAACTTGTAAAAGTAGAGACAGAAATTAAATATTTAAAATCTGAATTGACGATACAAAACAAAAAAATAGTGGACCTAGAAAATCGGTCCAGACGTGCAAATATCCGATGTATGGGTTTCCCGGAAAAATCGGAGGGTGGAGATGTTGTTTCTTTTATGCAAGAATGGTTAAAAACAACTTTAGGCCCCGAAATTGCTTCTTTTCCATCCTTCATCGAGAGGGCTCATAGAATCCCCAGCCGCAATCCTATCCCGGGGGGCCTTTCTAGACCAATTTTGATAAAATTATTTTCCTCGAGAGATAGAGACATGATTATGCGCAAGGCCCGGGAAAAAGGGAAAATAGAGTATAATGGGCAAACCATTCGTCTGTTTCCAGACTTCGCTAAGGAGACGAGAAATAGGCGTAAAGATTTTTTTGAAGTAAAGCAAAAACTACGCCAAGCTGGTATCCAGTATTCTATGCTGTTCCCGGCTAAATTAAGGGTTATGTGGAAAGAAAAAAGTGTGTTCTTTGAGGATCCAGATGATGCACTGGAATGGTTTACAAGAAGATGATGTGTCATTATTAGTTGATGAATAAGCTGGAGATGACCGGCGAGGTCGTTGGGGTGTCGGTATGGGGGGGAGGGAGGGATGATGCGAGGTTTAGAGGTTAGGGCTGCCCCGAGGTCTTTGGTTTTGGGACGGTCCCTTGGCCATCTGGAGGTTGGGAGAGGTGAAGGGTGGGTTTGGGCGGGGGGGTGGGGAGGGGGGGGTGGCGAGGGGGGGGTGGGTGGCCATATCTCTAGAGTATTCACACAGTTTTTTTTTTTTTTTTGTTTGTTTTTTTTTCTTTTTCTCTTTTTCTTTTTCTCCTTTCTCTCCCCTCTTCCTGTTGCATTTTATTGGTGGTCAGCTCTCGGTTCGAGTGGTCAGTCCCCCTAATAAGTTTTGGTCGACTTGAGAGCACTGAATGAAAGTTTTGTCATGGAATATTAGGGGGCTGGGCCCCAGGAACAAACAAGTTGCGATTTTTGATTTGATCAATAAACACCGTCCTGATATTGTTGCATTACAGGAAACCCATTTGACCACTGAATCAGCGGTCAAAATTGGAAAAAAATGGATTGGATGGATGTATCATTCCTTTTTCTCCTCATATTCGAGAGGGGTAACATTAATTTTTCGGCGGGATTTGGAGTACCAGGAGATTCAAGTAAAGGTGGATCCCGAGGGGAAATACATCTTTGTGTATTGTATTATAGAGGGTAAATCATGGGTTATTGGTAATATATATGTCCCACCCCCATTTTCCACAGGTGTAATAGTAGAATTTTTCACCTTTTGCACAAAGATGGGAGGATTATACACGCTATTAATAGGGGACTTCAACACAGTTTTGGACATAGAGGCGGACGTTGCCCAGTTGGGTCCGGCTAAGCGTTCCTATCACAAACCTCATATGCTTAAAAATTTATTGGAGTCATTCGGATGGTATGAGACATGGCGGGAATTAAATAAAGGAAAAAGGGGTTTTTCATATTTCTCTAAAACTCACAATGTTTTTTCACGGTTAGATATGGCACTCATTAATGCTAGTACTTTGTCCCTCTGCACGTCATGCACTTATGGGACTAGAGGGGTCTCTGATCATACACCTTTAATATGTAATTTTAATTTAGGGAAAAAGATAAATACTAGGTGGTTTAAAATCACCCCATCATGGATAAACACATTAGGGAAAAGTGATTGGGTGGTAAATCAAATTAATGAATTTTTTTTGTTTAATAAGGGGATCTCCCCATTAGATTTAGTATGGGACACGGCCAAGTCTTTTATTAGAGGTATATTTAAGGCACAAATACTTAGGCATAAGAAGGAAACACAGAAAGATACACAGGTTTTGGAAAATAAAATACAATTACTTGAGGAAAAATATATGTCAGACCCCTCGGAACAAAATAGAATCAATTGGGAAGAAACACAAAATTTACATTCTGACCTTATCCAGGCCCAAGTAAATAAGAAAATGGGGGACCATGCCAGAAAGGGTTATATAGAAGCCAACCTCCCTGGGAGAATGTTAGCAAATTTAATTAAAGAGGAGAAAAAGCGGGTGATAATTAAATCTATAGAGGGGTCAGGAAATGGGACTCTCCATCGGCCGGAAGACATCCAGAAGGCCTTTGTGGAATATTATGAGGAACTTTTTGAGTCCAAGAGTACAATGACGGGCGATCAGTTAAGGAAATATCTTTCGCAGATTCCATTACCGCACCTATCAGGGGAGGAGAGAGCACTGTTGGAGGCCCCTATAACCCATGAGGAAATATTGAAAGTCCTCTCACACACGGCGCGGGGCAGCTCCCCCGGTTTGGACGGGATCCCGTTTGAACTGTACGAGTTATATAAAGATGAACTAATATCCCATTTATTGGAAGTATGGAATCACGCGATTACCAAGAGGGAGCTTCCTCCATCCATGAGGGAAGCCCTCATAACTTTGATCCCAAAAATAGGGAAAGACAGTAATAAGCTGGACTCATATCGGCCAATCTCCCTGATCAACACAGATAATAAGCTGTTCGCTAAACTATTGGCTGAGAGACTGAAGAGATGTATTAGGAGTGTGGTCCACGTGGACCAGTGTGGCTTTATGCCGGGCTGCTCCACGATGGACAATCTTAGGAGACTGTTTCTTAATCTCCAGTTGATCCCAGCCAATACGGGGGAACGTACTATCTTAATGCTGGATGCATCTAGAGCGTTCGATACTATAGAATGGGACTATCTTTGGGCAACTCTGGAGATAATGGGGTTCGGTGATAAGTTTATAAACCTGATAAAAACTTTATATTCAGGCCCCTTAGCCAGGATTTTGGTGAACGGGGAAGTTTCTAGGGTACTTAAACTAGGTCGAGGTTCTAGACAGGGTTGCCCTCTTTCCCCGTTATTGTTTGCCATAGCCTTGGAACCCCTTGCATGTCAAATTCGGCAATCCCCAAATATTAAAGGATTTAATCAAAGGGGTACCGAGGAAAAGATTTCGCTATATGCGGATGACATCCTGTTATTTCTGGGGGCCCATGAGGCCATCCCGAGGGTTTTTTCAACATTTGATGTGTTTGGGAGGGCCTCCGGGTTGACCATTAACTGGCAGAAGTCGGCATGTCTGCCAGTGGACCCTCTGGTAAAATCTATACCCCGGGGACTTAAGACGATTGAGGTAAACGGATGGGTGGAATATCTTGGGATTAAATGCTCAATAGACATAACCAGATATACGGAGCTTAATATAATGCCAGTGATAGGGTATATTAGAAGTAAGATCAAAACGTGGAAAAAACTACCCATTAATTTGATAGGTAGAATTGCCCTTATTAAAATGCAACTTCTCCCTAAACTCCTTTACGTGTTGGCTGCGGCTCCTATTTGGATCCCAGTAAAAATCTATCGGATTATAGAAAGCCTCTTTAGGGAGCTAGTTTGGAGAGGTAGGCAACCACGCCTGAAACTGGAGGTTATGATGCTCCCATATGAAGAGGGGGGCTTCAACCTCCCGGATTTAAAAGTTTATTTTTTAACATCACAAATTAAACATATCTTGACCTGGGATTGCTCTCCCCTGACAGGTCTTCCGGGTAGTGTGATCGGTTCAGGGGATCATACGCTTAAACTTAACATTTTTGAAGCTCTAGAGACTGGTAACTGGGAAAGACAGCCTATGAGGAAAACGCATCCCACAATATCCCTGATGGTTCAAGTGTGGCGTGAGATTAAATCCCTATGGGATATTGAAGATATTTTCCCCTTCTCCCCCATATGGAAAAATGCAAACCTGGGTTCACCCGATATTATAGAACGTCCATGGATAGAGAAGGGAGTAATTCACGTCCACCAGCTTGTCAGAAACGGTAAAATAAGGCCATTTTCAGCTATAAGAGAGGAGTATGAGATTCCCCCCTCATGTTTTTTTGCATACGTACAATTGGCCCATTGGTGGTCCTCTCTTAATAAGACGGTCCTGGAATGGGAGGGGCTACCCCCAATTATAAGATTATTGTGGATATTTAATAAAAGAAAGATTAAGACTCAAAAAATATATTCTAGTATAGTCACACAAAGGCACCGTAGGTTACTTAATAGACCCAGGGAAAAATGGATGGAGGAAATTGGAACTGTTGAAGATCAGGCCTGGGGAGATACCCTGAGAGATATAAAAAAGATATTAAAAATCCCTGCACATAGGCTGACGCAATTGTCAATCCTGCATAGGATATACTATACCCCAAAAAAAATTTCATTATTTTCAGGAGAAATGGTCCGGTGTAAACGATGCGGGGGGGAGAATGCTGACGATGTTCACATGCTATGGTCATGTCCATTAATGCAAAACTATTGGGAAGGAATTATTAAAGAAATTGTAAATTGCTTTGACACCCAAATCCCATTTCACTTTACCACCTGTATTCTAGGCATATGGCATAGGGAAGATGATAGAGCACTAGGGAATTACGTAGTTAGAAAACTGCTGTTTCTCGCTAGATTTTGTATTGTCAAAAAGTGGATATCCTCAGACCCCCCCTCACTCGCTTTGTGGAAACGAATCACGAACAAGACAATCCTAGCTGAGGGTTATGAAAATGGTAGAACAAACACCAGCTCTAAATTGATCTATTTGAGAAACTGGCAGAAATGGATAGATTCCTATTTTGCAATAGAGGAAAAGAAGATTTTAGGGGTATTATAACTTCCCGTGAGATAGGGAAGGCAATATGGTAGTGGGGAGAGGGGCCATGAAATTGCCATACTTTGTTCACGCATTAATTTTATAATTCTTTTTTTTTTTTTTTTTTTTTTTCTCTTGTTAATGATTTATGGTGATTATCTAGGGATATGACTGGGGGGGGGGGGGTTGGGTAGGTAAGGGGTAGGGAGGGAAGGGAAATGGGGAGGGAAGGTAGGGGAAGGTCAAGGGGATATAGGAAAATTGTATCATGTTTTATAACGGTGACTACCCAAGTTAAAATTGTAAAGTTTGTTGTATATAAAAGTAGTACCTTATACGTGCTTAAAATATTTGCTATGTCCTGGTTTAAACATTGTTAATATTGGTAATGCTATGTTTATGCGGATGGGTAGATGTATAATATATGTGAAAGATTGATTTGATCTATGTATAATGCAAGCTAGAGGCCCACCTCTAAACCTGAAAGTAAATAACTAGCCGGTTGGACTGGCAATTATTTAGCAAGCATCCATAACTAGTAAGGGTAGAAACCTAATACATGTTATAAATTTCTTATATGTAATGTAGCACTTTATTTGTTATATGATTGTATTGCTGGAAAAATCAATAAAAAATTTTATAAAAAAAAAAAAAAAAGTAGGAGGGAGAGTCAATGGATTTATAGACTGGGCACTTTAGCACCAAGAGGTATGAATATAGATTTCGAACTAAAATGTTTTTTAAGAGACACATAGTAGAAAACAAGGTAAATAGGTATGTTGGGTGATACACTTATGAAGATGCAGGGGTATAGTAGGATTGATATTTTACATAGTTTTTGAATGTAGCAATATGAAATGGATTAAGGTTCTAAATCATTATTTAATATAGGAGTCTAAAATGGGGTTCTAGATATGGGAAATTAGGATAATTCATTGTGTGACTTTATTGTAATTTATTGATATGTCTAGATATGGTCGAGAGAAAACCTTTTGGAATTAAGTAGAAAATATAATATTTAGAGATAGGAGATAACAGAATTCTGGTGTTATGTATAGTAAACTGCCGTTATAAATGTACATTTTGAACAGCCAAGAGCCAAGAGTAAAGAGGCACTGCACTTTTGGAAATTTCGAATCTCGAACAGCCAAGAGCAACATTTGGAAATTTAATATAGGAAGAAGGATAGGTGGAAATAAATGAATATCCTCCTGCACCGATGTACCGTAAATATGAGCAGAATAGAGCATTAGTATCCTCATGTAGTGAAGGAGCACATCTGCGGGTTGATTGGTCAACACCCTTGTGATTTTGAAGAGCAGGTTTGTGGGTTTGCCTTAAAAAATCTGTGTGATAGATCGATGGTTGGAAACCATTAGTTGATTCCCACGTGGGTTAGGGAAACCATCAAAAAAGAATCCACAACACACATGTACATTTGGAATAGTTTCTTAAAAAGATATAGATATACTGTGAAGATTGAATTATTATTCTTATGTATTTCATGTATAAGTTGGAAAATGTAGTTTATGTTGGACATTGAATATGTATAAATTAGACTAGAGGACGGACGCTAATCAACCCCTGGAAGAAGCTGAGAGGCGAAACCCTGGGTCGGGCGGAGATTGGCGTCCTCGTGGAAAATAATTTTGATATGCGCATTTTTACCTTTTTATGTGAGTAGAACCTGTAATAAAAGCTTTTAAAATTCTGAAACTGTCTACACTATGTCTGGATATGTCTCTTATACACAGTGAATGGAGGAGACTGGGACAGAAGTGAAAATATTGCAGTTTCTTGTCTGAATGGTGACTTATTCCCAAAAGTGATCTCTTGTGTTTGGAGTGGTTCACAAATAAGGAGGAATGGTGCAGTGATCGATGTTGGAATTATGAGCTCCGGTCATTGAAAAAATTGTTTCTGCTGGACTACTTAATAGTGGATGATAGTAGGACAGACGGTGCAACACCATTTATTATATTATATGTGTCTGAATGTGTCTGTCTGTGACAGTTTCGGTCTTGGAGTGTCTGTGATTGTGTCTGTCTCCGACTGTCTCTGTTTCTGTCTGTCTGACTCCAGGTTTCTCTGACTGTCTCTGTCTCTGATTTTCTCTGTTTTTGTCTCTGCTGTCTCTGCTTGCCTCTGACTGTGTCTGTCTCTGACCATTTCTGTCTCTTACTCCGCCTGTCTTTATCTGTATGTCTCTGTCTCTGAATGTCTCTGTTTCTAACTGTATCTGTCTCTGATTGTCTATGACTTTCTCAGACTTTCTTTGTCTGCCTCTGACACTGTCTGTCTCTGACTGTAAGTCTGTCTCTGTCTATCTCCAATTTTCTCCATCTGTCTCTGACTGTGACTGTCCCTGGCCATCTATGTATTTTTCTCTGACTGTCACTTTGTCTATTGGGGGATTTATCAGAAGTGTCTGAGAGAAGAACTGTTCTATTTGCCAACCAATCAGAGCTAAAGTTTCATTTTCCCACAGCTGTTTATTAAATTACACCTGATCTCTGATTGGTTTCCATGAGCAAATGGAACAGTTTTACCTCAGACATTTCTGATAAATCTCCCCCTATCTCTGTATCTCACACACAAGCATCTTATACTCATTGCCTATAGTAACCAATCACAGCTCAGAGCTCATATTAATGACCTGTGGAAAAACAGGAACCAATCACAGCTCAGCTTCCAACTGCCACAGCAGCAGCTAACAATGGTTCCTGTATATGGTGGGTAACAAGTGGATTTTGGAAAGTGCAGGGTTAAAACTTTGGCTCAAAACCTGGTCTATGACATTCCCTGAGTCACAGAGAGCGGGTGCAAAATTTTGTGATTGTAAATGCGATGGTACAGATTCCTTTAGCGGACATGCATACATACATACACACACAGATACACTCAGCTTTATATATTCGATTAGTTCTATCCAATGTAGATTATATAAAAGGGTAATGATAAAGAACTGTGATAATTATTGTCTACATCAACTAATGCTATAAAATCATACAAAAACGTTTTATTTTACCTGCATCCAAGCCTGTTCTTTATCAGGGCCATGAATATGTCAAGGAATAAGTTATGCTGCGAGTGCTGGCTAAAATTTCTTTCATTTTTGTAGTTGATACTAAAAGGTTAAAGAGAATACATCATTACACTCTATTACATAAAACTATAACACATAGATTGAAAAATATTGATTTTGCACTTTGATTAGATTCAGTAGCAAACCTCTCCTAATATTTACCACAACTATGGATACTTTGCTTTACCCTCTTAGGTCCATGCACATGCACAGGAGCTTTATTAGCACTGGGTTCAGAAGACAAGTGGTCATCAATACTTTATATTTGACAGTATTAAAGTTTAACTAAACATTTACAAAACTGGATAAATGACTAGTGCAGATGATTATAATAAAAAAATTGTAATATACTTTATCAAAGAGATATGTTCCTGTGTCCTTCATTTCCATGAGTAGGAGCGTGTACACACTATGCAGAGCAGACACTCACGATGTACACCAACAGGAAGATTTAAGTATATAGCAAAGGGGAAAGTTTGGGAAAAGGGATGAGTTGTGAGTGTATAATTAAAATCTAACTTTTATTGATTCTTTTTTAAAAAATACACAGACTCATATATGTCTCTAAAAACTATAAGCTACTGGTATGGCACGACAAGCCACACGCATTCAATGTCACAGAGGCTATATAATGTAAGGTACTATGGTTTATGGGACAATAGTGCAGGAGGAAGTCCCCTTATAAATGTTATATTACCTCCTGTAATGTTATATCGCGACCCCCTATTAGTGTTTCTATGGGGGTTTTGAAATCCCCATAGAAACACTATTAGGGGGACGCGAATAACATTATTATTTTGATTGACGGCTCTGTGTCTCTTCAAATCTTGGACTCTCAATAGGGCTCTATGGGAACCTACCACTAGCTGTATTCATGAAAATGTTGTGACAGGTTCTCTTTAAATTGCCTTATGAATTATGTTGACCTAGACATGACCAAACCAAGTGCCCCGGCTTTTTTCAAAAATCCCTTCCCACACTCTACCCTAGCAAAGTGACTGATGTGTCAAGTGGCACACTGTATTGTAATCTAAATCTTGTACATGTGCCATACATTCTCAGAGGATTTGCAGACAAAAAAATTTCAATGTCACTTACAATCTTGTGGTGGGTCCAGTTTCAAGGTGAAGAGGAATTACTGTAGAAGAGCCAGCACATTTCCCTGGCTTGACCATGTCCAGTGAACACGTTTCAGCAAACCACGAGACGCTTCTATGAACACCACACAAGCTTGGACTTGGTTTTAGACGAAACCCACCATCAAAATCAAGCATGATAAAACAGGGACACTTACTCATAGATACAGGCACAGTGACTGTGATAAACTTCTTATATGTGTTATCCATGGCCTCCTTTCTTCTAAAATTCAATTTTTATATTAGGCTAAAAGTCAGAAGGCTCAGCTTCACAGGATGTTATATTGTCTTCCCCTCAGCACTTCCCCCTCCCTCTGCCTGACGTAATCTCACTATAGAAGAGGAAGTTTCAGCACACGGTGGTTCTGGTAACACCCCCAGGAGCCCTTCTGGCTCAATAGCAGAATTTTAAAAGTTGATTTTACAGTGCCTGGATTCAGTAGCACAGGTTTATCCATGCTTGATTTTGATGGTAGATTTGAGTAACATATACAGTATTAAAAGCTGTTTAGTCCTCAAGAATGTCTTGACAGACATATCTTTATATTTGTATGTAATACTTTTTTTGGTACAGTAAATGAGGATTATTTACCTAAATTTTTCAAGTTCTACAGATTCAGTAGATTCTTGCCACTGATTTTTAGAAGAGTGGTTTTTTCCAAACTTCTGCTGAGTCTTTGGCGTGCCAGTAGCTCTCAAAGCAGGAAGCTTAAAATAAAAATAAAACACATTTAAATTTATAAAAAACTTTGCAGAAAATAATGACCCTCTATAACAATTAACAATAATGCATACTAATTGCTTCTCAGTTTTAGCCATTTTTCAAGTTTTTGCCTTCAGATTGGATATGCAACAAGCACCAAAAAGTGGTTGAGTAGCACTTAGACATTGTGTAGGATGCCTCAATTATTTTTTTCTTGGCTTTATCAAAGAATAGTTTTTTTTCTCTTAGCATTCTAGTTAATGGGACTGAAAGGGCTTCTGCAGAGTACTTAACGAGTTCCCGAATTTTGTTTTGCTGCAGGAAACTGCAGGAATCTGTGTCTGGAATTATGGCACACGACCACTAAACAAACATTCATTCTACACATCATGCTTATACGCTCCCAATCACTCTTGCATGTAACTAGGTGGACCCGGACATGTGACCTGAAAAAACGGCATGATGAGATGCAGCCTGGCAATTATTATGAATGAGTGTGTAAGAGCACCTTATGTGTGTTGTCCGTGAGGACACCTGGTAACTTCAACAAAGCCCCACACTTTACAATGGAGGTATGTAAGGCTGCTGTTAGTAAGGTGAAGGTTAAAAGGGGAGATTAATAAAAAAAACTGCAGTCTTTTATAATTGCCCTCAGCAAGCACTAGTAGAATAAAAATAGCTGTGCTTACGGGACATTACAGGGAACCTGTCCCCGCCTCACCCCACAAGTCTTTATACATGTTTCACTAATGACCCTGTTCATAGGGTAAGTGGCTCCATTCTTGTGAAAAAGTCTTTTATGGATGTCCTCTGTTCTAGTCATGGAGGCAGGGAGCTGCAGTATAGAGTCAAGCTACCCTGCCCTCTTCACTAACACTGCTAAGCCAGCTGAAGAGAATTTCTGAGCTCGGGGTAAAGAGCTAGTTAATTTCTCTTCACATAGCCAGCATCACTTTAACCCCCTCTATCCTGAGGGCATGGTTAAAGGGCATCTACCACCAGAATGAAGAAATGTATGCAAATGAGCCCGAGGGGCTTCAAGATCTATGGGTGTTCATTTGTATACAGTTTTTCATCCTGGTGGTAGATGTCCTTTAATGATATAGGAGAACCAAATAACATACAGCCACAGTCTCTCTCACCACCTCCTCATCCCTTCCTCAGGAATCATCTTCAGCTGGTTAAGCAGTGTTGGCATCAGGAGGAGTAGCTTGGTTGTATGCTGCAGCTCCCTGCCTCCAGTGACTGGAAGAGAGGACATCCATAAAAGGTATTGTTTGTGGTTTGTGGCGGCAGGGGGGGGGGATGGTTTAATTGGGTGTGGTCACTGGTGAAAGGTTCTCTTCAAGTACAAAAACCTGAACAAAAAATAACTTTTGTGTAAATGATTTATCTTTTAAATTTTAATACCGTAAATAAAATGATAATTATCAGCAGGAAAATATATAACTCAAGGAACAATTTCTCAACTTCTCAACACAGCTTCCCAAATACCTTGTCGACTGTGCCAGAATGTAAGAACATTCTCAGCAGGTAAACAATGCACAAATGAATTCTTAGGTGAATAACACCGGGCTGTTGTGTTTACGCGCTAATGTGTCCCTGAAGTATAATTTATTTTTACAACCCTACTTCACCTGTAAATTTGGGGTTTCGCAAAAGCTAATTAAAGCTGTGGCAAGAATTAAGCCACAGCACTCAAAGCAGTGGGTAGGATCCTAAAAAGGTTAAACATATATATTTTATGTCATGTGCCTTCTGTATGCTTTATTCGGATATTACTATGGCATCACCTAAGATTATGGACCACAGAGTGTGAGTCCCGACCAGAAACCTCAGATGTGGATGGTCCTGTCATTTTATGGTGGAAAAAAAACTTTTAAAAATATGCAAATGAGCCCCAGGGGCTCCTGTGTACATCACAGAAGCCCTTTCTGACTCTTTCGGCTGTCATTGGTTCTCTGGCAGGAGAAGGGAGGGAAGAAGGGGGGATAAGCGTCAAAGTAAGGCGTGAATAATTAGCAGCCGACCAAACCAGAATGGGAATCTCTGACCTAAACAGGAGCCCCTGAGGCTCATTTGGGAATTTTAAAGGCCCTTTTTTAAAAAAATAAACCTTTAATAGCTAAATAAAGAAAGGATCCAGTTTCAGGGGGCACACGCCTGTGTGTAAGTATGCTTGGATTAAAAGCACAAAGTTTGCTTTAACTACCACTTTATTAACACTTCTCCTTACCATGGTAAAGCAGTTAGCTTGTATAGGGGATAGGGGTTCCAGTAAAGGGCCCTCAAAAATAGGAATACTATTGCCATTGTGCAGACCAGATCTGACGAACCAGACTGCAACCGGACCCATTGATTTCAACGTACTTATACACAAAAATCCTTGCAAAACAGATTTTTTTGGATCAAATTAGCATATCCTAATGTGTAGTCTGAGTTTTTCTCAGACCGCAAGCTGAGTACAGAAGAACTGACATTTGTTCTTTTATTATCCATTGTCATTCCCGGGGGAGGCACCAAAGAGGATAAAGGGAACTGTAAATATTGATTGTGTGAATATCCCCAAAGCTTATAACTGGGAAAACCCTTTAGGAGAAGCTGTGGAGCTTCAATAATTTAATCTATAAGATTAGTTTTTTTGATCAGAAAACACTAATGTAGAACTTTTAGAAAGAAAGTGCCCTTTCGGTTTTTTTAATTATAGTATTCAGGGAAAGGTGATAAAATTAGTTTTCTTATCATTTATTGTGCTATTTTTCACTTAAAAAATTCACCTTCAAAAATGTTTAACTTTTTTATTTTTCCATGTAAAGAGCTGTGTGATGGCTTTTTTCATATGTAACAAATTGCACCTCATAGTGACAGTATTTAATATCCAATTCTGTGTACTGGAAAGCAGGAAGAAATTCCAAATGCAGTGAAATTGCTGGAAAAACACATTTGCAGCATTTTCTTGTGGGCTTGGTTTTTACGACTCTTACTGTGCGCCCCAAATGACAGGTCTACTTTATTCTTTGGTTTGGTACGGTCATAGTAATACCAAATTTCTACAGGTTTTATTGTGTATTGTTACTTTTCGAAAAATACTATCCAAATTTTTTTGTTTGTTTATTATTTTTCACACCCTATAGAGTGTGAAGTATTACTGTATGATTAATAAAAATGATTTTATTTTACACGCTTACTAAATGCTGGAACTAAGATGGTACCTGCCTGTGGATCGCCTTATATTGGAAGCACTTCCTGGAATAGATGGATGTCCACTGAGCATGATCGGAACTATCGCAGCCATATATAGACTATGGGGAAATGATGCTACAGTGCTACTTTCATGTCATAATCAGACAACCATCTATGTAGTCACACCCTGCTAACTGTGAAGTCCCTCCCCAAAATAGTTTGTATATAGTGTTATGTGTCGGCAATAAAGAACAAAACTACTTCCTCTTTTGGTCGGTACCACTTACTGCTGAGGAAGATCTTTATAGCATAGTTTTGAGCTTTGGGCTCACTCAGCAGCAAAACCCTATTTTTCAATGAAACGAAGTACTGTACAACGGAGGGAAACAAGGCAGACAGGTAGATATCCAGAGGAAATCCAAGCACACCAAGTGATGCTTTTAATGCAGCCCAAAAAATGTGACATTTCAACTTGCTCTAAGTCCTTGTCAAACATAAAATGCTGCTGGGGTAATTGGTGTGCCTGAATTTCCTCTGGATATCACAAAATGATTTTAGAAATACACTAGCAGGCATAGCTTAAAATCAGATCCATTTACCTGCTGTTTGCTAGCTTGCACATTTAAGAGGGACCAAAGCCTTTTGACATCCGAATATTTCCTACAAATAAATAATTAGAAAAATAAAAATTGAGAATGTGATTTATCATTAATATATGTTTCTTGACATTTTCCTTTGTAGTGTAAATGTTGAATGGTAAAGTATTCACTCATCTTTTCATTAGTGATAACCAGAGACTACACATACGAAGGATACTTTATTGAATAGGAAGAGCTATGTATTAAAATATTAGCATGCTTATGTCAATTGCTACTTTAAACCTTAAAAATTATAATGTGGGGAGGATGACCACAATATCAGAGAGAGAGGAGGGGCCACAAAATGAGAGGGAGCTGTAGACGCCACAATATAAAGGGGAGATGAGAGACCATAAAATGAGATTTGGGCCCAAAATAATAGGGGGAGATGAGAGGCCCAATCTGAGAGAAATATGAGAGTCACCACAATATTAGGACAAGATAAAAGGAGCCACAATATGAGTGAAATGATATGAGGAGGAGACGAGAGGCTACGATATGATAGGGAAAATGGGGTCCACAATATGGGGGGGGGGTGATGAGAATATTACAATATGTGGGGAAGATATGAGGGAGAGGAGGGAACACAATATGAGGAGCTGATGACAATATTACAATATGTGTGGAAGATAAGGATGACCACAATATGAGGGAGAGAGGAGTGGCTACAATATGAGGGAGAGGAGGGAACACAATATGAGGGAGAGGAGGGAACACAATATGAGGAGGTGATGAGAATATAATAATATGTGGGGAAGATGAGGATGACCACAATATGAAGGAGAGAGGAGGGGCCACAATATGAGGGAGAGAGGAGGGAACACAATATGTGGGAGAGAGGAGGGAACAAAATATGAGGAGGTGATGAGAGTATTTAAATATGTGGAGAAGATGACCACAATATGAGGGAGAGAAGAGGGGTTGCAATATGAGAGAGAGATGTAGATGCCACAATCTGAGAGGAAGATGAAAGGGGCCACAATATAAGGGCAAGATATAAGGGGCTACAATATGAGTGAGAGGTAAGAGGGGGCACAATATGGGAAGGAAATGAGGGCTTCAATATAATAATGGAGATGAGAGACTACAATATATAAGTGAGAGGAGGGCCCTTATATGTGGGGGAGATGAGCGGGGCCACACTATGAAAGGAAGATGAGTGGCCATAATATGAGTGGGAGGTTTGGGACCAAAATGAGAGGGGAGATGAGAGGCCACAATCTGAGATAAAGATGCAAAGGTATACAATATTAGGAAGAGATAACAGGAGCAACAATATGAGGAGATGATAGGCCACAATATGATAGGGAGAATTGGGGTCATCCTCTATGCAAGGATAATGTGTGGGTCCCTTCCACTCCAACAGACAATAGTGAAAGGATTGTCCTCTCTATGTTCTATAGAAATAAGTACAATAAAGTGGTCATTCACCGCTTGCCCATCCTAGACCAAGATAACAAGTCAGAAAATAGGTTGTATTGAGCAACTTTGATTGATCTAATAACCTGAAATGTGAAAAAGTGACAGATATTCCATTTTTGAATTGAAATAGTCATAAAACACACTAAACATGAAAAAATTTAAATAAAATTCTTCTTTGAAATATATTTGTCATTTTTGATAATATATTTTCCACAATGTTGTAAAATTTGCTTAAAACACAATAGAAGTGGTTATCCGGGAATACAAACAATAAACATCTTATACCCTGCGCCTGTTCACCCGCGGCGCCCTATGCCACGCACCTGTTGCTGTGGTTTATTGTTTAGACCCCCAAGCCGTATATAGCTTTTTTTTAATCCGGGACAACCCTTCTAACAATGATATAAAATAAATAAATTCTTAAAATATCAAAAATTCTAACCTTGAAGCTGCTCCTTGACTTTTCTTTTCAGAAACTTTTTCCGTTTTTTTCCCTTTCTCATCCTGATCCGGCATTATAATACAATTTAGTTCAGACAACTGAATTTTCCATTCCTAAAAAGAAAAACATTGTGTTAGTTGCAAAGATGTAAATAACCTTAAGTAAAAGTCGCCTGGACCCTTTTATTGAGTAAAAGAGTAACTAAACCTTTGAGTGTGTGTGTACACATGGGGTTAACGCGCTTTGAAAACACTGCAGTAACAAAATGCACATGTTAACACCACGGTAACACATTCGTTAACATCACAACAAACTTGTGTTTCGTAAAGACAAATGTTAACAGTAATTTAATTAGACAAAACTCTCTTCAGCTGTTGCACTGTGGTTTAAAATGCACACGTTAAAGCAAATCTACCAGTTGGTAGAATGCATATTAAACTAAACATCTTAAACTTGGTTAGTCAGGGAACATAGCTTTTTCACAAAAAAAAAAATCTTAAAATTACGCTAATGAGGCTCCAGGGCTCCTGGGACCATAACACAGGGTGCTCAGCACTTTCCCATTAGCCTTATTATTTACACCTCCGGCGTGAATGAGACAGCAGTGCCCACCCTTTCCCTTCCTGAGAGCTGGTGACGTCACCAAGCTCTCGGGAACCGTAGAGCTTGCGCACTTTTAGTGGGTAGAGGTGGTGGATTAAAGTAAATGCTGCTAGTAATATATGCAGCTGCCCAGTACTTAATATGTATATAGCCAAACTCTACCCTGGGGTGATGGCAAGCGTGCCAATAAAGATGGCTCTGAGTGCCACCTCTGGCACCCGTGCCATAGGTTCGCCACCACTGTCCTAAGTGCTCCGCAGTGTTTGGCAGAGCAGGGAATGTATTGTTCCCTCGCTCTGCCATAGACACAAGTCTAATGACGGCCACCCAGTTTTCTGAACTATCTGCTATTTTAACAGCCAGTTAAGAAAAGCTGGACCAGAGAATATAGAGGGCGATTCTGGGCGAATCACAGGAACATAATGTTATAAAATATATTATATTATCATCTACACTATTAATTTATACAATTTTGTTGAAAGTTTAGTTAAATTTTAAATCACTGTGGAATTTTGGAATTTTTTTTTCCTGTCTATTTCTCCTGCTTGTTCCAAGAAACTACCAAATGTAACCTGAGAATTCACAACCACAGATTATTTCCAAGGATCAAGTGCTGAGCCAGTGACGGAGGATTAAATAGCATGGAGCAAAACTATGACTGAAGTGTGGTAGCTGCCATCGCTGAGATCCTTAGACTTCCCAATTACTTTGCTCCTGATGGTTGCTGCTTTCCCTAAGGATCTTCAGAAACCCATTTGTGCTCCAGTCCCAGTGCTGGTACAGTGCGATCTAGTAGGGATTTATTATTGAAAATCTCAGGTTTTACTTACCATTTATGTATTGCCAGCTTCAAGTATAGCAATAAAAATGTAGTAAAGAGGGATCGCCATTGGGTAAACACATTATAGGGACGCCGAGCTCCTGAGCAACTATTTATATAAGGTGGGATTGTTTATTTGACAGGAAATGTTTATTTAAGGTGGGCTAAAAAAAACTCATCTGGACTGGGTTGGTCAGTGAGTACCATAGAGACAGGGTGAGCCTGTGAGAGTATGCCGATATGGGAAGATTAGAGACATACATTTCCAGTCCTTACCATTTTATACATTCTCAGTCTCCTTGAAGGAAGGCATAGAGGACAGAGGGCTCAGTTATGGAGGAAAGGGTAACAGGTTGTCAACCACCAAAACATACCCTCACATTCCAATTACTGGTGGCCACAACTCTCTACAACAGTCTATACCATTTTGTAGCCAATTTAGATTGAAAACCAGATGTTCCTACAAAGTTGTGGTATCAGTATGACTAGAGGGTGTCCTCCTCTGTCACCACACAGGACACTTCTAGCTACATCCACATAGTAACTCTTCTCTACAGATCCAGATAAGGGCATGGGAATTGGCCAAAATGTTGTCACTAAACATCTGTGTTCTTTGTATCTATGTGGTGAATACCTATAAAGGAATATACTATATATTAAACCTCCCGTTTAAGATCCATCCTCCTTAAAGGCATGTGCCTGATCTGCACAAGATGCCTTTTATCAGGACATTCCTACTTTTTGCTCGCTTCTTCCAACATATCGTAGTAGCTATTTGTGATACAGCAAGAACCATCTGACAGCTGGATAGTGCTTCTTCACCAAACTAATGTGCCATATGTCAGAGCAGCTGAGGGTGACAACTGATTATCAAAGAGGGAGACAGGAGTGGTGTTAAGGTGACAGCATGACCCACCTTAGGATCTAGGAGAGGACCTGCTCCATAATTTGTGGTTTGATTTTATATACAGGGCCGTGTAAATCATGGAGATGTGTGTGAGTTCATTGAAATATTTAGAGCCCAAAAATATTTTCTTGAGCATGTAGCCTTAAAGGGAACCTGTCATAAGAAGCCCCTTTTCTGACATCCCCATGTCCCCATAGGGAATGGTGTACACATTGCCAAATAATTTTTATAATAAAACTGGCTTTTTCCCCAAAAATAAGTTAGATGGAGGTTTACCTTTATTCAGAGCAGTGTCCCTGGTCCCATAGGAGTGGCCAATGAGGAGTGACCCCCACTGCTCCATTATGCATCAATTTC
The DNA here is from genome assembly GCF_040894005.1 of Engystomops pustulosus. Classification (NCBI taxonomy): domain Eukaryota; kingdom Metazoa; phylum Chordata; class Amphibia; order Anura; family Leptodactylidae; genus Engystomops; species Engystomops pustulosus. The sequence continues at coordinate 160,028,424 of NC_092415.1, read as the reverse complement.
AAATTTAAAAAACTCCCATGTCCCCCATATTTCCTCCCCCCATCGATTTCCCCTTCAGGATGTCATACATGTCTGCCCCACTCCTCACTGGCTCACTTTCATTTAACTTAACTTTTTTTCAGAAAAAGCCAGCTTTACTATCAGGCCCGGCTCCAGGTTTTAGAGGGCCCCTGAGCGACAGAGCCTTAGGGGGCCCTTTCGTGGGCCGCCCTCCAGTGGCCACACTGTCCACCCTCCCCCTGCGGACATGCTGCCCCCCATCCCCTGTGGACACACTGTCCCCCCTCCCCCTGTGGACATGCTGCCCCCCCTCCCTCTGTGGATACACTGACCCCCCTGCGTACTTACTAACCCCCCCTCCCCCTGCGGACACAATGACCCCTCCTCCCCCTGCGGACTCACCACAACTTGATGCTTAAAGTCTGGGATTTTGCAACTTTTAGACTCTTTACTAGTTATAAAATAACCAACTAATTATTACATCACTGCTTCCTTAGCTGTAACTACTGAGATTGCTATTGCAGGAACTTATTTGAAAAAGAAAAAAATTAAGAAAACGCATATGCCCAGCTATATGAAAACTGGTGCAATCTGCCTTAGAGCAGTTTACCCCGCTAATGTGTGCATTGCGCCACATCATTTTATAGTGTCACATGCGTTTAGCAGTTAACTTGCTTTGTTTTCAGGATGTGACTTTGCTTAATGCTGCCACAACTTTGGAAAAGCATAGGTAACAAAGATAAAAAGGCAAAAGGTAAAGTGGGAAAAAAAACTTTACAGTTACTCTTTACGCTAGATTCCTGGGATAAGATAGTACAAAGGAAAATAAGGGACCATTGTGGAAAAATTGCTAGTACAGTCATGGCCATAAGTTTTGAGAATGATACAAATGTTAATTTTTACAAAGTCTACTGCATCAGGTTTTATAATGGCAATGTGCATATACTCCAGAATGTTATAAAGAGTGATCAGCTTAGAAGAAATTAATTGCAATTTTTCCCCAAAAACACATTTCAACTTCATTGCAGGCCTGCCTTAAAAGGAGCAGTTAACATTGTTTCAGTGATTGCTCGCCAGCCCTGTCCTCCTCAACACCCACAACTGTGTTAATGGAGCCATCTGTCATGATTAAGTAAGAATCACACCACTGGACACTTTAAAAGGAGGCTGGTGCTTGGCATCATTGTTTCTCTTCTGTTAACCATGGTTATCTCTAAAGAAACACGTGCAGTAATCATTGCACTGCACAAAACTGGCCTAACAGGGAAGAGTATCGCAGCTAGAAAGATTGCACCTCAGTCACCAATCTATTGTATCATCAAGTAATTCAAGGAGAGAGATTCCATTGTTGCCAAAAAGGCTCCAGAAGGACCAACAAGCACCAGGACTGTCTCTTAAAAGTGTTTCAGCTTCGGGATCTGCTACTAGCAGTGCAGAGCATGCTCAGGAATGGCAGCAGGCAAGTGTGAGTGCAGGGAGTGGACTGTTGAGGACTGGGAAAAGTAATTTTTTCTGATAAATCCCCTTTCCGGATTTGGAACATGTGGAAAACAGGTTGTTCGGAGAAGACAAGGTGAGCGATACCACTAGTCTTGCCTTATGCCAACTGTAAAGCATCCTGCAGCCATTCATGTGTGGGGTTGCTTCTCAGCCAAGGGAATCGGCTCTCGCACAGTCTTGCCTAAAAACACATCCATGAATAAAGAATGGTACCAGAATGTCCTTCAAGAGCAACTTCTCCCAACCGTCCAAGAGCAGTGATGAACAATGCCATTTCCAGCATGATGGAGCACCTTGCCATAAAGCAAAGGTGATAACTAAATGGCAACAGATCATTTTAAAATATAATATTTGTGTCATTCTCAAAACTTATTATGGTCATGACTGTAATTCGGCTCTCCCAGTGCACAATACAGGCAGTATTACCCCAGATTATGTACAAGATAGGTTCTGTAGGTTTGTTTCTAAGTTGAGATTGTATGTAAGTTGGAACTGCATATTTTGTAATTGTAACCCCAGCCAGAATTTTTTTTGGTCCAGGATTAACCAGGATTAACAATAAAGCTTATTTGCAGACACCTTTTATGATTCCTACAGCTGATTATTGTAGCCTAGGGGTACAGGGTACAGTGAATTATCAACATCCAGAGGTCCATTTCTAACCAGGGGTCGTCTGTAAGTCGGGTGTTCTTAAGTATGGGACTGCTTGTATAGTCATTGCTCATAAGAGTGTTTATCGAAAGATTCATTTAGATGTGATGTAAGACTGAACCTTTTAAGAAATCCTTTATCCCAGCTGCCAGCACTCAGACAACTACTAGGGGCATAGAAGGATAAACAAAATGTACTACAGGCTAAAATAGCTGGATGGAATTAAGGTCATTTTATATTATTTTTATGAGAATTGAAGTTTTTATGTTGTAGGTCCCTTTTTGGAGCTGATTGGGACAAAGAAATTTACCCTTTTGGGGAGGAATAAAGTTATTATTCTTTAAGTACATTCAGAGGGTTGTGTGCTTGCCCGGATCGGATCCTGGGCAAGCAGAGGGCAAAGGAGGAAGAGGGGGTGGGGGGGAGGGGTGAGCACTCTTCACCCCTCCTCCTGCCATAGGCATATAAGTGGCCGTGTCGCAAATCTGCCACAATATAGGACATTTCCTATATTTTGTGGTGTGGCCAAAAAACACTGTGTGCGTGCCAAGCTGTGACCGAGAGCCGTACACTTCTATTGTGGCTCTGATCTGGCCGCACCACAATTAGTGCAGCCAGATTACGACCACAGTTCCGGCCGTCTAATTGAGCCCTTAAATTTTATTTTTGTTCACTCAGACAAGGATAAGGCTAATAAGGTAATTTGATTACTTTTAGTTGCTCCTCTGTTTCACTCACTTCTAAGGGAGTTATTAGGATAATAATAACTAGCTCAACCATTATCGGGGGCCCCTACATAGGTAAGTGCATGGCCCCCTCTCCATTCACCTTGGTGGTGAGATAGGAATATAATTTTTAAAGAAAATTAACCACTTTAAAAAAAAAAATGTCTAAGGATACTCACCTGTGCTCCTCTTCATCTTGGTCCCGGCGTGTCAAGACTAGCGGGGGGCAGTGCTGGGATCAAGATGAAGAGGAGCGTCCATGAGTATCCTTAGATGTTTTTTTTAAAGAACATCTACCACCAGGATAAAGCATTGTAAACCCAGCACAGAAGCCTTTAAGTTGCATTTATTGTTAAAGGGATTTCCAAACTTATATATTGAAGATTGTAGGATTGGTCTCACACTCAGGACCCCCCACATGACCAGCTGCAAGTTGGTAAAAGCAACACAGGAAATAAAACCAGCAGAAGAACTTATTAGTGGGGGTCCGGACTATCCTACAGACTTCAATATGGAATAACTATAATCTTCAATATTCTAGTGATATTAAGTGCACATAGATATTGAAATGCTGCTTTTATTTCCTAGTTCTTTGTGTTGTAGCAGAGGAAGTAGCGGCATTGGCTCCTGTCACACCGGCGCCACTTGTGATGATGGAAATAATACAGAATGACTAACTATTGCACTATTTTTTGCAGTCCATTACTTTTATTTTGCCTCGGAGCAGATATCTCTGAATATCTATGTTAAATATAGCTAAGTATATAGAACAAAACAGCGGGAAGACAAATGAAAAAAGATGCAAAGGAAAGTACTGGGGCATAAACACAATGATTTGTCTACAGCGGTTTTATTTTTGACAATCTAATTTGGGATGGTGTCACATTGCCTCTTGTAAGCTGCCATCACATCTCATCAAGATTTCACACCACACATCCTACTTTACACTTTACATCTGCGCTCTATTTTTACACACCTCATTTGAGGCATCAGTCTTTACTGTACAGATCACATTCCCCTGCAGAATACAATGGAAGTCACATTACAGGCAGGTGTCGGATCAGATTCCAGCACAGCATATTCCTCGGATATCCCGGGGATGCAGGCACACCAGCGCTGGACACACCGGATCGGAGGGCACATGCAGGGAAGCAATATGCCATCATCCAGGGGGGGATGTAATGTCCTGGCGAGTGTTAATCCCTCATTAGCTGCAGTAATATATCTACACAGCACTCTGCTGGGATAGTGTGGAAGTAGCTGCAGTAACTTATTGGTGGCAGAATACATTACAATCTACTTAACCCTTAATCTACTTGCAGAGATCTGCTGTGTATCACCTGCACAGGATCAGTTACATAAAAGTTATTAAATAAATACAATGAATACACTGACACTGTGCAATAGATGTCATGACCGACAGTTCAGGCATAAATACCATGAAAAAGTTGCAATTCCTTGTGCCACCATCACCTCAGCTATTCCCACACTAAGTGGTCAGGTAGTAACCAGTGAGCTATAGTGTCTATAGCAGTGGTGGCGAACCTATGGCACTGGTGCCCTGAGCCCTCTGAGCCCTCTCTCTGGGCACCCAGGCCATCACCCTATAATGAAGTTCACCAGACAGGACTCAAAGAATCTTCCTATAGAATCTTCCTACAATGATAGGCGGATTTGCCCTCCTCCTTTTAACTATGTTGGTGTCTTTAGGAGGCTGAACGATTGAAAGTTGTCAAGGAGAAATAAATTACTGCTTTAATTGCTGTGCTGGCACTTTGCAATAAATAAGTGGCTTTTGGTTGAAGTTTGGGCACTCATGCCATCACTGGTCTAGCATATTAAATATAGGCTACGCCAGGTTATAGCGCAATTCTACACAAGCTAGATATACAGAGAGTCCAGATCCTCTATGTATGTCTAGGATTTATCACAGCTGAGTGCATAGTGCCAGCGCACAATGTGCCGGATATACTAAGAGGCTCTGGCCTCGTGGGCATGGGTGAGTCCTGCGCCAGGTCCTGCCTGATGTAGAATTCTGCTACAGCCTACATCAGGATCCTGGGTCCCTATCCTGACCCAATTAGTGTGTGAGTTAATAAAAACCAGGAATCAATAGGTGTGTAGGTGGAGCAAGAGGAATAGAACCCAGGAATTTCCCCCATAGAACTGTTATTTATCAGCAGTGCAATCCATGCTAGTCTACACATATGAAAGGCATAAAACAGCCCAAAAAGCCAAACCAAGAAGATCAAAGGGAAAAAAGTGAAACTTCTGCTTTATTTTGTATCCTTTCTTGTAATAGGCTCTAAAAAGTGTCACAAAAATACTGGGTGTCTCTAGACCATGACCTAGAGAATATATGTACATACACATATAGAATATATGTACATACACATATAGTCCACTGTCTCTAGGCCGTGACCTAGAGAATATATGTATATACACATATAGTCCACTAGATAGTCCACTGTCTCTAGGCCGTGACCTAGAGAATATATGTACATACACATATAGTCCACTGTCTCTAGGCCGTGACCTAGAGAATATATGTACATACACATATAGTCCACTGTCTCTGGGCCATGACCTAGAGCAGTGATGGCAAACCTTTTAGACGCTGAGTGCCCAAACTACAACCAAAATCATCGGACGAGGGCGCGCAGCTACGACGAGCTGCACGCTGAAGATTTTGGTAGGCGGAACAAAAAGGCTACCGGGGCGTGGAGTAGCTGCGACGTGTGGCCGCAGCTCCGGCTACTCCACGCCCCAAGTAGGCACGTACGGAAATTTACATATATACTGAATGAAAGTTTGCTAAAGATTGCAGGGACGTGAGGATTAGCCCTTAAAAGGGCTATCATCACGTCCTATTGGTCCACCTACCACCCTATCTACCTTTATAGGTAGATATGTGGTGGTAGGTTCCCTTTACCCTTCCATCAGCTGTATATGTTAGGAATCTGATAATTACTTCTGACAGAATTGTAAATTGTTCTGTATTTAGTGGTACAATGCAGTCTACTATGTTATTACATGCAGTAGATGATTTCCCTGGAGCGTGCCGATGATTAACCTGGCAAACATTGAGTAAGTGGGCGCTATTACTTTCAGGTCATGCAGGTCTTCCCAAACATACCACAAGCCAGCGCTGGCTATCTTACATGAGCTTCTAGTGCCTTAGGTGAAAGGATGAGCCCCACTGCAAGTTTCTTGTAAAGTCTATGGACATCTGTTAAAAGTTCTGCACCATTTTCTTGATGGGAAAAGTAAACAAAGTGACTCACAGGAGGTCCCTGTCTCCAGTACAGAGAGTGACAGTAATGAGACTGAATACAATCATGAGGTCCTTGAAGGGAGATTGGTCATGGACAGTCAGAGATCACATGACCCTCTACCTCCAACTATTTTATGGACAATGTAGAGGGAAGAAAACAAGTGCTCCAGCCCGGTCTCACCCCCTGTGTAGGGAGGAACTTGTTTACACAAAGATATCAATTGTTTCGAAAATTACAGGTTGCTGCTGCGGTCTGTGACATGCTGAGTGTGTACTGAGGCCAGTGAATGGATGAGACCAGTGGCATAACTTGAAGCTGATGGGCCCCAATGTAAAGTCTGTGCCAGTCCCATGACTATAACGTATGGTTTATAGCACTAAGCTTCTCATATGGGAAAGTGACACCTTGTGGGCCCCCTAACCCTATTAGGCCTGGTTAGGACCAGGGCCGCATCTGCCATGAGGCAAGATGATTTTCTCGCCTCAGGCGGCAGATAGCAGAGCCCTTTTTGGAGCGGCGAAATATTGGAATATAATGTGGGTGATTTGGGCGCCCATGGCCTTCCGAATCTCCCGCCACAAATATCAATCTGTGATTTTAATTTCTCGCCTCAGGCAGCAAAAAGGCTAGATTCGGCCCTGGTTAGGACCACAACCTTTGCACCCCCTCAAGTTATGCCACTGCATCATGTGGTGACATGCACTCAATGTTGCACAACCTGCCCAACAGTCAAACAAGAGCTGGTACCAGGGTGTATATGAGTGATCACTGCTCCATCTTTCACACATGACTGATGGTTTTCATAAAATAATCCTTGATCATGTAAATATCCCCTGTAAAGCCAACCATATACTTACATATGTCACCAAACTTCTGCAATTTTGGGGGAAAAAGATTTTTTAGTGCAGGAAAGCCCTGCCTCCTGACCAGGGGTGCTACAGCCATAAGGCCAGCTGAGCCTCTTGCCTCAGGCAGCTCCACCTGCAGTAAGATGGGACAGCAGCATGCTACAAAGCAGGATCTGCCACTCGAAACTTATTGGGCACACTTACTAAGCGTGCGCCCGTTTTCTGGTGGACTTTGCACGTTCTTATAGGTGCAAACTGCTTGCACATGTAATTAACAAGTGCCTTGACCATTTTGTGGCGCAGCTGCACTAGGTATTATGCGACACAAATTAGGCGTTCCAGGGCTCAGTCGGACCAGATTTATCATGCAAAGTCAGCCCGAATTGTGTCGCACACCCTATAATAAAGGTGCACCAAAAAAAGTGGGTGCACTCTGTCGAGGTAGTGCCGGGAGCACGAGATTCATGAAGAACAGGCGCTAGAAATCCTGAATCTGGTGCCCCCTGCACTACACATTTAGTACACTTTGTACTACTCTTAGTAAATGTCCCCCACAGTCTCTTTACACCTGATGTCAGACCCTGCATGGAGAGCCAATAACCTGCTGTATTACTAAGACATAGGACACAGGGGGCGCTATACTATAGACTAGTGATAACCATCCTCCTGGCACATATGGCCAGTGCTTTCCCTTTAAGTGGAGGTTTGTACCACTTTTAAATCCAGTGCAGTGCAAAAAAACTAATATTCCTACAAAATACCACAAAACATTCCTGTAGCATCCTCATTCTGAAATGACAGAGATCGGATACAGAAACCTCCAGTATGTGCACAGCGCCCCCCTGCAATGTGGTAGATAGGGGTCAGGGCATTGAGGAGTGACACTACAACTCCCAGCATCCCCCCGCCCCGTGTGTCACTCACGTGCTGCCCGCCGTGGCCGCTGCTCGGTGGCCGCTCTCTGCGGGTCCCGGCTGCCGGTCTCCCGGGTAACGGTGTAAACAGTGAGAATGACAGGATGACGCTGGCGGGGGCGGGGCCGGGGCCAGGCAGGCGCACAGCACCGCACAGCCTGCACCTGCAGCGCCCTCACCTGGTGCACCTGTATACTGCAGGGAATCTCCAGCGCAACTACGCGCCAGCTCCTGACGGCGATAGAATGAGAGAACCAAACTGCTTGCAGCCAATCACGTAACAGCTATAGTTTAGTGCTTTATGCATGGTGCATTCTCCTCTAATGTGCACAGGAGAAGTCGCCCCCTGCTGGTGGTGAGGAAACGGGCATCATAAAGGATGGTACAATACAAGTCTCTGCAGTAACTGCCATGCACAAGGGTGAACCTAAACTCCCTGCTGCATGAGGCCATAACAACTGCCCTCTCTCCACTAATCCCCAATCCAATCCCCTAGTAATATGTGCAGTTATTATTGGGTTGATTTGTTTTTATTTGTTGGTTCTCCATCCATGATGACATCACATGTGAAGAGACATTATTTTAAGTCCTGCTTTGTAGCATATAACTGTGTCCCACAGACTCCCCCCCCCCCCCCCATCTTGCCACAGGTGGTGCTGCCTGAGGCAAGAGACTCAACTCATCCAATGGCTGGTGCACCACTGGTCATACATTGGGGCACATTTACTTACCCGGTCCAGTCGCGATCCTGCGGCACGTTGTCTGACGCTGATTCACTAAGGTCATGCGCCCAACATCCAGCAGGTGTCGCTGCCGCTTCGAGGTCCGCCAGAGTTCACCTCCTACTTCCTGGTGCATGTAAGTGCGTGATCTTGCGACACAAATAGTTTTTTATATTACGCGGTTTTTCCGAATCCGTCGGGTTGTCTGACGGCCACGCTCCCCAATTTCTGTTGCATGAAAGCCAGCGCTGATGCACCACATTCCGATCGCGTGCACCAAAATCCCAGGGCAATTTGGCGCAAAACGGAAATATTCAAGAAACCCGACAAAAGTGCAGCGCTCGGACCCTTAGTAAATGAGCCCTACTTTCTTGATACATTTGGCTCATTTTCACATAAACACTGGTAGTTTGCTTGTAGCCTTATGTTTAGCAGCATGAGGAAGATATGGTAGTCCTAATAGTGCAGTTCTAGTGGCAGTTTTGACTTCACACAAAGCGATGGGTGGTTCACTGAAGAAAGGATTTTAGACTCTAAGACCAGTAATTTACCTTGGCTCTTCCCACAGGTCAGGCCCCAAAAGATACAGGACTTTCCTCTAACAATAGCCACTCTCAAACTCTGGGATACAGGTCTGTGCAAAAACATTTTATATATGAAGCAGGGTCCCCTAATTTCAATCTTTCGAAGCGAGCTTTTCCCCCGGGTCAGTCAGTAAACTGGTCTTCCTCTAAAAACGTCCTCCACAATTCTACATTTCATTTTGGTCCAACCTGAGGGTAGCTCATCCAGACATTCCCAAGCTGCACACATCAAGCTTCTGGCACCGGCTCCTGAGCAGAGCCAGCACCAGAAGCTGTGGGTGTCAGCTGTAAAAAAAAAAATAATCACAGCCATGTGGTCTGCCAGTGCCCGGGGCTGTATGATCATCTCCCGGGAGCCGGGTCATGCATGCTCAGTGTGTTACATAACACAGTGTGGTACATCTGTATTACACCATGTTACATGAAGAAGGGCATGAACAAGCGATCAAAGTGTTAAAAAAATAAAAGTTTAAACATTTAATAAAGTTTCTGTAATAAAAAAATGAAATAAAGTAAAAGTCCCCTAAACACAAACATCCCAAAAATGTGCACCAAAATGGTACCACTGAAAAGTACAACTCAACACGTAAACAATAAGCCCTAAACCAGCTCAGTCAGCCAAAAAATATTAAAGCTATGTCTCCGAAAAGATGTCGATACGAAAACAAATGAGATTTTTATTTTTTCCAGTAAAATTTTAAAAATATATTAAAAAACTTTGAGGTATCACTGTAATCGTGATCTATAGAATGCAGATAATATAGAAGTTTAAGACCTGCAAAAAATACAAAAAAAAAAAAGGAAACCAAAATTGCCAATTTTCTTTTCCTCCATACATTCAAGAATAACATCTCATCAAAAAGCTAATGACCCACTAAAATGAAATATTTGTAAAGTGCATCTCATGTCGAAAAAAATAAGCCCTTATATGTCCAAATTGCCAAAAAAATAAAGATTGTATAGCCAATAAAAAGTGACAATCCATAATCTGCTCTGAATGGCGCAGCTTCCCCCTCGATGCCCTGGCGTGTGCCCATACTGCAGGGTACCACCACATATGGGGTATTTTTATACGCGGGAGGGATTGGGTATTAAATTTTGTGGAGCGTTTTGGTATCTTATCCACTGAAAATTTGTACATTTTATGAAAAACACATTAATCGAATTTAAAAATTTCATCCGATTTAGTTTCATCCCCTGTGAAACAATTAAAAGGGTTTTTTTCATACATTGAGGGGTGTAGTTTCTATAATCGGGTAATTTATGGGGTTTTACTTTTCAAAGCTACTTGAAACCTGAGAAGGTCCCTCAATAGCGGGATTTTGCGTTTATGAAAATGTGACAAATCGCACCTAACGTTCAAAGGCCCATAACATCCTACAAAAATGAGAGAATGCATAAAAAAAACATGTCCACATAAAGAAGACATTCAGTGAATTTTAGTTTTTAAGTTTTTTTGCTGTTATGACTATGTGTGGAAAAAGTGTGGACCAAATATCTGATTTTCTCATACATGAATGCAAAACATACCAACAAAGTTTTCCAACTAACATGAAGTACAAAGCGTCACAAGAAAATGTCAAAATCACTTGGATATGTTAAAGCGTTCCGAAGTTATAACCACTTACAGTGACACAGGTCAGATTGAAGAAAATCGTCCATGTCAGGAAGGTGAAAATTATTTTTTAGCCATAAAATTTACACTTTCATGCAGGATACAATGAGAAAACACAGCAATACCCAAATTATCAATATAAACAACTTTAGGAGCACAGAACGGAAGGAGGCATTGAGCTTTTAGAGGGCAGATTTTGATGAGGTTGTTTTCAGGTGCCATTATATATTTAAAATGTTACTGAGCTATGAAAATAGTGGACACGCCTATAAATTATCATATTTTAGAAACTACACTACCCAGAAAATCAAGGTTTACTTATATTGAGCTTTTTACCACCACAGAACTTTTATAGAGAGTAATTACATTGGCTTGTGTAAATGAAAATATTTTTCCTAAAACCCTTGCCCTGAAATTTTTATTTTTAAAAAGGGGATTAAAAAATGTAATGCCTCCCATAGTTTGTAACCCAGTTTCTCCTGAATGCAGTAATATCCCACGTGTGATCACAAACTTCTTTACGGTATGGGCGCAGAATGCCGCTCGGAAGGGAAGGAGCGTCTATTGGCAGATTTTCTGCTGGAACAGATTTCAGGCGCTATGTCGCACTGGCTGG